>NW_006921755.1:4469044-4502525 GCF_000298275.1 Orycteropus afer afer
AGTAGGATTGCCCAACCTTCCTTCTGAGGAGTGGCTGGTGGGTTTGAACCGCCAGCCTTCTGGTTAGCAGTCAAGTGCTTTTAGCCACTATGCTATAAAATAGAATTTTTCCCATTATAAGTAGGACTTTGTCTCTTTGAATACCTCAGTGTGCTATGTGTATTCTTCGAGACTTGAACAGACGTCTTTATGTTTTTATTAGTGTTTCTGAAAAACCCACCATTTCCTTTCTTGTTAGATGTTTTAAATGTCAGTGATTATGGCATGATTGATATCTGAGACTGATTCATCTCCAGCAAATCTAATTTTAACCTTTCAGAGTAGAGAAAAGAAAGCTAACTGACCCACTTGAAGCTTTAAAAGAGAAATACTTGAGACCTTCTCCAGGATTCTTGTTTCACCCACAAGTAAGTATTTTGAATTTGAGATTTCAAGCTTGTAAACTAACTTGTTGATCCTGAAAAGCAGGTGCAATGAAATGAAAGAAATCTTGAGAACATTAGGATTTCCTATGACGCTGGTATGGAAGAACACAGGAAATTCAAGCAGAATTAAAACCCAAGCTCTTTAAAGAAAAAGTAACTAATATACATGTAAAAAACTAACACAGTTTTGTTGTTAATTTATCATCTGCAATTAACAACTTATTAAACCACAGTGCAGTTTTTGGATTAAGAGAAATTCTGTTAAGTAAATGAATATTGCAGTTATCTCTTGTGTTTCTAATTTGCTGATAGTAAGAAATGGATCGTACTGTGACTTGTCCTAAACTCATGAAGGCTGTCTTTTAGTTCTTTCAGTGCTTAGATAAAAACAGGAAATGAGTCTACCTGACAAGTTTACCATAGAGGGTGAAGGAATTTATCTGGGGACCACTGGGCATTCCAACAAAGTTCTGTAATTGCACAAGAATTCACCACAATACACAGAGCTATTTGCTGAACGAAGCTGTGTCCATTTATCAAAATATGTACAGTTTCTCATTGCAAGAAAAATATAAGGCAGTATTATCTAATTGGTTTATCTTTATTATTATTATTATTATTGGTTTCTTACTTTTTTTTTCTTTTACATCAACTTATGTACCAATCTCCTTTGGAGAATTTTATCCTAGGAACAAATATATCTTGAATCAGGTTTTTAGTTTATATTTTAATTTTTCTGTAAAAGAATACAAACCCTGGCCTTTTTAGAGAGGATGCAGAATTTCCATGAAAATGCTTGACAGTAGTGTAAGCTAATCAGTTCTGTTGCAATATGCTCAAATTAGAAGTTCTGCTCTGCTTTTATGTAAACTGTCATACAGAAAGTTAGGACGTAATTAAATCATCTTGGTATATGATTCTTTTTTTCCCCCATCTCTGTGTGCTCTTCTTCACTTTTTCAAATACCTTTTATCCTACAATCATGGAAAACAGACCATAATATTTCTATGCAAATAATGAATGCATTATATGCTTTTTGGCACCTGTACCCTCCTCCCCATATTGCTACAAAAAACTAGCACAGTGTGCTTATGAAAATACTTTGGGGGAAGGGTGAGACTGTCAAATATCGTAAAGCATGAGTGATATTTGTGTAAAAATATGGTATATGATATCTGAAAATACTGTCTTCTGAGTTAGTTGAAGAAATCTATCATTGCCCCAAAATTCTCCCTCTATTGGCAATTATATACCTCTTTTGAGAAAATACATGATTTAGTATTAATGGCTTTGAAAATATTCTACTAAGTATTACTTTTATATAGGGAAGGTATCATTTACATAATTACTTTAGGAAAAAGAAGCAAATCCTAAAACAGTAAATATTTCTCAGTTACTAACATTGTATATTTAAGCTAACATAAATTGCCCTTACAGACTTTGTGGACTGAAAAACCTGAAGTAGCCTGAGGATCTTTGGGAAAGAAGCCAGGACAGCAGGGAAAATTCAGGGTGCTTAGGGCAGAGGCTGTTTACCAACTACTGTGGAAATACTGTATTGTTTTTGTAACCACGATGGCTACTTTAGGGAGCTCTGGTGGGGTAATGGATAAGGCATTTGGCTGCTAATCAGGTCAGTGCTTTGAAGCCACTAACTGTTCTGAGGAAGAAAGATGAGGCAGTCTGCTTCCATGAAGAAACCTAGTGGGGATCACTATAAATCGGAATTGACTCTATAGCAGTGAGTTTCGGTTTTTGAGTTTATGGTTATTTTAGTGTGTAATGGTTTTATTTCACTGGGATACCCGTGGTATAAGGACTGTTACTGGGGAGAAATTAGAGTCATCCTCCATTTTCATCAACTCCTTAGACCAATCACATTCTTTTCTCAGAAAATCTTCTTCAAATGTTCAAAAGTTACAGCAGACTTTATTCTGAGACTCTCAACACAATTTTAGCCTCAAGATCCACCTTAACAAGGGTAGTTTTAAGAACCATCACTGTTTCAGTGGAGTTGAGGAAGAAGAAGACATAGAGAGGTGCATGGGAGGTACAGACAACAAAGATGAACCCTTTGCACATACAGTATTGCATTGTTAGTGAAGGCAAACATTGATAGATGGGTGGATAGATGTGTGGACAGGCTGAACTATTAGGTATGTCTATGCAGGGAGGAGTGTGCCCAAGACCTTGTATATGGTTGGCAGACAGTATTTCTACAAGTGTATTTGTATGTTGTGTAAGAATTCCCCAGTATATAGTAGAGCTGACAAGGGACAAGGTTGTAGTCACTTCTTGGCCACAGCCAGCTACCAAAAGGGAGTGAGTAGTTGGACCTGTGGGCTCGGGACCATAGTCACAGGGGACATCAAGCTCAATTGGCATAACATACTAAACAAAACATTGTTCCACCTCCTACTTTGGTGAGTAGTGACTGGGATCTTAAAAGCTTGCAAGCAGCCATCTAGATGCAGTGATGAGTCTGTCTTTGTCCGGAGCAAAGAATGCAGAAAACCAAAGATGCATGAAAACAATTAGGCTAAAGGACTGGTACACCATGCGATCCTCAGCCTATATGACTATGAGACCAGAAGAACTAGATGGTGCCTGGCTACCATGGTCAACCACTCAGAGGGGGATCTATGTAGAAGATCCTGGATAGAATGGGAGAACAATGTGGAACAAAACTCAAAATCATTAAAAAAAAAAAAAAAAAAAGGAACCAGGTTTGCTGGTATGACAGAGCCTGATGGAACCACTGAAACTATGGCCCCTAGCTGCCCTTCAGATCTGGAATTGAACCCACTCCTGTGGCTTCCAGCCAAACAAAAGACAGGCATATGAGGTGAACATTAGATAGATACACTCCTTGGAGATAACAATAATGGGATAACAGAAGGGCTGTGTATGCACAGGGAAACAGCTTGGGGGGGGCAAGAGTGCATGGAAGGGAAGGAGACAGGGAAGAGGTAACTGTGGGGAGGAAGTGGGATGGAAGCTGTTGTATTGTGGGAAATTGCAGTCAATTTCATGAGACACAGTATATGTGAGCTGCTATATGGAAAGTTAATTTGATCTGTAAATTTTCACCCAAATCACACACACACACACACACACACACACAAAGAACCACTATTTCTGCACATGACATGTTTAGTTAGCATTGTATTTGCGATGTGGGAGGACCTAAATGAGAAAAATATCTTGTTGCTTATGAACATTTAGAAGCATTACATTTTGAATATATAGGAATCTCAGCAAAATAATCTTTTCCCATGGCTAGAGCTCAGTTTCTTTGATAGGGCTATCCTGTATATCTAGGAGTATTTGGAAATATATGTTCTTGATACCAGCTCACTGGGCGACACTAAGGGAAGCACAGAGCAAGAAGCCAAAACAGGAGGACTTACCTCTGCTCCCAGGGTTTGCCATGATTTCATAGCTATATAAGGCCGTTCATTACTTCTTTTTCTATTTAAAGAACATTGGAGGAAACTACATGGTCACTCTGGGCTCTGTATCTTTGTCTTAAAAATAGGAGTGATAGCTGCCCTACCTATTATTGGAGAGTATCATTACAATAAAAAAGGAGATTATGTATTCTCAATACCTCAGGGAAAACTATAAATATATAAATGTTTGGTTTTGGTATTCTTTGGGAAAGCTTTATTTTATGATTCTTGTATATCTTTGTATTCTACAGAGCACATCCCTCCCCAGTCCACAAATCCTAGCCAGTGATAGATGAACACATCGATAAATACTTATCTGAATTTTTTTACTAAAGGATTATTAAGGCATTTGAAATGATAATATGTATCTTAAAAATTCTTGTCAAAAATACTTAAAAGATACAAGAACATATGCATCAATATTAAAAGGTAAATTAGATTTTTATCATTTTTAGAGTCTCAATTCCTCTCATAGTTCAGTTCTGGAAGTACCAGAAGTTTTCTCTATCAAGCCACCTGAGGACAGTTTAGCCTTCTATTTTCCTCTTATAAATAAGATAGTTTGCTATAAGGGAGAAATAAGCACTGTCGAGGTTTAAAACTATTTGCGGTGCTTTAGTTTAGACTATAAGGAGCTTTGGTGGCATAGTGCCTAAGGCATTTAACTGTTAACCAGAAGGTTGGTGGTTCAAACCCACCAGCCACTCTGTGGAAGGAAGATGGGCCAATCTACTTCTGTAAAGATTAACAGCCTCAGAAACCCAATGAGGGGTGGTCTCTGTGAGTCAGAATTGGCTCGATGGCCGTGAGTTTGGTTTTTGGTTTTAGTTTAGATTATAACTTTGAAAAGGAAATGGCAACCACATGTAGGTGAGATAGAGGGAATGGTATTAGTGTGTGATCTCCAGAATGTGCCTTTCATTGATGTCTATTTTAGGTTCTTTGCATTCATATTGATAGCTCATTTGAACTTTCAGAGAAATATTTTAATAATTACCCTTATTGTAAAACTGGCAATTATTCCTTGGTTTGATTTTCCTATATTTTTTATATATATAAAATGTTTTATATGTATGTGTGTGTATCTATTAAGGAGCTCTGGTGGCTCAGTGGTTAAGGCATTCAGCTGCTAACTAAAAGGTCCATGGTTTGAACCCACCAGCCACTCTGTAAGAGAAAGATGAGACAGTCTGCTTCCATAAAGATTTACTGCCTTGGAAACACTGTATTTCTGCTCTGCCCTATAGGGTCAGAATGATCCTAATGAGTCAGAATTCACTCAATTCCAGTGGATATATATACATATATATATGTATATATAATATGTTTGTGTGTGTGTGTATACTATAAACATATTTGGCTATTTATATTTTTCAAAGGTCTGACTTTGTATACATCTACAACAAAGATTCCTTTATTATATTTCTGTCCTTTATTCATTTATTTATATTTTCTTTCTTTTCATATATTGGAGTATCTTGTTACTACATTCTGAGGAATTAGAAATAAGTACAGTCTTTTCCCAAGTTATAATTTATTGATTGATGTGAAAATCATTTGTCTTTTCCCACTTTGTCTCTGTTTAACTTTCAACAAATGTTTCTTATTGTGATTTATTCTGTGAAAAAAAGCTCTCATCTTTTAAAAACTCTGCATCTTCATTATTAAAGATATCAAAACTTGTGAAAGCAAAATCACATTTTCAAAGGCATAACTTTTATGATTCCTGAAAAAGCTTATAATGCATTGAAGTTTTCCAGAATGAATCCTGTCATAAATACTAGACCTTCTTAGATATTTCAATTAATATCCTTAGACATTCTCACTACTGATGGCTTGGGCCTCAACCAGCCACTCCTGGGAAGGAAGGTTGGGCAATCTACTTCCCTAGAGTTACCACATCGGAAACCCAAGGAGGGATCCCTATGAGTTGAATCGACTCGAGGGCAATGAGAAAAAAAAAAAAAAAGAAGAAAATAATAATAGATATCAAGCAGTATATTTCCAAGTACAATATCTTTGTGTTACTCAACAGTTCACATTTTGAGTAAATATCTTCTTTTGTTATTAACGTTATAGAAATTATAAGACTTTTTGTGAGAAATTAAAGGAAATAACTTAAATTTTAGTTATTGACATAAAATTCAGAAATATTCTTTTGTAGTGAATAGTACCAAATACAAAGGAAGCATCTATTTTGCCATTTAAATGTTGGTAGTATGTAGTGTTGAGCTTTCTTGGATGAAAGAACGTTCTGGTTGATAACCATGATTCGAAAATTCCATTTAGGTAAGTAGAGGAAATTCAGCAGTGTTATAAAAATATTTAATTTTCATTCCCAAAGCTATTACTCTAGGTACAGTTACATGATAAACAAGAATTACTAAATTAGTATAAATGCTAATTTCTCAAAGGGTAGATTGAAATAAAGATACCGACATAGAAGTAATTTTTTGTTTTTGTTTCAATTTTGCTCCCAGTTCCAACTGCCTGATCAGAGAACTTGGGTAAGTTTCCTACTTATATTTTTGACTGAAATAATGTAGCATTAAAAAGAAAACAACTTACACTCTAAATTGCTATACAGACATCATGCTGAGCCCCTCTCCACTAAGGGATAGGGCTTCAGCAGATAGTTTTCCAACTTTGTCAAATTGCATAATACTTGTGTTCATAATTGGGCATTTAGTGTCTACAAATTGTTTACAGAAAGAAGTTTATGCTATAAATCTGACCCATTCCACGTAATTATACCTTGATGTGGAACTCTTTCTGGATACCTGGGAGCGTGTTGTTAAAAGAGGTTTCTATATGGGTCACTAAGTGGAAACAGCCATTATTTGGGGGAGCTTGCACCAGCATGTTAAAGATGCTTTTGATAAAGCCTTCTAAAGGATAAAACCTGAATTTATGTGTAGGCACAAGCTGACGTTGGAATCCATATCCGTATATCCCAGGGCAGAAATTGGTTCTGCCTATTTGAAGAAATAAAGCTAAAAGTTTAAAAATCCCTATCTGACTAGTAAATGGACCTTTTAGCATTGGTCCTCACTTCCTCCACTTTCTATTCCCAGACACAGTCAGTTGTCAGTTAATGGTACTGGAGACAGCTTTAATTTTTATTGGGGGAGACATTCAGGATACAAAGAGAACTATTTATTTAGTTTTCACCTCCAAATAAACCTTGGGTCAACAGAAACAACATATATTACAAGATTTCATCTAAGTATATGCACCCTACTCCCCTTTGCTATCTTTTTCATTAAAAATTATGCTGATTCCTGAGGAATGGACAAAAACTTTGGGGTACAGCTCAGCTGTTCTTTTAAAGCCAGATTACTCTTATTTTAAATCATTGTAGGTTGGAGCACTTTAGCATTTACATATTGTATAGAAGGAATAAAATGAAGGAATTTCTGGCAGAGAAAAGCTAACATCAGATAGAGGAAATGGGTAAATGCTAAAGTGCTCCAACCTACAATAATTTAAATGTAAGAGGAATCTGGCTTTAAAAGAACAGCTGAGCTATATCCAAAAGTTTTATCCACTCCTCAGAAATCACCATCATTTTTAATGAGAAAGATAGCGAAGGATGGTGTAGTGCCTAAGGCATTTGACTGCTAACCAGAACATTGGTGGTTCAGACCCACCAGCCACTCCATGGAAGGAAGACTGGGCAATCTACTTCCATAAAAACTTACTGCCTCAGAAACCCAATGGAGGTTACTATGAGTCGGAATGGACTCTATGGCAGTGAGTTTGGTTTTGGTTTTATACAGTATGTGAAGAATTGTGATTTTTCTTGTTCTTATAAACTTTTAAGGATTATGTTCATTTATTTAAGAAGTGTTTAAGGAGAGGATCAGACTGACAGATATACTATGTTGGGCAAAGTTGTGCAGCTAATGAGGTTATTCTTTGATTATCCTGGCTATATTTTCAGTTTTCCTCCTGTCTTTCCTTAGAGGTTTGCCTTAAGGATCATGTTACTCATCTTATCTAAAGACATTATTACTTGAAAGTAGCTATGTAGTGGTTAGTTGCTTCAAGCTTAAGATATTACCCTTCCTACATAAACCAATCCAGGTTTTAAATTAGATTATCTTTCTTAAAATATAGTGGCATAGCAACCACCATTGCATGAATTTGGAAATACTTCCATGCCATTGAATGGCAGGTGTTTTAGAGCTATAATATACTTTTCTATTAAAAAACATGAGACGCCCTGCTGATGCAGTAGTTAAGAACTTGGCTGCTAACTCAAAGGTTGGTGATTTGAACCCACCCATCCCACTCCATGAGAGGAAGATGTGGTGATCTGCTTCTTGTAAATGTTACATCTCCATGAAAACCCTATGGGACAGTTCTACTCAATCATATAGGGTCATTATGAGTTGGAATCAACTCAAAGGCAATAGATTTCATCATAAAACTTAGATATTGATGGGAAATATTAAAAGTATATATTTATAATTATTAGTGAAAGAAATTTTAAGAGATTTCATAATCATGATTGATGAATGTGATGCATGGGATGAGATAACCATAAAATGTGAACATTTGCTTCTCCCCCAAATGACCATGATTTTGAGATTTCTCGAGATTATCAAGTGAATAAATATAGAAAACTAACAGACCTACCAACTTTCCCATCATAAGTTATTTATGAAAGGTTACTTATTTTGTGATAAAAGCATGTGCAGCCTAATTTGTGAAACATTATATTATGTAATTCATAGCTTTTATGCATATCATTTCATAAAATCAGGTTGTCACTTTAATAGTTTTAATGAAAAACTTTTTTTTTTTATTAACATCAGTTATTGACTGTCAGATAATAAATATTCATCCAAATGCTTAGGACCTAGTTGATGGATATCTTGCCAGCTGAAATGTTTTAAAAATACTTACTTTATTTGACTAGAGAGATAGCTGCATTTTTGGGTAGGAGCTAGGGAGTTGTGTCTAAATATTAGTTTGCGTCAGTATAAAGTTAATAGCCTCTCTGGGACGGGAAGAGGGTGAAACAACTTCCTCTTCCAGACATCTGGCTGCAGATACCATCAACAACTATTATATATGAAAATAAAAATTACTGTTCCATAGAAAAAAAACTGTCATTTACTGATCTGAGATTAGCCTATGACATTAATGGGTCACAAGGCAATATTTCTAAAATATATGATCTAACTTTTTTTTTTAATCTTTCCCGTTCTCAGCAAATTTCTTGTTTAAATTGCTTATTCATAGTAATATACACTGCCTTCTTCATTCATAAGGAAAAATATACCTAGATTTTGTTCTATTTATCCCAGTTGATTTTGATTTTTTAACACCCAAGCAAACTTCACAATGAATTCAAAACTTACTATTTCTTTTGTAAAATGTGAATTACTTTTGGAGGAACAGTGTATGAGTTAGCCCAGACAGCAAGAAAAAGTTGGGGTTTTGACCCATACGTTTGATAAAGATCATCTTAATCCAAGACCTTAATCCAAGATAGGGCTGAAGTTGCTAAGCTTCCCCAACTGGCAGATATCTAACTCACTTCTGTCTTCCCTAATGGGGAAGCATATTCTTTCCAGCTGAGGCAAAGTGCTAGGAGAGCAAATCTTACGAAGATGAAAGGAAATATTCAGTGATGGTTTTTTTTTGCTGCTTCAGTGGTTGCTAGCTGGGCAGAGAGAGAGAGTGTGTGTGTTTGTGTGTGTGTGGCTTCAGCTTATTTCTCATCTTCCTCCTTTCCCTTTTCTCCACTCCAATTTAATCCTCTTTTCCTTTGACACCAAGTCAAAGGTGTGGGTGGCTTATAAGGGAGGCATTTGAGTAGCCCCTATTCTTTTTCCTATTATCTTTTAAAATGTCATTATTTAGTCATCAAGCCCATGCTATATTTTCTTCTTTCTTAATGGTTTTCCCAAATCGAAACAGTTTGAGGTAAAGTAATCACAGTGATCTTTCTTCAAAAGGAGCTATTAGCAGCTACTAAAGCAAGACACATTTCTCAACAGCCAGTTGCTCTTAAATAACTTGAAGGACTTGTAGTTTATATGTGCTAGAGATGAAAGCTGAGAATAATAATAGTCATGAGTAAGCTATTTTCCATATAAAAGGAAAAGTGTTTCTATAAGATGTATTGCCACAGGAATCTGTGTGTGTCAGCAGGGCGGTCGCTCAAATGATTTAAAACCACTAGATAATGAAACTTTACTCAAATATTAAATGTACATAAATAAAACATTTATAATCATCACCCATGCACTTACTATTCTTCCCAATAAATACATGCGACTATGACCCTTAGCCTTGCTTGTTACTGCTAATCAGTTTAAAGGCCAGGGGTCATTTTTCACTCAAATAATTTATTCCACAATGAATGGAATATTAAAATGATTTTCTGCACGAAACTATTAAAAGGAATAAATACAAATAAAATAGTATCATAAAATATTTTCAGATTGATTTTTAATAAATAAAACCCAAAGTAATAAGAAATGCTAATGTTCTGGCTGGAGGGGGATAATGATCATATTCTACGGAGAGAGTTTCCTCCAGCCTCTCCGAGCAGCATCATCATTCCGTTTCTCTGCCCCGTGATCAGTACGTGTCAGAATCCTTCATAGTGACAAATGTGCTGTCCACTTGCATCTGTGGAGAATGTTTTAGCAGCTGAGTGATTATGAATCAAGCCCATGAGCTTATAGCCCCCACTGTCTCCCAATGCGTTCATATTTGTCGTCTGACAAGTAAATGTATCTTGACTTTCCTCTGAGATTTTTTTTACACCATGTTTGATGAAAGACATTTGGCAAATTGGCAGTGGTACCCTGTACATTGCAATTTGTAGCTAGCATTAGGAGTCCGGGCATGAAATGAGAGGGCAGGCTCCAGGCTAAGGGAAAAAAAGAGAGAGCTAAGTAGAACATGAATAGTCATTTGAAGAATCAAGCATACAATATTCCCTTTGTAAGAAGAGGATCATGTTCAGACCACTCTGTTAAGATTTTGCTCTAGTTTAAGAAGTCAGTGGTATTCTGTCCATCTGCGTGTCCACAGAATATATACCATAGAATATACATTTTCTTAATTTTCCTTTTCAGTAGGAAATTTTGTTTTTCTCTTTTTACCTTGAACTCTATAAATTAGGTCTCTATTTCTGCCCTACTGTGTAATCAGCAAAAGAGTTAGCCTATTGGGTTGACCAGGTGCCTGAATTTGCAGCTATATCTTATTTCTTGTACAGTCTTCTGGCCAACCATTCCAGCTCATTGAGAAACATACAGAGAGCATATAGAGTGCAAACACTTTTTAAATAGCTTTTTGAGCTCTCCAGTGGCATAATGCCCTGAGAACCAAATAAGTAATGGGTGAGTTAATTCAACAAGGTGGCCTGAATGTTTGCTTTTCAACTTAAAAATTCAGTAGTAAGCAGCTTCCAAATAAAATGTGAGCACTGAGGAAACGTAACGTTTTGCAAGGGTCAAAGGAAATGGGAGAATGACTCTAACTGTGGCGTTAAGGAGAAAATTAACTTTTAAAAGTAAATGGCATTCTTTGTGGTACTCTCAAAAATGTGTGTGCAGGTGGACAAAATTTGAAGATTATAAGCAAAATACATCAAGTTGCTCAATGGGAAGAATTAGGCAAGATAGTTTTTCTTGAAGAATATTTCTCTAAGAGTATAGTTACACTGACTGCTCTCTTTTTCTTATAACACATGCCAGGTTATGTTATATGAAGTTATAATAATGTAGATTGTAATGAACTGTCATTACAACTCATTCTTTGTCTAGAATTAATGTTTCAGAATTCTTTGTTTATGAGCCCATTTGAATTTCTGTTATGTTCAGATATTAATTTAACACAATCTTAGGCTACATGTCTTTTACATATTTAACTTTTTCATTCTGGGTTACACATATTTGGCTTAAGCTGTAACTTTGGAATGCTTGATGTTCTTTCATGCTGTGAGTTTTTTCCATGTGACTCCATGGTTCCTAGGACTTGTCTCTATAATGTGTAGTTTATTGTTGGAGTCCATAACAGAATAGTGATGCTGTCACTTGCCTTAATAAAAATTTGATTTGGCTTTATTATCTTCTGTATTTCATTGCTCGCTTGTGTATGAAATTATTATAAAATGGTCTAACCAAGATATTACAAAAAAGGTCACTCAGCATTTTATAATCTTGCTACTACTCGTAGTTTCCAAAGTAAATCAATTCTCTGGTCATTTGTTCAGTGTCGGGACACTGGAACTTTTTCTACAATCCATTGCAATTCTGCAATTTGTAGCAGATTTGATGTTTCCCTTTTAATGATGTTCTTGGTTTTCTAATCTCATTATGGAAGAAAAGATGTCAGACCTTTCATGGTCTTTTGCCTTTCAGATGTCAGCTATTGAAAACATGGCGGAAAAGCTAGAGAGCTTCAGTGCCCTGAAACCTGAAGCAAGTGAGCTTCTGCAGTCAGTCCCCTCCATGTTCAACTTCAGAGCACCTCCCAACGCCCTGCCAGAGAACCTCCTGCGCAAAGGAAAAGAGCGCTATACTTGCAGGTAACTGCAAAGTTAATTATGGCTGGCTTTCCAGAACTCTCCCTTCTGATTTCAAAAGGCACTGATGTTTGTTTTGGAAATTATTCTTGATTGGATGATTAATAGCAATCCTGATAGATCTCAGGCACTTCAAAGTACTCTTTACTTAGGAGATATAACAATAGTGGTTTTAAAAAATTATTTTTAAATGAGAATTTTAACATAGGCATTTGGTTTTGATAAATGAGGTTGGAAACTGTCCAAATACTACCTGCTTGTCTCAGTTCCCCATCATTTTGATATTTATGAATTTTCTTTCACAGTTCATTATTTTCATCCAAAGGTATAGTACTACTGTCCTCAGTCATACATTTATCAATTGCAATAGCATTGAAGAATAAGGCCAAGAAATGAAGGATGAATCAGGTTGATAGGTAAAGGAAAGCTAGTTAATAAGTATCTTGCTACTTATCAGTAGTACAAGATGCTTGTTTTCTGTTTGCTTGTATTTGTTTTGGTTTCTTTTGTGTCTCCGCCCTCCCTTTTTTTTTTTTTTTTTTTAACAAATTGTGATTATAATTTCTGAATTGTCTTCTGAACTCTGTGGCATCTGACTCAAACCTATCAATTTATCTGCTCTTTGGAAAACATGTCACTATCTTCCCAGAAAAGCTTTTATGGGAACATACCTTGATGGATGAGGTCTCAGCATCTTGTCTGATCTGATACCACTCAGTGTACAGAGAGTTGTCACTGTGGCTGACATGTAAAATGAGTTGAAACATTTGAAATCTGTTTACATCAACCCAGAATCACAAACTCTGTCATTTTTTTAAATCCCCTTGTCTGGTTTGGTTTTTTGAATGTAAAGATACAAAATTAATAAAAGAATATGGGGATCATAAAACTAAAGGCTATTTTCATAAATTGCTTGCTTATGCATGAGCAAATTCAACCAGATCTCATAAGGCATGCTTTATTTGTTGAGTTATTTATATCCATAGAATAGCTTTGTTGCAAATTTTAAATACCAAAGACATGTGAGTTCCATGCAAGATTAATTAAATCAGGAAGAAGCATCTGGCTTCTTATGTGGCTCGAGTGAAATAAAGTCAACTGTGCTGACTTTCGCTTATAAACATCTTTTCATAACAGATACTGTGGCAAGATTTTTCCAAGATCTGCAAACCTGACACGGCACTTGAGAACCCACACAGGAGAGCAGCCTTACAGGTTTGACCTTTTTTTCTTTCTAAATTATCATGATAAGTATTGTAATAATTATAATGGACTTGCGGACAAAATTTTAAAGGAAGCTGTTTTTATGCACATACGATGATATGTCTATTCAGTTTTAAACCAAGGAAAATTTGACAAAAATAAAGAATTGATTAAGGGCTAGGTTGGAAATTTTAAGAGTTCTAATTTCTCTAATCAGTATTTGTTACATCATTGGCTAGCTTCATAAACTTACTGGGAAAGTTCTAATCAAATGAGAAATGATTTGTTACTGGGTGTTCTAGGTGTTAGTTTACGGACAACAGAGGCAGAATGACCTGGATTTTAAGCACAGCACAGCCATTTGTCTGCTGTGTTGACACATGTTACTTACCTTTCTGAGGGTCAGTTTCCCTGTCTATAAAGATCAAAGTACTAACATCTCTCTCCTAACGTGATTATGAAAGGAAATTAAAATATGATACTTCTGATAGCACATAGGCACTTGATAAACATGAGCTAACGTAATTATTTTGGCTAGGCATTGGAAATTTTGCTCAATATCAGCATATCTGAACCTAAACCAAGTCTCTATCTGCTACATTATAGTAATGTAACCATAGGTACATTCTTAACCTGTCATAGAGTCTTCTGAATATTAAATGAACTAATCCACATGGGGCCCTTAGCATGGTATATAGTACAGAATAAGTGTTTTTAAAATGTTAGCCATATAAACAATTAATTTTACCTGTTTAATGCTCCCGCTTTAAATAATTGATGCTATTTTATTTGATAATCATAACATTGGAGTCTCTCTTTTGCAAACCTTAAATCTCTGCTAGGAGGTAACAACCCATGTATAATTTTGTTTTCTCAGCATAGCTAAACCATTGTCCACAAATCCTAATGGCAAGTTTAAGGAGTATCCTGGGGAAAAGGAAGAAAATTTAGAACTAGAGACAGAATAGATTCTAGGAAGAGGGACAAGTCCACGAACAATTTCTTAACTACTTCTTCGTTTATTCCATTAAATGTCGAGATTAACCATATGACATGTGGAACATTCGGTTAGTAGCTAAGTGCTTAATTGAGCCACTCAGGCGGTTGGTAGCTAAGTGCTTAATTGTGCCACTCAGGGACTCCATATGCAATGACTGAGAAGACTTAGTAGTGTACTGCTCATGATTATATTACCTATTCACTTTAAGAGTTTTTAAAACTTAGGCTCTGATTTGATTTGTCTCTTAACCACTGATTGATTTTTTTTTTTTTGAGTGGAAATTAATGTTTTCTTATTTAGAGCTCTCAATATTTTATCCAGGATATTAGCAGAAAAGATACAAAATAACAGCTGATAATTGGTTAGAATGTCCTTATTGACCAGTTTTATTCTTATTAGAGAATATGATATTTACTAGATTTGTAAAAGCTCCTTTGCATGTAAGCAGAAAGCTGGAAGTATGCCAAAGAAATAATGTCTCATTCTTATGATTTGGATAGAAAACGTTTTAAGTGAAAATTTTTATAAAGCCCTTGATTTATGAAACTATAAACTGCGTGAAAATTTTTGTGAACATTTTTTCTAGAAGTATCTGTAGGGAGTACACGTTTTATCTGTGAAAGAGTATTTCTATTCACTTCTGCTTAATGTAATACAACGGTAGTGGGCTTTAGGGGTCCACAAAATTATTACCAAGAAGGGAATGACTCCATATTCATTTTTTCAAAAGCAGAGACTAAAATATTACCAGTCCTATCAATGTGGGGTTTCACACAGCTTTTGTTAATATTGTACGTGTGGAAAGTTAAGAAACCTCATGATGCAAGAACATTTTCCTTAAGGAGAAAAAATTAAACCATTCACTCAATTGGTTTATTGATACTATGCCAAAAAAAATCGTGTTCGATGGATTTATTTTCCCCACCAAACAATTAGACTTCTGGATTCACACAAGCATACCTAGAACTAGAACCTCAAGCATCTTGAAAGGAATGGGGTGATTCTGGTTCATGCACTGTAGCCGTCCCTGTTTACTGAGTCTGAATTCAGAAGTGGGAGGAGAAAGACCCTTCACAAGGAAAGAATGAGCTAAAAATTGTCTAGTGGCTAAAGGAGAAATTTTCACTTAAAAATCATATGCAGAAAGTTAGTTTTTTCTTGCCAAGCAACACACACACACACAGATCACATACGCAAATGATACAATCTTTATCTTAAAATACCAGAAGAGAATACCCCATCAATTATTTAAAAAAAGCACTTTTCTTCCTCACTGATAAGAACTAGAGGGGAGGCTTAAATTTTTATTTTATGACTAAAGGAAAACTTTGAAGTAATTTATGATTTTCCATTACATGAAGGCAGAAACAATTAGTCAACAAATAATAAGTGCTTTCCTGAGAAACTGACTTGGTTCAGAACTGCCGAAGACTTCCTAAGAAAAATCACAATGGAAAATTGGGCAGAAGATGGAGATGAGATTAATGAGGATCTTTGCTTCCATTTCAAAAGGAGAGTTCAGTGGCACTATTACTTGCTTTTATAACAGTTTAAAGATTAATAAAGACTTGGTAGATCCCTAATCACTATAGATTATGAAAATCTCTGTCTTTGGTATCAAACTAAACTACATTGCCTCACTTTAAAAGTTTAGACAGCTTATTGTTATTTTGGAGAAGATAACAGAATTTCCTCTAGGATTATCAATCTAGAAAGTGAATTTGCTACAAAATGGTTAATCACACTCTAAATTTTGAATGTAAGAAATGATCTTTTTACTTTAGTTGAGGGATACATAAATTTGTTTCATGTTTGTTTACAAAGATTTAATTATACTAAGCAAAAGATCAAACAATGCTACTATTCCTTAATGCCCTTAATTTTGTGAGATTTATTTAAAATCTCAAGATTAATTACTTTAGTAAATTTGGGAGCAATCAAATCATCAATATTAGGTTTTTCTCAAAATCTTTGAAGAAAAGTATTGAAATTGAAATCTTGACTGTGTGACATTTGGTTTTTACTAGTCTTGAGAAATGCCTTTGGATTTGCTTGAGAGTATGTTCTCTATGTTTGTTTTTCAGATGCAAATACTGTGACAGGTCGTTTAGCATATCTTCTAACTTGCAGCGGCATGTTCGGAACATCCACAATAAGGAGAAGCCATTTAAGTGTCATTTATGTGATAGGTGTTTTGGGCAACAAACCAACCTCGATAGACACCTTAAGAAACATGAGAATGGCAACATGTCTGGTAGGTAACAGTTGTGTTATAAGAAGATGACTTATTTTTTGTATTTTAAAAGGTCATTGTATTCTTTCTTCTCTCATTTTACTTGGATATCAGAATAAGATCCTGTTGTGAAAATGGGCACCATGTTTCTCTGATTTAGAATAATGTGATCACCCCTGGTTAATATAAATATAGAACTCATTGGCCTCATTTGGACTTTTTTTCTCCTGAGTTCATAGCAATTGGGCAGTTTCAAGCAAAGCGAATCATAATTCAAACTCCAAGGAGACTTACTATGAATCAAGATCTCCTAAATTGCCATGGAAGAATCTTTCCACCTGTTGGTTCGGAGTATGGCCCCTGGGCCTAGCAGGTTTTCCAGAGTGGCAGTCCCAGAATATCACTCTCTGAATATTAACCTAGAAACCATGACTACCTTCTCAGAAGGCCCACAGTTCAAAGAACATCTCCAGGACAACTTTTTTAAAGATGAGGGACAGAAGACTATTGACTTGATTAGAGCAACCCGTGGCAAATGCTAGTGGTTGTAGTTTGGGTCACATATTCTGATGTAGAAATTATGTTAATAGTAAAGGCCTTTGTCTTCATAATTGGCAAAAAACTTTTTTTTTTCTTTTTTAACTTGAACTTGGCAGCACATAGTTTGCAGAAGGGATTTTAGGTTTCCTTACCTTTGGCTTCTGGGAGTTAGATAATGAGTCATTAACATTTGCCAGCCAGCATATGTGTACAGAGCCAACCTGTGTAGCCACAACTTTTTTTCTAGGGGATCAGGAAAATTAGTTGTGTTGTGTATGGTGGGAATGCATGGAGTTCAGGAAAAGTAGTTTTAAGGGCAGAAAAAAGTAGAGTTTATCCAAATGTATAATCTTTACTTAAGGAAATTATTTTATTATGATTCCTTCCTCCACAGTTTTGACATATTGCTTATGATCCTGAATGGTTACTGCTTAGAACTATATGCTGTTCATTTCACCCAAAGCCAAAATTCTCATGGTTTAAAAATATTAGGCTTTAGAAGTAGAAGTCTAATCCAATATATAGAACTGACCATACTTTCTAACTGGGCGTACGTTTATAGTTTATTACTATAATTTTCTAGTCAAAATTATTTCAGAAAAATTAAATGAGTTAAAAATGTAATGTGTCAAAGTTTCATACTTACTATAATGCAGATTATAGCTTCATTGAGTGAAGGGTATGTTCTGATCTTTTGTTACTGATACTGTGATTCACTGTTGTGAAGAAGTATTAAATCTCAGACATTTTGTGAAAAAGATAAACAACATGAAGCTAATATTGGTGTAAAGTTTAACCACAGATGAAGTGCTTTTGTTGTTAACTGCCATCAAGTCAACCCTCAACACATGGTGACCCCATGCACAGTGGAACAAAGCACTGACTAGTTCTGTACCACCCCATGATTGGTTGCAGATCAGACCATTATGATCCATAGGGCTTTCATTGGCTGATTTTCAGAAATAGACAACTAGGCTTTTCTTCCTAGTTTTTCTTAGTCTGGAAGCTTTGCTGAAACCTGCTTAACACCGTAGCAACACAAAAGCCTCCACTGACAGATAGGTGGTGTCTGAGGTGCATTGGTGGGGAATCTGGGGCCTTTCTTGTGGAAAGCAAGAATTCTACCTCTTACCCACCAATGTCCCCATATAAAGTGCTTACATGTGTGTAATATTACATAAGCCTTACAACAATCCTTTGAGGCAGATAGTTTGATTCTATATTATGATTTCAGTTTTGTAGATGAGGAAGCTGAAGATTATCACATAACCAGCAGATCCAACATTGTCCTCTTACTATTTTATCATTCTAGCCTCTGCACTGGTGTGCTCCTTAGCCCAGCAAGCAGAATTTTCAGTGTCTCTTCAATCTTCATTTTTGTAACATCTTTTAGTATTAAAAACCCAAAACCAAACCCACTGCCATTGAGTTGATTCCAACTCACAGCAACCCCATTGGGTTTCCAAGGCTATAGATCTTTACAGAAATACATTGACTCATATTTCACCCGTGGAGCAGCTGGTGGATTTGAACCACCGATCCTTTAGTTAGCAGCCAAATACCTTACCCACTACACCACCAGAGCTCTTTATCCTTTAGTATAAAACAAACAAACAAAAAATAACCTCACTGCCATCGAGTCAATTCCAACTCATTGTGACCCTCACTGGGTTTCCAAGGCAATAAATCTTTACGGAAGTAGATTGTCCAGTCTTCCTTCCATGCAGTGGCTGGTGGGTTTGAACTGCCAATCTTCTGGTTAGCAACTAAATGCCTCACCTACTATGCCACCAGAACCTCTTATCCTTCAGTGTCAGAGCAATAAATATTTATTAACTGCAGCCAGTCAACTGAGTATGCAGTTTTCTATGGCCAATTCTAAAACCTATAATTTACCTCATCCTATCTTCATCTTGCCATGTCAAGGCCAGGTTAGGAGAATTAGTGATAGAAATGGCACTGGACAGACTATATGTCTACTCTTGCTAATATTCAAAATGACCTCTTGATCAAATTCAGAAGGAACAAGATTCTAAATAAGTTGCTATACAGATAATAGTCTTTATTGAAAAAGACTTTCTACTCCCCACAGGTACAGCAACATCATCGCCTCATTCTGAACTGGAAAGTACAGGCGCGATTCTCGATGACAAAGAAGATGCTTACTTTACAGAAATTCGAAATTTCATTGGAAATAGCAACCACAGCAGCCAGTCACCCAGGAATGCAGAAGAGAGGTAAGGTTTTGTTTTGTTTTGTTTTGTTTTTAACTGTGCCTTCTGTAATGAATCTTGTCAAGTACATTTACTGTGATCACTTGTTTTTCTTTTTGACTGTGATCACTTTTGTAATACTTGTATTACTGCCTTTATCAACGACTAATGTTTATTTCCAAGCCAAACCAAACCCACTGCTATCAAGTTGGACCCGACTCATGGCAACCCCTCCTTGGGTTTTCGAGGCAGTATCACTACGGAAGTACATTGCCCAATATTTATTTAGTGCATATTAAATACCATATGCTTTTCTAAGCACTTTATATATGTCAATGAATTTAAATTCTCATAATAATCTTATGAGGTAGAGATGGTTATCTAATGTTATCAGTGAAGGAATGGAGATGTTGAAGGTTAAATACCTTGCCAAAGGTCACGTAAGTAATAAATGAGTTTTAAAGCTGGGTTGTCTGGCTCCAGAGCCTACACTTTTACCACTATGTTGCCCTGACTTTCTTGATTGCTAGGTAAAACATTTTATCAAAATTTGCCAAGTACAATGGAAAGGCACCACAGTGATTCAGTGAAATCAGTGTGAATCACTGGGCAATAGTGTTTACCATGATATGTCATAGACTATCTATATTATAGATAGTAAATGACATTATGTGTATATACATGAAATACCTGTTTTAAGGACTTGAGTGTCATCTAAATATCTTTTATAGAGAAACCGTAAGTTTCTTAATAAGATTCTATCACTACTTTTTGTGCTTTCCAGTGCATGCTCATTTAATTCTGGCGTGTTTGTTTCATGGATATGATCTTCCTTGTTTTTTGTGACTTGGTGCACTGGCTTCCTCTTGTCATCAACATCAAACATGTGTTGCTTAATTCATTTAAAAAAAAGAGAGAAAGAAAGAAAAGAAAAGCTTTTTATGCTGTTGATAATACTTATCTAGCTCTTTAGATTTTATGTTGTTAATGAATTTTTTTTTCTTACCAAAATGATTGGATTTTTCTTATCTGTAAGTTAGCATTGAAAAAAAACCTCACTGCCATCAGGTTGATTTAACTCATAGTGACCCCTCCTTGGGTTTCCGAGGCATTATCTCTACACAAGTGGATTGCCCAGTCTTCCTTCCAAGGAATAGCTGGTGGGTTTGAACTGCCAGCCTTCTGATTAGCAGTCAAATGCCTTAGGCACTATACTACCAGAGCTCCCAAGTTTTCATTAAATGCCCATAATTGAGAACTAGACTTTTTTGACTGTTAAATACCATGCTGCATTGTAAATTTTTATATAACATGGAATTAGTTGTGAAAGTTCCATTACTTTTCATCACATGAGTCATAAGTGTATTATTGGGTTAGGGTCCTCTACTTTTGATGGTATTGAAAATCAAAGTTAATTATTTTAAGTAGCTTTCCTATAAAGCCAACTTCAAATAAACATCATTTCCCAAGATAACATACAAACATATGACCGCTTCTTGTCTTCAATTTATATAAAAGTTTATAAAAAGAGAGAAAGATCTGGTGTTGCATGACTTTTTCCAGCCTTTATAAGGCTGGTAAGAGCTACACTTTTATGCAGTTGATTGTGTATTTTCTTCTGCTTGTCTGTGTGTGTGTGTGCGTGTATGCACACATGCACATGCATGAGAAGTAGAGGTGGTAGATGAGAAATACAAAGTGGTAAGAACAAGTCATAAAGACGTTTACAGTCTTGTATTTTGATAATGGTATTTCATGTTAAAAGAAATATTGAACATAAAACACCATTTAGATTCTGAGATGCCTATTCAGATTTTCTAGCCCTTAATTAGATATTTGTGTGACCGTGTAGCTGCAACATCTGGCTTCAACATGTCTAAACAGCACAGAAGTAAGAAGGTTGAGTCATCTTTTTTCCCCCTCAACTCCTATCAGGCTACTTTTGATGAACATTTTATCCCCTAATAATTGCCACATTTGAAAGCATAATTAACAAATACATTTTCTTAATCATGTTGGCTTTTGTTACTTTTGGATTTCATCCGTGCACTCTTGTTCTTTTACTTTTTCTTTCATTTTTTTTTCTTAAATAACAGTTTCTCTCCATTCAAGCTAGTGAGTTGGCAGTGTATCTGGAAACTAATAATTTATGTCTGTGCAAAACATGTTTTCATCATTCTTTGATAAAGGAGGTTAAGAGATGGTTGTATAAAAAGCTTGACTATGATATGAGTTTCTCTGGTCAAATGGATTTTTGCTATGTGCATCTGTCACTTCCAAGATTTATTTATTTATTTTCCCTGGGAAATCTAAATATTAAATTATAATCTTTTGGTTTTTTTAATGTGGGAAAGTTATGCGGGTGCCTTGCTGATAGCCAGTCTTCTGTTATCTGAAAAATGATTACTTTAATTGTGAAAGTCATCCATGCCTTTACCAATTATTTAATTGTCTAAAATATTTTTCTGAATTAGTAAATGTGTAAAGGAGCCAGGCTAAATGGAGATATTATTAATGGGTCTAGAATCTGGACACCTGGATGTCTGATGATTCTGTCTGTGGCACGATGGCTGAGATTGGCAAAAAAAATAGCCACTTCCCTGTTATATATATCTTTAAAATAAGGAGATTAGGGGAGGGTGTCCTCTAATTCAAAATATTTATAATTACTTTGTAACTTAATTCAACTTTTAAATCCTACAATGAAACTGAAATTCAATTTACACATATTGGAATGTTTATTTAAAATTTGAAAAGTTTGTCATAGTTTCGTAAATGCTCTCAGATTATTAAAATGGGATGCCTATATTAAGGAGTTCTGGTGGCATAAAAGGTAATGCATTTGGCTATTAACCAGAAAGTCAGTGGTTCAAAACCACCAGCTACTCCACAGGAAGAAGATGAGGCAATCTGTTTCCATAAAGATTTACAGTCTTGGAAACCCAGTGAGGGTCACTATGAGTCGGAATCAACTTGATGGCAGCAGGTTTGGGTTTTTTTTTTTTAATATAATCAAAGTATTTTTAACTCATATTATATGAGTTTAACACATATTATAATCTTTGGAACCATATACTAAAATATTACAAATGACTTTTAAAAATGTAACATTCTTTTGTTTAATCACTGTATTAGACATGCTTGCTAAGCTTCCAAAGATACTTGTACAATTAAATTATTAGATCTTTTCCCACCCTGGTGTTCCCCTGTGAAACAAGAACCAATTTCACATTCAGACTAACAAGGATAACTTAAAAATAATACAAATAAGTCAGCTTTCAATCACTTCCAAGTTTGGGCAGAGTGCCTAAGTGGAATATACTACAATGTCACCTAAAAATACAAATACGGGGCCAGTCCTTGGCAGCTACCTTAACATTTTCTTTGAACTCCTAGATTCCCTCTAAGCTGTATCTTTGTAGCTGTTGTCAGTGTTGCTCAGGAATATGAGTCTTGCAGAAATGTATTATTTTAAATGGTGGATACTTCTATAGTAATTACATACTTTATGTAGAGAAAACATTTATGTGCTTTTTACATTATATATAGCAATATCATTTATCAGGGGAAGGCCTGATAAGCAATAGGAGACTAAGATTGTTTTTCCAGTTCTGCCAAGGGCTCCATTTATAAGCTGAATAATCATCCAATTACTTTTTCCAATTTCGTTTTCACATTTACGAAATTACATTATTTTCCCATAGTTACCATCAAGCATAAACAATAAAAATTTACCACATAATTATTGAAATTCTAAAATATTGTTAGGAAGACATGATCATAAAGCTAACTGGACAATTAAAACTCAACCAGTAATTGAACCTTTTTCTTTTTATGCATCTGAAAGGATGAATGGCAGTCATTTTAAGGATGAAAAGGCATTAGTGACCAGTCAAAATTCAGATTTATTGGATGATGAAGAAGTAGAAGATGAGGTGTTGTTAGATGAGGAGGATGAAGACAATGATATTACTGGAAAAACAGGAAAGGAACCATTGACGGGTAATTTACATGAAGGAAATGCTGAGGATGACTATGAAGAAACCAGCACCCTGGAGATGAGTTGCAAAACCTCCCCAGTGAGGTAAGTGCCTGTGGGATTTGAGTGAATAAGCAATGATAAAACCACTTTTGTTTGCTCTATATAATGTACTCAATAAGGAATGATAAAACTGTTGTGATTTTTCCTGCTCTGTCTTTCCACTAGAGCAATATGTCAGGTGATGGGCAATTTCTGAGTAATAAATTTGACTAATCATGAAAATTAATTTGAAGTTACAAGCCATATTCAGTTCACTAATTTTAAATAGATTACATGACATTCTACATAATCCACAAGCATACAAACACATCAGCATCTGTGAAACTAATTAGCTTATCATAGAAAGGATACATGAAAATTACAAAAATACAAGGTCACTTATTTTTGGACACTATCTATATGCATTTTGAATACTAGATTCTTATCATATAACATGTGTTGCAAATATTTTCTCCCATTCTGTAGGTTGTCTTTTCACTTTTTTGATAGTCTCCTTTAATGCACAAAGTTTTTCATTTTGATAAAACACAATTTATTTATTTTTTCTTTTGTTGTTTGTATTTTTGGTGTCATAGCTAAGACTATATTGCCAAATCCACGAAGATTTACCCTAGATCTTGCCTATAAACCCAAAAACCAAACCCATTGCCATTGACTCATTAAGACCTATTGGACAGAGTAGAACTGCCCCCTAGGAGCTCTGGTAGCATAATGGCTAAAGCACTTGACTGCTAACCAGAAGGTTGGTGGTTCAAACCCACCAGCCACTCCTCGGAAGGAAGGTTGGGCAATCCTACTTCCGTAGTGATACTGCCTCGAAACCCAAGGAAGGGTCGCTATGAGTTGGGGCCGACTCGATGGCACATAACAACAACAACAACAAGAACTGCCCCCTAGCCTTTCCAAGGCTGTAATCTTTACAGAAACACATTGTGCCATCTTTCTCCCATGGAACAGAAGGTGTGTACAGCTGTCAACCTTTTGGTTAGCAGCTGAATGCTTAAATGCCCCACCACCCCAAAAAATAGAGATTTGGAGTTTACCTAATTCATTTGATAATCTGGTGTGATTATCTTTATCAGTAAAATATTGTCGGGAGTTAACAAATTTCACTTCATTTGATATGTATGTTATCTATATAAAGATCAAACCAAACTCACTGCCATCTAGTCAATTTGACTCATAAAGACTCCTCTTTAGGTTTCTGAGGCAGTCTCTCTATGGAAGTAGATTGCCCAATCTTCCTTCTGAGGAGTGGCTGGTGGGTTTGAACCTCCAGCCTTCTGGTTAGCAGTCAAATGCCTTAGGCACTACACCACCAGAGTTCCTTGTTATCTATATCAGTGGCAGATTTATGAATGGAAAAAATTAACCAAAGAGTTAAATGGATGGGCATATTATATTTCCACATTGATAGTGCTAACAAAATGTTATTGAAATTGGCTTTATTTTAAATGGAAATTATAAATAAATGTATGAATTCTTTCTTCATTGCATTGCTGACTTAGCATGTCATTGACTTTAATTCTTTATCTCAAATACACCCTTCACTCTAGTCATTAAAAACCTTAGAGAAACATATTTTTAAGAAATGTGCATTTTAACAGAGACAATAATCAATGCATGCTATTTTACACTGCAAATACCAAATAAAGTTTTGACAGCTGTATAGATTCAAATGAAAAGTGATTTAATTGGATAACAAAATGAAAAAGAAAAGAACAAATCTCTATGCTTTCCCATTGGTTCATTTTAGATATAAAGAGGAAGAATATAAAACTGGACTTTCTGCTCTAGATCATATAAGGCATTTCACAGATAGCCTCAAAATGAGGAAAATGGAAGATAATCAATATACTGAAGCTGAGCTGTCTTCTTTTAGTACATCCCATGTGCCGGAGGAACTTAAACAACCGTTACACAGAAAGTCCAAATCACAGGTACATATTTTCCTGCAGTGTAGCATGATGGTAACATTGTTTGTGCATGAAAATGTTTATTTCCTTCGATTAACAAAAAGTACTTATTCTATCTTTGCAGTATTCTAGGATCCGAACAGATTCAGATGCTTTAAAATTATTCATATCTATATTCTATGTTTGATCAAGTCCCAAATAATTAATTAATACAGTAATTATATGGCTGGATTCTGCATGGAATCTTCTGTGGCATACTGTCCTACAATAATTATTCCTTTACTTTGTAATTCCCTTACTCCTGTGTAGACATTCCATAATTCTAAGCTTGAGTCTGTTTCTGTTACCTCAGAATTAATTTCTAATTACTTTGCATCTATAATTTTTGTCTATGTAATTATATTTTAGGAATTTAGATCAAAGTGACCAAATTCTGTCATATATATATTTGTTTCTTACTATATCTGATAAAGTTTTGTGTAGAGTTAATTAACAAGTCATCTAATGATAGAATATATGAAAAAGAGAGGAAACTGAAGTTCAGAAGTTCAGAAATTAAATGCCAAAGTCTGCTGCAGTTTACTAGGAGATGAGGAAAAAAAAAAGAAACTATCAGATTTTAATTAAATGAATGACTGAATGAATGGTGCCCCAATAAATTAGGCTTTACAGCATTCTATTAGTGTTATGGTAACTAAAAATAAATCCAGTTACGAGTCCATAAATAACAATTAAAAGATCCTCCGTTCTTTTATCATACAATGAAGGAAGTCGTCAGTACTTTCTATATGACATCCACACTCAAACAAATTGTTCATTCAAGTCAATTTAAAAAAGCAACTTCCTATTACAGGTAGTCTCCAGCTTACAATGCAATTCCATTCCCACAACTCTCTTAAGTTGTTTCTAACATAAGTCAAATACTTCTTTTTTTATGTTTTGTTTTCCATTATTATTGCCTTTTGTTATTTAATATTATAAATCTGTTCCTTGGACATCTGCAAGTGAACATATGAGAATGATAACATCAGCAAATTATGTGCTATACATACTACTAATGATAAAAAATACAAAAAAAAAAAAAAACCCCCAGATCTTTGTTAAGTGTTGTTTATTGTAACAAATATCTTGTAGCTAGGGATTAAACAGTTAAACCAAAGTGACCAATTGTTTGATCCTCTGTTCTATTTTAGAGGTGGCCTGACATTTCAAACAATGTGATCATATTAGCTCTTAAATTAGGAAATTATTTCCTACTGGACTGAGATGTCTTTGGCTTCTCTTAACAACAAATGTATCAATATCTCAACAAAGGTGGGAAAAGCATTATGCCAATGGAATAATACCAATGTTTAAAAGCCAGCCCAAAGTCTTTAGCTGTCGTGTACAAGAATAGGGAAAATGCCCTTTCTGAATTTAGTTAAAAGCAACCAACTTCAACTCTAAAATAGCCAAGCGCTGTGAACTTGAGAACGTCACTTGATGACTGTGAGTTCCATTTCCTCATTGTCAAGTGGGCTAGGTGGAGAATATATGTACAATCCCTCCCTAGTCAATGATTCAATGGAGATTAAAAAAATGCATTTTTTACTTCTTAACGTTACAAGTAAGCTATCAATATTAGTTATCTCGTTTTCACTTAGAGACATTCATAGCAGATGGCTGGTATTTTTTTAAACCCTTGATTTCCCAGTTTTCCTTCCTAGTTAATGATCCTCTAATATAGAAGGTTTCAGCATTTTACCTTAATTGCTCATGTAAAACACTTCTTAATTGCAAGAGGTAATGACTTAAAACTGTAGAAATTGTCAGATGTAAAGCAAAAAATGCCTGGGAATCCAGAGATGATGGATAGGATATATTTCAGTAGCGGCATTTCTCAAACCTAAATCATATTTTTCTTGGTACTTGATTAAGTCATATGTATCAATTTGAAAATAGTCAGGCACTTTTGCAAACTAACTTTATTTCATGATAGTCTCCATTCATTCATTCCTTTCATTCAGTGATTATCGATTGCCAATTATATGCTGAAAACTAATCCTTGTATGTAGAAATGTTTGTTTCCTTTGATTACCAAAAGTCTGCCATTGTTATCTTTATAATTTCCTAGAATCTGAACAGGTTTAGACTCTTTTCTCAAAATATTCACATCTTATACTGTCTGTGATTTTTATAGTGATTGATTTCAAAATAGGTGACCAATACAGCAATTAATATGGTTGCATTCTGCATAGGAACTTCTCTCATAAGCCATATCCTACAAAAATTAATTTCATTGTAATAGATAATATTTATGTCACGCACACCAAGCTAAGCACTTTATGTAAGGCAGTGTCTGTGCTTCCTGCACAACCTTTAGAGGTAAGTATGTTATTACAGTAAAATCTGTGAAAGGCAGAAATTCATCAGGAAGGAAAACTCCAATATTTTCCACCAATAGAAAGCTATAGAAAAGTGGTAAGGCTGCATGCACCCTGTCAAAGGTGGAAAACTTCCAAGACCCAGAAAAACAAGGCAGTCATGTCAAGTTCTGTCATAAGTTTCACTGTATTAGCTTCATTTCATATGAAGAAAGTGAAGCTTGAAAGGTTAAGCCACTTCCCTAAGTTTTTTTATGTTTTTTCACAGCCAGTCGAGTAGAGGTAGAGTAGAGACAAAGATGAAAACTCAGATCTGGAGGATTTTCTCTGTACACCCTGTCAGTTTTCCAAATACCAGAATGGGTTTTGTTAAGACTACTTCAAAATATTCTTTCTTCTGAGCACTGAAAATGGGTACACCATAAGAATAGATAGTTTAAGTTCATTGCTCACTTACCCCATGCTCTGTACTCTATGTTGTTGTTGTTAGTGCCGTCGAGTCAGACCTGACTCACAGCAACCCCTCCTTGGGTTTCTGAGGTGGTTTCACTATGGAAGTAGATTGCCCAATCTTCCTTCCAAGGAGTGGCTGGTGGGTTTGAACTACCAGCCTTCTGGTTGGCAGTCAAATGCCTTAGGCACTGCACCACCAGAGCTCTTACAGAGCAAGGATGGCATCTTATTTATCCTGGACTCCCTAGTACCTAGCATGTTGCCTGTCACAGAGTAGATGCTCAAGAAATATTTGTTAAATAGATGCTGAGGCTTTGTAGAGTTCCAGAAAGCAAATTCACTACATGAAAGTCAAATGTGTACATTTAAAGCATTGACCCTGCAAATCAAAATCAGTCTTCAAGGAAGGGCAGATTTTCTAACTGAATGCCATGATTACGGAAGAAACCACAGACTGGCCACATGTCTCAGCATGACTCCCAGAGATGAAACTCTGCCTAACAACAGAGGCATTTTGTCTTTGTTTACAGACACTGGAATGTCTTTGGCAGGAGTTTAATGATTCCACTTCAGCAGCATTTTGACAAGCAAGTTTAGCTATAGATGAGACCAACAATGACAAGTCAACAGTGAAAAGTTCACACACAAGTCAAGACCAAACATTTCATTTGAATATTTTACTTGGCAGTAAACAGGGGATTCTCTGAACAGTTATTTAGAATTTGACCTTATAGTAGAGAAGAAAGAGCATGGCTTCCCTCAACACCTCCTGCTCAGCAGATATCGGAGGCAAAAGAGTTAAAACATTGTTGCATTTTGTGTTTTGTTTTATTTTTTTTTTCCTGGAGATGACTTTATCCTTTTTAACTTTTAAGGTCTTTGAGCTTCATCATCCAGTATTTAAAGCATAGAGGTAAATCAGAAAAAGGGACTGGATTAAAAGTTGGCAGAAATAAGTGTTTGTTCTGTCTCCCCAACTATCTAATTGAGTGACTTTGGGCAGGTCAGTGCACCTTCAGTTCTCTCACTTATAATGTGCAGGGGTCAGACTGTTTCCTTTACTACAACACAGTGCTGTCAAGGCAGGGCAGGTCTGTATGCTGTACATATTTTCAGTTTCGGTTGTAAGCATACAATACTATTTTTGATTAACTGAATGTGTGAAGTGGATTGGGCAGTGGGATAACTTGTTTCTCATTGGAGGCACCAGTGTCATTTTGAGTGGAACAAATTTTTGTTCTGTAGAACATGAACTTCTCTGGGCCCCTAGACACCGAAGGCCAGCAGTAACCCCGTGTCATTATAACAGCAAAAACACATGCCCCACACTTCCAAACACACCCATAAGGGATGCTCCTACTTAGGGTCCCTTCCCTTCTTAAGAGTCACCAGTAATATTCTTTGAATTAAAAGTGATGTTTTTCAAATGCCGTTTACCTAGTGTCTCCTTTTTACCTCAGGCATATGCTATGATGTTGTCGTTGTCCGAGAAGGAGTCCCTCCATTCTACATCCCACAGTTCTTCCAACGTGTGGCACAGTATGGCAAGGGCTGCAGCAGAATCCAGTGCCATCCAGTCTATAAGCCACGTATGACATTACCAAGGTTGACCAGAGTGGGACCAAGTCCAAGAGTAGCATGGCTCTTTCACATAGGACTATTTAAAAGACTGCTGAGCAGAATGCCTTATAAACCTAAAGGGTCACTCATTTAAAGTCTGGTGACCTTAAACTGAATGATTTAAAAAAAAAAAAAAAAGAAAGAAAAAAGAAACTATTTATTCTCGATATTTTGTTTTGCACAGCAAAGGCAGCTGCTGACTTTTGGAGGATCAATGCGATTCAGAGTGATTCAATGAAAATGAAAAACTTGATGGGCAGAAGGCATCTTCCAGTTCACCCTGCCTGAGGGTGTGGGTGGGAGAGAGGGGCAGTTGAGATGTCAGCATTGATACGGATGAACACTCCATAGAAACTGAATCCTTTTTTGTACAAGATCACATGACACATGATTGGGAACAGTTGCTTTTAATTACAGATTTAATTTTTTCTTTGTTAAAGTTTTAAATAATTTAACCCTTTGCAGATGGAAGTAGTTGGATGAAATGCACACTTGATTGTTCTAGAAGCTGGTAACAGGGAGTTCTTGTTCCCCCTTAACCTTTGCCTTCTTAAGTACGTCGTTGAAAAATAGGGAAAAAGGGTATGTGTATATTGTAAACTATGGATGTTCAATGCTCAAAGAGGTTAAGTCAGTGAAGTAACCTGTTCATCACCAGTACCACTGTACCACTAATAAAATGTTTGCCAAATCCTTGTAATAACATCTTAATTTTAGACAATCATGTCACTGTTTTTTAATGTTTAATTTTTTATGTTGTGTGTATCATGTATTTATTTGTTGGCAAACTATTGTTTGTTGATTAAAATAGCACTGTTCCAGTCAGCCACTACTTTATGATGTCTGAGGCACACCCCTTTCTGAATTTCAAGGACCAAGGTGACTTGACCTGTGTATGGGAGTGCCAAATGGTGTTTGGCTTTTCTTAACATTCCTTTTCTTTTTGTTGTTTTGTTTTCCTTCTTAATGAACTAAATAATGAATAGATGCAACTTAGTTTTTGTAATACTGAAATTGATTCAGTTGTATAAATGATTATAATTTCTTCATGAAAGCATGATTCTTCTGATTAAAAACTGTACCCCCTATTTTATGCTGGTTGTCTGCAAGCTTGTGTGATGTTACGTTCATGTTAATCCTGTTTGTAAGATGAAGTGTTCCAGACCTTATGTTAAAAGAGAGAAGTAAATAACAGACTGTATTCAGTTATTTTGACCTTTATTGAGGAACCAGATTTGTTTTCTTTTTGTTTATAATCTCATTTTGAAATAATCAGCAAATTGAGGTACTTTCTTCAAATGCTTTGTACAATATAAACTGTTATGCCTTTCAGTGCATTACTATGGGAGGAGCAACTAAAAAAATAAAGACTTACAAAAATGATTTCTTTTCCCACTGGGTGATATTTTCCCATCATGCAATTTTGTTTCCCTTTGGGATCAAATGATATAACGATATGATGTCTGTGACCTTGATGCCCTAACAGATACATGGAACATAGAGCATAATTTGTATTGTTTTCAGATGACATACATGATTGTTTTTGACTAATAGTGAGTTAGAGCATCTCCTGCTCATTTTTCTGAACTTTCTCCATTTTGGGGTAAAGTCAGGGCTAACGTACACCACTAAACAGTGCTTCCATCGTTCCAAGTTCGCAGCACCCATTGCAGTGAGGACAGAGAGGAACAAACATACCATTATGTGTGTGTGTGTGTGTGTGTGTTATTGTGGAAAGTGTATATATCTGAAAACATTTGCCAATTCCACATTTTTTGCATGTACATTTCAGTGATATTAATCATTTAATCGTAATGAATAACCATCACCACTGTGCACTTCCAAATTTTTCTATCACCATTAACAGAAGTTCAGGGCCTCCTATACAACGAGTCCTCTTTCCCCCTCCCTCCCACCTCTGGTAACCGCTAATAAACTTTAGTCTCCATATATTTGCCTATTGGAGATAGTTCATATAAGTCAAATCATACCAACATACGGTATTGCTGCTGAATTTTACATTATTTATGCTAAAAATTGCTCAGTTTGTAATTTTTGTTATAATTACACCTTAATCATTAACTGATTCACAAGAGGAAAAATAAAATACCATAACCTTCTGTTTCCCTTTTAACTTTTTGTCCACGTACAAAAATTTCTGTTTTCCTATTTCTAACAGTATAGATATGGTTTTGAGGTTTCTTTATTTGTGGTAAAAATATCATCACATATTGCTACAAATTCTTGAAAATAATCATTTGGCAATTGCCCAGTATTCCATCAAGTTTGATCTACAATAATTTCCACAACCATTTCAATTTTATTGAAAATATAAGCTGCATTTTACTTTTCCAAACCCACCAGCCACTCGGAAGGAAGGTTGGGCAATCCTACTTCCGTAGTGATACTGCCTCGGAAACCCAAGGAGGGGTCGCTATGAGTCGGGGCCGACTCGACGGCACATAACAACAACAACAACAACAGTGTAAGCAGTGTTATTTTAGTTTTCATGCATATAACTGTCTCTCTGTGTTCAGGTATCTACATGCAGGGTTAGAATGTGAGGAGTGCATTTGCATATGATCAATTCTCTGCTGGGTAAGCAATTACGAATTTGTTTTGTTTTGTTTTGTTTCTTTAATTCACTGCCAAATTGATTTGGAACAGGGTTATTCCAATTTTGGCAGACTGGTGAGGTTTTAACAAGGCCTAAAGAATAAATAAGTATGACACATTGAAACAGATTCAGACTAACTCCTTCCTTTATTTATTTACTCGTTCTTAGCCACAATGCCAGATACGTAGAGAATTTCCTCACATCATTTCCAAATGTAACCAATATAGGAAGAAATATAGGGTATAAATATTGATTTAAAAAAAAAAAACTGTACATAGGAAGAAGTATTCAGGAAATAGGTTTAAGTTATAAATCTGGTAAATGAAGAATGAGAATAGGACTTTGGTATTTGGAACATAAGAATTACTAACACATTCAAGGAGGTGGAAATCTGGAATTTGTTGCACATTTTACTTTAATTTTAAGACTTTACCTCCAAATTTGGAAGCAATTCTTATACTCAAAATGCTACTGAATTTTTGTTAGAGTTTGATCATGAATGACATTTCAGTTATTTGCTGATGCTTAATCTCTCCAAATTTCAAAAAGCTTTGTAAGTCTTAATATTTCTACAATTTTTCCATGTTTTATCTCACCAACAGTCTTCTACCACATGTCTAGTGGTGAGGTAGTGATATATGGTGGAAACAGTGTTGAATTTTGAAATTGAAGCCTTCGGTTTCAGATCTGGCTCTACCACTTCACTGGCTTTGCGGTCTTGGGCTAATCACATACCTCTCAGTGTCTCATCTGTGACCTGCTCCTCCTGTTACTGCATTGGATTTCTGTGAATGCCACAATCAAAACAAAATGAGTTATTGGAAATATCTAGTAAAAGCTCCACAAATAC
>NW_006921755.1:4503075-4518914 GCF_000298275.1 Orycteropus afer afer
TATATATATATACACACATATGCATATGCATACTTTTGTGCTTATAAACACACATACGACCATGTACACATGCAATTGTTGTATTTTAGAATATAAAAGAAATCTAGAGTACACAAAAGTGAATATGCAAATTTTCTAGCAAAATATATTAGAGATATTTCTTGAACAAATATGTCAACTTAAAAAATAAAGTTTAGGCTTTTGAAAACATGAGATATCCAGTATAATTATTGAGAGTCTATGAAAAATTCAAGAGCAGTTAAGAAAACGCACACTCAAAGAGTAGGGAAATTCCCAATTTTATTTTCACATAATAACTATTTGTCAATCTTCTTTTTGTACAGAATAAGTAAAATGAATATTTATTTATTTTAACTGCCTGTTACATCAATATCATGCTGGGAATGTCCCTATCCATTACTTCAATTAATAGTCAAAAAAGCCTAGCAAGCAGGCAATATGATTCTTGTTTCAGATGAGGAAAATGAAGCTCAATAAATTTTAGAACCTTGTTCAAGGTCACTCACTCAGCTGAGGCCCTGACACTTAGCTGCCTGACTCATGCCTCCAGATTCAGACTTAGCAAAAGAAAAACCAAAAGGAATGTCCCAAAGTCAGTGAAAAGCACCTCCACAGACAGAGATATGCAAATACTTTGGGGAGTCATGTAGGGAGGGGTCTCAGTCTTGGCCATGAAGAATCTGAAAAGTGACCAAGAACAAGTCCCCAGGGTTTTTAAATTTATCTTACCCAAAGACTGAACCTGGTTCAAACCCACAAGCCACTCGTTGGAAAGAAGATGGGGCAATCTACTTCTGTAGTGTTACTGCCTAGGAAACCCAAGGAAGGGTCGCTATGAGTTGGTCCGACTTGACGGCACATAACAACAAAGTCAGAACCAACAATACTAGTATTTTGAAAGACCCTAAATACTTCCTTGGAAGCTCTGGTAGCATAGTACCTAAGGTACTTGACCTCTAATCAGAAGGCTGGCGGTTCAAACCCACCAACCACTCCTCGGAAGGAAAATGGGGCAATCTACTTCCGTAGTGATACTGCCTCGGAAACTCAAGGAGGGGTCGCTATGAGTTGGGGCTGACTCGATGGCACATAACAACAACAACAAATACTTCCTTAAAAGGACTGTAGTCATTGTTTACAAATTCCTAGCAGGTGGCTTGAGTTTGCCTCTTATTCTTTTAGGGAAAAAAATATTCCAAACTTAGTTTGCCATTATTAAAATGGCAAGATGTAAACCCTTTCTAAAATGGTTAGGAGAAGCATCGTGATAGACAGCAAATGTGAAAGCAAGTGTCATTACGAAGTATATTTATGTTATTTTCTCTATGTTAAAGGAATTGGCAGAAGGGATGTAGGAAGTGGAGAGACTGGAAGAGAAAATTTATACCAAATAGTCTGGGTCCAAGAACAGAGAGTGAAAGGGAGTACAGAGAGCTAGCCACTTTGTCCTCAAGAGATTTGGCTAAAACTAAGAAACAAAGCCACTGCCAAGTCAATTCCAACTGATAGCGACCCTCTTAGGGTTTCCAAAGTTATAAATCTTCACAAAAGTAGATTACCTCATCTTCCTCCTGTAGAGCAGCTGGTAGGTTTGAACCACCCATCTCCTGGTTAACAGCCAACTGGCTTACCCACTGCCACACCAGAACTCCTTTAAGAGATTAGGCTAGTATTTAATTACTCTTACATTTTACATGACCATGTCTGAATAAAAGAGATTGTCCTTGGGGCAACATGTATAAACAAAGAGAAAAGAGTCAATGGTTAGGGGGCACTGGACTTTTGTTAAGGTCGATGGAAACTTGGAAATTGTTAAGGTGTGTGGTTGTACAACATGATAGTATTGCTAAACTGTGTATATGAAGACTTGAAATAGCAAATGTTTTGTTACAAATACAACTGTTACAATTAAAAAAAGGGGGGAGTGGGGAGAAGGAAAAGTACACTCCTCTATTACTATTTTTTAGACTGGAAAAATTTAATTTGAATTTAAGCTGAGAAGCAAATTGCTGGATTGATAAAGGAGATGTCATCAATTGAAGGTAAGTGTTGGGAACCTGGCCTAAGATATGACCCAAGACCACTCTGGGTAGGCAAGTGTCAAGAACCCATGAGCAATCTCTTAGGCTTTTATCATCAAGACAAACTGTTGGGGAAATGTTATTAAGAACAAAATCAACTCCCAACCCAGAAAGCCTCTCAATAAGAATAGAAGAGAAAGAAAAGTTTTATTATTGAATAAGCATTAAGCCAGAATGTGATGCACCACAGGCAATCCGCTAAAGAGATCACAGAGACAAAAAGAAAGATTATCCTTTATATAGTTAAGCAGACACAACTCATTGCATGTTTTCAAGCTAATATTGTTAATATTCTTTAGGATGCCTGAAGCTATGCTAAACTCCGTACAGGAAACTTGGTGCTAAACTCTTTACAGGAAACTTGGAAGTAGGGGTGATCTTGATGATTACAATTCAGAAGAGGATGATTCCCTTGCACTTGAGAAAATATCCTTGATTTGCATACTTTTCAAAGGGGTAGACAAATAATTTACACTTACCTAATGTGGATTCTGAAAGAACCAGGGAGGAGGGGACCTCTTCCCTTATTTTCAAGAGAGAGAATTAAAATGTATTTTGCTTTTGCATTTTTCCTTACAAAACCAACTACAAGTGCTTTCAGGTGTCCTTTTTTTTTTTTAAAGTCATTCTCTCAACCAAAACCAAACTCACTGCCATCAAGTCCTTTGACTCATAGCGACTCCCCTGGGGTTTCCAAGGCGGTGAATTTTTATGGAAGTAGATTGCTCCATCTTCCTTGAATCACTAACCTTCTTGTTAGCAGTCAAATGCCTTAGGCGTTGCACCACCGAGTTCCTTAAGGTGTGGGATAGAAAATGATAATTCCTTTACAACTCAATTGAAAGGCTCCTACCAATAAATTGGAATAAATTATGGGATCAAAAACAATAAATATCTCCACCACCTTTATCATCAGAAAACCAGTAAGTATGTAAGGAGAAATAGTTCCATGGAGGACACAGAATTTAGTTAAGACAGCAGTAATTATAGTCATAACATGATACATTGTAATAGGGGAAAACAGACTCCAGATTCAAACAGGTCCAATCGAGACATGTTTATTAAGCCTTAGACAGAACAAAGGTAAGGACAATCATCCAGGATGAGGGAAACCATCAGCACATGCACAGAGCAGAAATCTGAATGGAGTCTCTGAGTCACAGCCATGGGGCTATATGATTGAAAACAAAGAGAATCATCACAAAATCGTGGTTGGTGGCAGAACAATTCATCACTATTGCAGGCAGGACTACAGAAGTGGGGAAAGGATCATGATTGGGATACATACACAACTGAAGATAAAAAAGGGTGTTACAGGATTGGTTCTGGAATTTGACAACCTGGCTATGTGGTCGTCCAGAGATAACTCATGACCACGTGACCTGAGTCCTAGGCACAAGCTGATTACAAAACAATAACAGGGCTTAATTTAAATTAGAAAAGGACACACAGGACAAGTTCCCTAGTTCTTTGTGTGAGCATTATCTACTTTAAACAACACTCTTTCTGAGTGCAAACTGCCCCTCCCTAGGTTTGTCCTGGGAATCTATACATAGCTACAATATTGATGGTCAGAAAGAACTCAAATTATGTCAAGATTGAAAATGGAATTAGGGTTTCCAGTGTAGGCCCCAACCTTCCACAAACCCAAGTGCTTTAGAATTTCGGCTCTAATACAACATATAAAATTAGGACTTTCTAGAAAACATAGGAACTACAATCATCAAAGGAATACTTTTTCAAGAAAATTCTTGAGCTATTGATTATTATTTCTTGAAATGCTCTGTTACAACTTCTACTGGTGACTATACAAAGACTGATGACAATGAAGTTGTTAAGAATGAAAACAGATTAATTCATGAAAGGATCTGAACGTTTCTTTAGGGCAATAAAAAAACATGACTAGTAAGAAATTAAAATGTTTTCCTGAATCAAAAGTATTCGGTAAGTCAGTGTCTAAAATGGAAACCAGAAACCACTCTAAATAATTTCAAGCAGAGAGAGATATAATGCAGTACAAAAGTATTAGAAGGACTGGAAGAGTAAAAGGAAGAAAAGAGTGTAAACCAGGCGCTAAGAAGCTTCTAGTGCCTCACTCACAAAGGAACTAGGGAGGCTCTGCTGTCATGGTGGCTGACCAGACCCTGTCCTGCTGCTGTCACTGGAACTCAATTGCCTACAGACACCCATCCTTACTATGATGGAGTCAAAAGGAAACTGACTTTCCACCTACCTTCTCATTTCCTGCCAGCACTTTCATTTGGCAGTATTTCCTAAAAACCAGCTGAGAAAAAGAGTCTAGGGGTTGAGATTTTCAAACATCCAGGCCCTGTGTAACAGAGGAAAGGTGGGAATGGGTCTGAGTACCCATAGAGTATGTCTGGCATTCAAACTAGATATAGATACTTGATTAATAAAGAAAAGCCTCCACTATTCTTAGAATGGAGTAATAAATCACCTACATGGCCTCTAGCTTTGTTCATGAACTAGGTCTTGCCTACCTCTCTAATAGACCCTCTCTCCTACTCTCTCTCAGCCATGCTGGATTTCTTTCAGATACCAAGTTTAATTCTGCTTTTAGGGACTTTGCACATTTTGCTCTGTGAGTTTAAGGCACTCTTGCTTGTATCCTTCTCAATCTTCACACCACACATGCACACACACACACACACAGTTACTTGGATAAACTGCTTTACTCTTCAAATTTTAACTAATATGTTACTTCAAGAAAATTTTCCTGATACCTTTTCACACCCCTCCCCAGTAATATAAATTAAGTAGTCCATATTAATCAAGATGTGTTAATTATCACTGGAGATTGGAATGCAAAAGTTAGAAACAAACAAGAATCACCAGTAGTTGGAAAATATGACCTTGGTGATAGAAATGATATTGGAGATTGCATAATAGAATTTTGCAAGACCAATGACTTATTCATCGCAAATATCTTTTTTCAACAAACAAACAATGGTTTTACACATGGACTTTGCCAGACGGAGTACACAGGAATCAGATTGACTACATCTGTGGCAAGAGGCGATGAAGAAACTCAGTATCTTCAGCCAAAACAAGGCCAGGAGCTGACTGTGGAACAGACCATCAACTGCTAATATGCAAGTTCAAGTTGAAGCTGAAGATAATTAAAAGAAGTCCATGAGAACCAAAATATGACCTTGGTAATATTCCTCCTGAATTTAGAGACCATCTAAAGGATAGATTTGTTGCATTGAACACCGATGACCGAAAACCAGAGGAATTGTGGAATGACATGAAGAACTTCATCCACGAAGAAAGCAAAAGGTCATTAAAAAGACAGGAAAGGAAGAAAAGACCAAAATGGGTGTGAGAAGAGACTCTGTAACTTGCCCTTGAACAGAGAGTAGCTAAAGCAAATGGGAGAATCGACAGGATAAAAGAGCTGAACAGAAGATTTCAAAGAGCAGCTTGAGAAGACAAAGTAAATTATTATAATGAAATGTGCAAAGACCTGGAGTTACAAAAACAAAAGGGAAGAACACATGCAGCATTTCTCAAGCTGAAAGAACTGAGGAAAAATTTAAGCCTCAAATTGCAATATTAAAAGATCCCATGGGCAATATGTTGAACAATGCAGGAAACATCAAAAGAACATGGGTGGAATACACAGAGTCACTGTACCAAAAAGAATTGGTAGATAATCATCCATTTCAGGAGGTAGCATATGATCAAGAGCCAATGGTACTGAAGGAAGAAGTCAAAGCTGCACTGAAAAAATTGGCAAAAAGCAAGGCTCTGGGAGTTGACAGAATACCCATTGAGATGTTTCAACAAATGGATGCTGTGCCGGAGACACTCACTCAGCTATGCCAAGAAATTTGGAAGACAGCTACCTGGCCAACTGACTGCAAGAGATCCATATTTGTACCCAACCCAAAGAAAGGTGATCCCACAGAATGTGGAAATTATCAAATGATATCATTGACATCACATGCAAGTAAAATCTTACTGAAGGTAATTCCAAATCAGTTGCAGCAGTATATTGACAGTAAACTTCCAGAAATGCAAGCTAGATTCAGAAGGAGATGTGGAGCAAGGGATATCCTAGCTGATGTCAGATGGATCTTGGCTCAAAGCAAAGAACACCAGAAAGATGTTTCCTTGTGTTTTATTGACTATGTAAAGGCATTCAATTGTGTGTGATTGAAAATACCATGGCGTGGTTTAGGTGCACCTTAGTGTTCAAAGAGAAATCTTTGTGCTTCAGCAGTTGAAAGAGATCTTTTGCAGCAGATTTGCCCAATACAGCTTGAGTTGTTACCTGCTGCTTCCATGTGCATTAATTATGGATCAAACTAAAATGAAATCCTTGAAAACTTTGATCTTTTCACTGTTAATAATGATGTTCCTTATTGGTCCAGTTGTGAAGATTTTTGCTTTCTTTATGCTGCGGTGTAATACATACTGAAGTCTGTACTCTTTTATCTTCATCACTAGGAATGTAAGTCTTCTTCACTTTCAGCAAGAAAGATCATGTCATCTGCATATGGCAGGTTGTTAATGAGTCTTCCTTCAATTCTGATGTTGTATTCTTCTTCATATAGTCCAGCTTCTCAGATTACTTCCTCAGCATACAGATTGAACAAGTATGGTAAAAGAATGCAAACCTGTCATACACTTTTCTTGATTTCAAACCATGTGGTAGTCCCTACTGGTGTTCAAACAACTGCCTCTTGGCTTGTGTACAGGTTCCTCATGAGCAAAATTAAGTGCTCTGGAATTCCCATTCTTCACAATGTTATCCAAAATTTGTAATGATACCCACCATCAAATGCTTTTTTATAGTCAATACAGCACAAGTAAACATCTTTCTGGCATTCTCTGCTTTTACCCAAGATTCATTTGATATCAGCAATATCCTTCTTTCTAGGAGTTCTGGTAGCATAGTGGCTAAAGGCACTTGACTGCTAGCCAGAAGGCTGTTGGTTCAAACCCACCAGCCACTCCTCGGAAGGAAGATGGGGCAATCTACTTCCGTAGTGATACTGCCTCAGAAACCCAAGGAGTGGTCTCTATGAGTCGGGTACGACTGGACAGCACATAACAACAACCACAACTAGCAAAATTTTACTTGCTTGTGATTTTTTTTTTCACTTCTATTTCAGTGAAAACGTGCACAACAAGACATTCATCAACATTACAACTTCCACATTTACTGCACAGGGACATTGATGACATTTTTCATTTTGTGCCACCATTATTGCTATCCTTTTTCAAAACATTCCCCTACCATTAGCATAAACTCAATGCCCTGCAAACAAAAGCTTCCTGTTTTCCCCTTTTTAGTGTCCAAGGCATTTGACTACTAACCAGAAAACTGGTGGTTCAAATCCACCAGCCACTCCTTGGAAGGAAGGTTGGGCAATCCACTTCTGTAGTGATACTGCCTCAGAAACCCAAGTAAGGGTTGCTACAAGGCGGCTCCAACCAGATGACAGTACATTGTCTGTTGTCGTTATATATAACCAAAGATTATTACATATGTATTTGTTTTGTTTTTCAACCTATCTAGATATTCTCCCCCCACCCCCACCCCGCAATCCATGATAACCAACAGAGAAAGTTCCCATCTATGTATAAACCTTTTCCTTACATTTTACAGTAGTGGACTAATACAGTATTTGCCCTTCTATAATTGACTTATTTCACTCACCCACGTTATGAGGTGTTTTGCAGATTCTACATTATTCTTTTGTGTCGCATAGCTTTCTATTGTGCGTATGTACCACAGTTTGTTTATTCATTCCTTCATTGATGGTTGCTTAGGTTTTTTCCATCTCTTTGCCTTTGTGAATAGTGCTGCATTGAACATTGAAAAAACAAACAAACAAACAAACAAACTCACTGGCGTTGAGTCAGTTCTGACTCATAGTGAACCCTCCTCAGGTTTCTGAGGCAGTATCTCTACAGATGTAGATTGCCCAGTCTTCCTTCCAAAGAGTGACTGGTGGGTTTGAACTGCCAGACTTCTGGTTAGCAACCAAATGCCTTAGACACTATGCCACCAGAGCTCCCACAGTGAACATGGATGTGCATAAATATATTTGTGTTCTGGCTCTCACTTCTTTATGATATACAACAAGTAATGGGATTTCTGGATCAAATGGTATTTCTATTTCAAACATTTTAGAAATCATCATACCAATTTCCACAGTGGTTGTATCATTTTACAGTCCCACCAGCAGTGTATGAGAGTCCCAGTGTCTCCATATCCTTGCTGGCATTTGTTATTTTCTGTCTTGTGGAACCTTTTATAAATACTGGGGTGAGATGGTATCTCATTGTATTGATTTGCATCTCTCTAATGGCTATGGATCATGAACATTTCTTCATGTGTTTGGTGGCTGTCTGAATACCTTCTTTGGTGAAGTGTCTTCTAATGCTCATTTTTAAGTTGGATTGTTTATCTTTTTAATGTTGAGGTGTTGGAGTTTTCTATATATTTTAGATACAAGTCCTTTGTCAGATATGTCATTGCCAAATATTTTTTCCCAGTGTATAGATTCTCCTTTACTCTTTTGGAAAAGTCTTTTGACACATATAAGAATTTAAATTTTAGAAGGTCCCAATCACCTATTTTATCTTCTGCTCTTTGTGCATTGTGGGTTATTCTTGAAAGTCTATTTATGCCCCTAAGTTTGCCCCTATTTTTTCCTTGATGAACTTTATATTTTTAGGTTTTATAATTGTCTTTTATCCATCTGGAGTTAATTTTCATGTATGGTGTGAAGTATGTATCTCGTTTCATTTTTCTGCAAATGGATATTCAGTTTTATTAGCACACTTGTGAAAGAGACTATCTCTTTCCCATTTAATGTATTTCAGCCCTTTGTCAAAGATTAGCTGACCACAGGTGGATGGATCTATTTCTGGGTTCTCAATTCTGTTCCAGTGGTCTATATCTCTGTCCATGTACCAATACCAGGTGGTTGTGACTACATTGGCTGTGTAGTAGGTTTTGAGATCCAAAGTGTGAGACATCCTACTTTGTTCTTCTTCTTCAGTTGTGCTTTGCATATCCAAGGTCCCTTTCTGTTCCATTTATAATTACTAAAAAAAAATCTCATTGTTGTCGAGTCTGATCTGACTCATAGTGACCTCTCCTTAGGTCTCCAAGGCAGTATCACTATGGAAGTAGGTTGCCCAATCTTCCTTCCAAGGAGTGGCTGGTGGGTTTGAACTGCCAGCCTTCTGGTTAGAAGTCAAATGCCTTAGGCACTACTCCACCAGAGCTCCTAAATCAAACTCACTGCTGTCAAGTCAATGGGACTCACAGAGAACCCTCTTTGGAATTCCAAGGTGGTATCTCCACGGAAGTAGATTGTCTAACTTTCTATCTGAGGAGTGGTTGGTAGGTTTGAACGTCCAGCCTTCTGATTGTTGTCTAATGTTGAACCATATTTGTATACCTTGTATGAATACCACGTGGTGTTTATGCATTATTATTATTATTGATATGTTGTTGGAGTCTATTAACTAGGATCTTGTTGCAGATTTTTGCATCTATGTTCATGAGGGATACTGGACTGTAGCTTTGCTTTTTAGTAGTATCTTTGTCTGGCTTTGGCAGCAAGATTATGCTTGTTTCATAAAATGAATTTGAGATGCAGCCATTCTTTCTAAGGTGGGCGGGGTACAGCTCCCAGGCAGTAGGGAGCAGTGGCAGACAAGGCCAGCAGCTGGGACAGGTAAAGCAAGGAGGGGATAGCCCCAAGGCAGCAGGGAGAAGTGGCAGATAGGGCCAGCAGGAACAAGTAGTGAGCAGAGCTGTTGGAACCACTAAGGGACATGAATTTATCTGTCAGTTTGTCACACTGTAGTGGCTTGCGTTTTGTTGTGAGACTGGAGGCTATGCCAGCAGGGGTGCCCATGGTGGACCAGTTTTGGTGGAGCTTCAAGACTGAGACAGACTCAGAAGAAGGAAGAGGCCATCCACTTCTCAAAGGATTGGCCAGGGAAAACCTTATGAATAGTAGTGAAACACTGTCTATTACTGAAAAATTTTATGAATAGCCTGAAACATTGTCTGATACAGTGCCAGAAGATGAGCCCCTCGGGTCGGAAGGCACTCAAAATATGACTGGGAAAAAGCTCCCTCATCAAAGGAAAGCCTACTTTAATGATATGGCTAAAGTAGAGCTTTTGGGATCTCCATTTGCTGAAGTAGCACAACTCAATGTGAGAAGAAACAGCTGCAAACACCCATTGATAATCAGACCATGGAATGGATGAAGTATGAATCTAGAAAAATTGGAAGTTGTCAAAAATGAAACGGAACACATAAAGATTACTATCCTAAGCATTAGTGAACTGAAATGGACCGGTTTTGGCCATTTTGAATCAGATAACCATATGATCTACTATACCAAGAATGACAAATTGAAGAGGAATGGTGTGGCATTCATCATCACAAAGAATGTTTCAAGATCTATCCTGAAGTATAATGCAGCCATTGATAGAAAAATATCCATATGCCTACAAGGAAAGCCTGTTAATACTACTATTATTCAAATTTATGCACCAACCACTAAACCCAAAGATGAGGAAAATGAAGATTTTATGCATTGAACACCAGTGACCAAAAACCAGAGGAATTGTGGGATGACATGAAGAACATCATTCATGAAGAAAGCAAAAGGTCATTGAAAAGACAGGAAAGGAAGAAAAGATCAAAATGGATGTCAGAAAAGACTCTGAAACTTGTCTTTGAATGGAGAGTATCTAAAGCAAATGGAAGAAATGACAAGATAAAAGAAAGGTACAGAAGATTTCAAAGAGCAACTCAAGGAGAAAAAGTCGATTATTGTAATGAAATGTGCAAAGACATGGCGTTGGAAATCCAAAAGGGAAGAGCACGCTCAGCATTTTTCAAGCTGAAAGAACGAAGAGGATATTTAAGCCTAGAGTTGCAATATTGGAAGCTTCTATGGGCATTATGTTGAATGATTCAGGAAACATCAAAAGAAGATAGAAGGAATACCCAGAGTCACTGTACCAAAAAGAATTGTTGATGCTCATCCATTTCAGGAGGTGCAGTGTGAACAAAAACCAATGGTATTGAAGGAAGAAGTCAAAGCTGTGCTGAGGGAAGTTGTGAAAAATAAGGCTCCAGGAATTGATGGGATACCCACTGAGATGTTTCAACAAATGGTTGAAGCACTAGAGGCATTCACTCAGCTATGCCAAGAGATTTGGAAGACAACAACATGGCCAACTGACTGGAAAAGAGCCATATTTGTACCCATTCCAAAGAAAGGTGATCCCACAGAATGTGGAAATTATCAAACAATATCATTAATATTGTACTCAAGTAAAATATTACTGAAGATAATTCAGAAATGGTTGTAGCAGTACATTGACAGAGAACTTCCAAAAATGCAAGCTGGATTCAGAAGAGGACATGCAACAAGGGTTACCATACTTAATGTCATATGGATCTTAGCTGAAAGCAAAGAATACCAGAAAGATGTTTACTTGTGTTTTATTGACTATGTAAATGCATTCGATTGTGTGGATCATAACAAATTATGGATAACATTGAGAAGAATGGAAATTCCAGAAGACTTAATTGTGCTCATGAGGAACTTGTACATAGACCAGGAGGCTGCCATTCAAATAGGACAAGGGGATACTGCATGATTAAAATCAAGAAGGGAGTGTGTCAGGGTTGTATCATTTCACCATACTTATTCAATTTGTATGCTGAACAAATAATCCAAAAAGCTGCATTATATGAAGAAGAACGTGACATCAGGATTGGAGGAAGACTCATTAACAACCTACGTTATGCAGACAACACAACTTTGCTCACTGAAAGTGAGGATGACTTGAAACACTTACTGATGAAGACTGAAGGCTACAGTCTGTGTATGGATTAGACCTCAATATAGAGAAAATAAAAGTTCTCACAACTGGACCAATAAGCAGCATTATGACAAATGGAGAAAGGATTAAAGTTGTCAAAGACTTCATATTCCTTGGTTCTACAATCAACACCAATGGAAGCAGCAGTCAAGATATCAGACGACATGTTGCATTGGGCAAATCTGCTGCAAAGGACATCTTTAAAGTGCTGAAGAGCAAAGATGTTTCCTTGAAGATTATGATGCACTTGACACAAGCCATGGTATTTTTAATCATCTCATATGCATGTGAGAGCTGGACAATGAAAAAGGAAGACCGAAGAAGAGTTGATGCTTTTGAGTTATGGTGTTAGTGAAGAATGCTGAAAGTACCGTGGGTTGCTAAAAGAACTAACAAGTCTGTCCTAGAAGCGTAGCTGGAATGCTCCTTGGAAGCAAGAATGGCCAGACTTCATCTCAGCTACTTTGATCATGTTGTCAAAAGGGACCATTCCCTGGAGAAGGATATCCTGTTTGGCAAAGTGAGGAGCAAACGAAAAAGGGGAAGGCCCTCAATGAAGTGGATTGACATAGTAGTTGCAACAATGGCTTCAGGAATAGCAAAGATCTTGGAGCCCACACAGGACCTGGCAGAGTTTTGTTCTGCTGTGTATGATGTCACTATGAGTCAGAGATGACCCAACAGCACCTAGCAACAACAACAACCATTCTTTTCTGTTTTGGAATAGTTTGAGTAGGATTTGTGCCATCTCTTCTCTGAATGATTGGTAGAATTCTCCAGTGAAAGCATCTAGGCTAGGATTTTTTTTTTTGTTGGCAACTTTTTATTACCTGTTCAATTTCTTCTTTTGTTATGAGTCTGTTCAACTTTCAACTTCTGTCTGTGTTAGTTTAGGTAAGTAGTGTGTTTCTAGAAACCTGTCCATTTTTCTAAGTTTTCAAGTTTGTTGCAGTCCAGTTCTTCATACTATCCCGATATTATTCTTTTATATTTCTCTTGGTTCTGTTGTGACATTGCCCATTTCATTCCTTATTTGTGTTATTTCCACTTTCTCTTCCTTTTCTTTTGTCAAGTTTGCCAGTGGTTTGTCGATTTTATTCATCTTTTCAAAGAACCAACTTCCCATCTTGTTGATTTTTTCTATTGTCTTTCTATGTTCTGTTTCATTTATTTCTGCTCAAATCTTTATTACTTATTTTCTTCTGGTGATGTAGGCTTTTGTTCCTGCTCTTTTTCTGATTGTTGGAGATGTTGAATTAAGGTGTTAATTTTTGCTCTTTCTTCTTTTTTAATGGTGTGTATCTATTGCTATAAAATGCCCTCTGGTCACTGCTTTTGCTGTGTCCCAGATTTAGTATGTTGTGTTTTCATTCTCATTTGATTCTAATTATTTTTAAATTTCACTTCTCATTTCTTCTATTACCCAGTCATTTTTGAGGAGGGTGTTACTCAGTTTTCATGCATTTTCTCTTTTTCCATCGGAATTCCTAGTGTTGACTTGTAATTTTATAGCACTGTGATCTGAGAAGATGTTTTGCAGTATTTCAATGTTTTGAAACTTATTAAAGCTTGCTTTGTGGCTTAACTTATGGTCTATCCTGGAGAATATTCCCTGTGTACTAGAAAAGAATGTATATTGTGCTGTTATTAAATGAAGTGCTATGTAGATGTCTATAAGATCAAGTTGGTTGATCATATTTTTTAGTTCTTCTGCATCTTTGTTTAGTTTCTTTCCAGTTGTTCTATCTTTCATTGAAAGTGGTGAATTAAAGTCTCTTATTATGAGTGTGGAGTTATCTATTTGTCTTTTCAATTCTGTTAAAGTCTGATTTTTGTATTCTGGGGATATTTCATTTGGTGCATAGCTATTTATTATGGTTATGTCTTATTAGGAGCTCTGGTAGTGTAGTGCCTAGGGCACTTGACTGCTAACCAGAAAGCTGGTGGTCAAAACCCACCAGCCACTCCTCGGAAGGAAGGTTTCACAATCTACTTCTGTAATGATACTGCCTTGGAAACCCAGGGAGGGGTCGCTGTGAGTTGGGTCTGACTCAAGGACACATAACAACCCGTATCTTATTATTTAATTGATCCTTTAATCTTTATAGGAGCTCTGGTGTAATGCTCTTGAATGCTAACCAGAAGGCTGGTTGTTCAAACCCAAGAGCCACTCCTTGGAAGGAAGATGGAGCAATCTACTTCTGTAGTGATACTGCCTAGGAAACCCAGGGAGGCATGCCTATGAGTCAGATCCAACCCAACGGCAGTGAGTTTGGTTTTTTGGTTTTTAAACCATTGTATAATGAACATCTTTCCTTCCTTCTTATGGTGCTTTTTGTCTTAAAGTCTATTTTATCAGAGATTAATATTACCACTCTTGCTCTTTTTGGATTGTCATTTGCTTGATATATCTTTTTCCAACCTTTGAGTTTAAGTCTGTTTTTGTGTTTGTGTCTAAGGTGTGTCTTTTGTAGACAGCATATTGATTAGTCGTGTTTTCTTACTCTCTGTCTCTTGAATAGTACATTAAATCCATTTAAGTTCAGTGTAATTATACACAGGTATGAATTTATTGGTATTATTTTGACACGTGTTTTTTTTTTTTCCATGGTTTTGCTGATTTCTTTGTTTCATACAATTTTCTGTGCTGAGCTTCTTTTGTTTATGAATAATGTTATCATCTCCTTTCTTGCTATTGTTTTAGTATTTCCTAAATATTTGTACTTGTCCTCTTTTTTATTTTTATGTGAAGATTATTTTTCTTTGAGATTACCCTTTGATTTGTCATTTTCTTCCCAAGTTTGAAACAGTCTATTCTATCTTGAAAATTTCTTGACTTCCTCACCATTTAGAAGTTCTGAAATTACACCATTTATCCCTCTTTTTGATTTTCAGTTGTCCTCAATCAATTGATGGCTCTAGTTCCCCATTTGCAGTCTTGTAAGCTTATTTTACTTTGGGTCCTTCTGTAACTGTGTTGGTTTCTGGGTTATATTACCATGCTTGTCAATCATCAGTTGTTGTTTGCTATTGTTAATTTTCTGTCCAAAGGACTCCCTTTAGCATCTCTTGTAAAGTTTGTCCAGTTTTAACAAATCCCTTGATTTCTACGTATCTGGAAGTATCCTTATTTCACCACCATATTTAAGGGACAATTGTGCAGGGTATATAATTCTTGGTTGGAAATTTTTTTCTTTCAGGGCTTTATATATATCATATTGCCTTCTCACCTGCATTGTTTCTGCCAATATATCATAGCTTACTATTATTGGTTGCCTTTTGTAGGTAACTTTTTGTTTTTTCTGTACTGCTTTCCAAATTCTTTCTTTGTCTTTGGTTTTGGTAAGTTTGATTATGATATACCTTGGTGATTTTCTTTTGGGACCTATCCTTTTTGTGGTTTGTTAAACTTCTTCAATGGATGTATTCTCATCCTTCATCATATTAGGGAAATTATCTTCCAACAAATCTTCAACAATTTTCTCTGTGTTTTTATTTGTCCTTTTCTGTTCTGGAATTCTGATTGCACATAGGTTATTCCTCTTGATGTTATTCCACATGAATCTTAGGCTTTCTTCATTTTATTTTTATCTTTTTTTTTTTCTGATTTACCCCTTAACAAAGTGGTATTTTATTAATCCTGGCCTCCATTGATTCGATTCTACTCCTTTGCCCATTCAATGTGTTATCTATTTCTGAAATTTTGATATTAATCTTCTGGATTTGTATTTGTTGATTTTGTATCATTTCTAATCTTTTGTTTATGTTCTTATTTGTTCTTGTATTGTTTTCGAGTTTTTTTTCTGTGTTTTCCTTATTTTGTCAGTGTTTTCCTTG
>NW_006921755.1:4519634-4528917 GCF_000298275.1 Orycteropus afer afer
AAGAAAGATGATAAGAAAAGGAAAAAAACCCCCACAATATCTGGGAAGGGAAGAATGAGAGAAAAGAGTAAGAGTAAATGAACAGTAAAGAAGGGACAGGAAAACTGCAAAAGGAAAAGCAAGGGATGGGAAGAACCAAAAGGAAAAAGGGAACAAGGAAAAGGGAAGAAAGAGAGAAAAAAACAAGCAAACAAACAAACCAAGGACCAAGTAAAAGAAAGAGAAGAAAAAAAAGGAAAAAGGAATAAAGGAGGAACATAAAGCATAATTTTAAAACAAACAAAAACAAAAGTAGGGTGGTGGGACAGGGAATTCAGGCTCTGTCAGGGCACAAACCGGGATGGAATTCCTGCTGGTCAAGAAGGTGGATGAAGGTGGGGGATGGCCACACCTCTGTTCACCAAGAGGATGTGGGACATAAGAGGAAAAACCACAACTTTCTAGTAGTCACGTAGTAAATTACATGGTGTGGCTTTTCTAGCCCTAAGTCTTTGTAAACTCTGTGGTGGAATTTGCTGTGAGCAACTGAGTAGCTCCTTGTTGTTAAAGTCATCCACCTTGGGTATTTCTGTTGGGAGCAGCATGAAGTAATTTTCTGGGAAGTTTGTTATTTCTCAGGTGTATAGAATTCTAATGTTGGGATTGGTTGATTTGGTCACACTGCCAGGCTCAAAAGGAGCCCTCCTAGAGGCAGGAGAAATCTCTCTGACTGCTGGATGAGAAAGATGTGTAGCTGAGAGAAACATGCTCCTGAGAGACACATACTTGCTGAGAGAGAGATGTGAGAGACACACACTGCTGAGAGTCTGCCAGCTGCTAAGTGAGATGGCTGGCTGTGAGAAACTGAGTGCATTTCTGAACTTGAATTGTAGCCTGTTGTTTCCTTAATAAACCCCAGAATGTGTGAGTTCTGTGTGGCCACTGCAGTGAATTATTGAAGCCAGCAGAGAGGTGGTGGGTGCTATGAGAGGAATGGTTGGTGCCAGGGTTGTTGAAAGGGCTGGAAGGAAGCATCATGTCTGGCCTCACAGAAATAGGCCTTGGAATGCTGATGGTGATTCTGTCTTCCTCTTGTGGGGTTAGAGGAGGTCAGAAGATGCCCCTCCTTGCCCCTTTGGCAGAGGGTCTCTGTAGCTTGTCTGCTTATTCATCATCTTGCTGGAATTCCACTTCTTACTTGCGATTTTAATGATATTCATAATTTCCCTATTTTGTTGGATCTCTTTTCTTTGGAATGGGCACAAACATAGACCTCTTCCAGTCATTTGGCCAGTTAGCTGTCTTCCAAGTTTCTTTGTAGAGATGAGTGAGAGCTTCCAGTGTTACATCCATTTGTTGAAATATCTCAGTTGGTATTTCGTCAATTGCTGGAGCCTTGTTCCAACTGAAGAGCCTTAATTTACTAGCCTTAGAAACTCTTTTGGATTCAAGCGCTAGGAACTGTTTGTAACCTAATTTGGTGAGGTTCACAATAAGAGGTATCTCCTAGTGTATTCAATGTCACTTTTATAAGACTGATAGTTTTGGTTTGAAATTGGACATGAAAACAGTATTGAAAGCTCCAGAAGCACCAAATGAAGAAACCAAACTCACTGCCATCAAGTCACTTCCAACTCATAATGCCCTTCAGAGAGTCCAGGCTGTAAACTTTATGGAAAGAGAATACCTGTCTTTCTTCCATGGAGCAGTTGGTGGGTTCAAAATGTGAATTTTTTTAGCTAGCAGCCCCATGTCTTAACCATACTTTGTTGTTGTTGTTGTTATGTGCCGTCGAGTCGGCCCCGACTCATAGCAACCCCTCCTTGGGTTTCCGAGGCAGTATCACCACGGAAGTAGGATTGCCCATCCTTCCTTCTGAGGAGTGCCGAGTGGGGTTTGAACCGCCAGCCGTCTGGTTAGCAGGCAAGTGTCTTAGCCACTATGCTACCAGAGCTCCCTAGGCATGACCATACTAGGCATGATCAAATTAAGGCCAGAGTGTTCAGTAAAATTTTGGAGCAGCCAAGTCTGATAATCATATGCACATTCATTTTTATTTTGTTTACATGAGTGAATTTTAGTCCAATCAACTAGTTGAGGAAAAAAACCTTTGGAATAGCCTTTAGCAATTTCTTACTCATAGCCCCATAAGTCTAATAATACCTCAGTGGTCATTTTATCAGTATTTAAGGTAAACTGTGTTTTGGGTCTTTCCATTCTGCCTATTCTAGCCATAATCCTTTGGGACAGAGAACAAGCTGATATAAATTGGGAGTCCAGGTTGGTAGGGTTCAACAAGGATTTTAAATTCTTCAAATAATTTGTAGAGGTCTTCATGGAATTTAGGTCAATATTTCAAAATATGATCTTGAATATATGCCTCCTGAATTTAGAGATCATCTAAAGAATAGATTCGATACACTGAATACCAATGACCAAAAACCAGAATTGTGGGAGGATATCAAGAACATTATCCATGAAGAAAGTAAGAGATCACTAAAATGACGAAAATAGAAGAGAATCTTTCACAGTGCTTTGTAATTCTGTGTGTGTCTGTGGGACAAAAATGATGAGGGGAATATTCACCATCAGTGCTGGATTGAATTTTAAAGGTCATTTCTGGCAGGTTTATTTGCTGGATTTTTAGGTAAAAAGGGAAGTTCTGATGAAGTGTTATTAGAGGAATAGGAAAGCAAAGAAGGGTGGAAAGAGATACCAGCTGGCAGGAGAGCAGAGAAGTGGGAACTGGAATTTGAAGTGGTAGCTATTTATTCTGCTTAGTTAATTTAGGTACAGTGTCCTACAGGGAAGCAATTTCACTGTCTTGATCTTTTAAAGGCCTCAATATACCAATCAAAATAGGCATCCTACTGAGACAGTTTAATTCAGAAGGCTTGTTCTTAAAGTTACTGCACAGAAAAAATTAACTTACAGAGCAAAATTTCTCCATAGTGGTCACTGATTTTCCAAACTGTCTTGATTGAGGTTATGCCAGACAGACAAGAATATGCACAATATGAGACCATAATTCTTGTTCGTGTATTAAGCAGTAGTTCCAGAGGTGGATCCAAATCTTTTAGTCATGTCATTGCTCATCTTATTACAGCAAACAAACTTACTTGTATGAACCAAAGCAAATTCACAATAAAACTAGAAAAGCTGTCAGCACAAAGGAGTGAAGCTTGTACTTGTGAGTATTTTTTTTTTTCCACATTAAATAATTCGAGAATTCACAGAGATGGAGAGTCAAAAGTGGCTCAGCAGGTACTATGCACATGTCTGGATTCTCCAGGGATTGTCAAAGACAATGCACCTTTTAAGTCTCGCTCTGGAGCCAGAAATGTCAAAGTAGAAAATCTCATACTCTGTTAAGGGTGAAAAAGAAAGGAATTTTATTTAAGAATAACATAGCTTGGGCTGGGCAGCACTAGTGGTATAGTGTCTAAGGCATTTGACTGCTAACCAGAAGCTGGTGGTTCTAACCCACCAGCCACTCCTCTAAAGGAAGATTGGGCAATTTACTTCCCTAGAGAGACAGCCTCATAAACCCAAGGATAGGTCACTATGAGTTGGAATTGACTCAACAGCAGTGAGTTTGTATTTTTATTGTTGTTGTTGGGCAGCACTAAGTAAAAATACAAAGCACTCCACTGCTTCTATGGAGTTAGAGGTTTTTATGCATAGAGAGCAAAGGAAAAGTAAGGGTTAATGATTGATTCACCTTCAGCTTTGGAGTCCTTTGAAATGTAAGTATTAACCATTTGACTACAGGGAGTAAGTTTAGCTCTGGGCTAGGTGAGTGGCACTAGCCAGTTAGGCTCAATAAATTCTACCTAGGAAGACACTGTTCACATCCTGACCTTTTGCTTCTTGGGATTGCATGTTGAACCTGTCATTCCTGTCTTGAGATGAATGCCTCCATGTTTGAAAATTTTCTTCTGCACCGATACAACACTGTTACCCATCTAAGACTGTGAATTCCTGGTTTACTAGCTCTTTATTGAATATAGCAGATATTAGGAAGTGTTAGAGAGATGTTAGGAGAATATTTGCTCTGTTCTGAGACTTCCATTTTTGATATGATGAAAAATTAAAGAATAAATAAAATGAGAACAATTTTCTCTCATGTGCATCAAATGCATCACACATGCCTTGAAACACAACAGACAAAATCAGCAAATATTTTGCTCTTGAGTGTCCATGTCAAGAAAAGAATAGAAAATAATTGACTCTGGAATGATGAGAGACAAAGATATGAGGATGGCAGTCATCCAGTATACAATCAAAATATGTTTTTGACATAAAAATAAGAGATGTGAACTGAATCACACTTTGCTTTCTACTGAAATCAATGAATAAATAACTTTGGCACATCTATACCAGAGGTTATTTCAAAACAAAAAAAAATATGTTTTTGTTTTTTTTTAATTTTAAAGTTACATGACATTATGCCAATGTAGCACAGTGATATTTTCAAGTGCAAATATTTATTTAAGCCTTATTATAGGATCTGGGACTGCAAGAAAAAGAGGTACTATTTTGGTTGAGGCAAGCCTCTCTGAGAAATTTGTGTAGTAATTTGAATAATGAGAAGATATCCTCCATGAAAGATCTGGATGAAAAGTATAACAACAGATGGAAGGAGCATCGTAGATAGACTTGAGACATCATGACATGAATGGAGAAATAATGGCATTAGGGAGATCAAATAAACCAGAGAACAAGTTGTGGAGATGGTGAAGAACTGTGATATTTGGAATAATTTTGGAGGCAGAGCCAATAAGAGTTATTGATGATAGGTCTGCAAGGCATTCAAATAATACCGAATATAGGGAGGGATCCAGAGAACTTTAAACTCCTAACTGAGCACATTTTCCACCAGACTTTGATCTCTCCAAGGTCCCACTCCAGGTTGATTTTGTGATGCTGATAATGATCAGAAAGAAAGAGGGTAGAAAATGCCCTTGAATCTTGGCCTTACTTGGTAGGAACTAGAAAATTTCTTCCACATTAAATAGGTTAGATTCATTCAGGACTTTGGAGTACCCACAGCAGCAGCCCCAGCTTTTCTTCAATAATCATTTCTCTTACGAGTATCCCAGTGGTGATTCAAGTGGGGCCCAAATAGTCTAGACTTTGCAAGTCAAAGTCTCAGGGAAGATTTGATGTATGTCCTATGCCTTCTGCTCTCACTGATAACAGAGTTCTTGCCTCAAATTATTCCCTGGTTCTCAATGGAAATCTTATATCTGACCATTGCTCCCCAAAAACTTTTCTATCAGTCAAGCTTTCATATAGCTGGCCACTCAGCTAAGGGAAGTAATGAGCCAAAAACAAACAAAAGGAGCATGGTCTTGATATAAAAGATGTTATTACTATCATTAATCAAGTAATCTTGGGCCAGTGAATTATCAAAGCAGTCTTAAAAATAAAACAAAAAGCTTTTCCTTGATACTTAGACACAGAACAGAGAAAGAAGGATGAGAATATTATTTTTTCAAAGCTTCGCTTTTCTAGGGGATTTCAGTAATACTAGGAGCTTTGGTGGCGTAGTGCCTAAGGTAATTGACTGCCAGAAGCTGGTGGTTCAATTCTGTCACCTACCCTCAGAAGAAAGATTGGGCAACCTACTTCCATAGAGATACCACCCCAGAAACCCAAGGAGGGGTGGCTATGAGTTGGAAATGACTTGACAGCAGTGAGGTGTTTTTTTTTTTTTAGTAATGCTATAGCCCTAACATGAGATTCTAAAGACTTAATCTTAAAAGATTATTGTGTGGTATATAAAACTTTAAGAATTTAACTACAGCAAGATAAATAACCCAATCATAAAATGAGCAAAGGACTTGAAAGAGGACTTTCAGAAGACCACCAAACACATGAAAGATGCTCAGTGTCATTAGCCATCAGAGAGATGCAAATCAAAACCTCAATGAGATATCGTTATACAGCCAGGAAGGCTAACCACATTCATCTGTCAGTTTGTCTTACTGTGGTGTCTTTTCAGGAAGTGGCATATGATCAAGAACCAATGGTATTGAAGGAAGAATTCAAAGATGTGCTGAAGGAATTGGTGAAAAACAAGGCTCCAGGACTTGACAGAATACCCACTGAGATGTTTCAACAAACAGAAGAAGTACTGGAGGCATTTACTCATCTATGCCAAGAAATTTGGAAGACAGCTACCTGGCCAACTGACTGGAAGAGATTTATATTTGTACTCATTCCAAAGAAAGGTGATCCAACAGAATGTGGAAATTACTGAACAATATCATTAACATCACACACAAGTAATATCTTGCTGAAGATAATTCAAAATTGCAGCAGTATATTGACAGAGCACTTCCAGAAGTGCAAGCTGAATTTAGAAGAGGATGTGGAACAAGGGATATCATTGCTGATGTCAGATGGATCTTGGCTAAAACAAAGAATATGAGAAAGATGTTTACTTGTGTTTTATTGACTACGCAAAGGCATTTGATTGTGTGGATCATAACAAATTCTGGATAATATTGAGAAAAATGGGAATTCCAGAGCACTTAATTGTTTTCATGAAGAACCTGTACATAGACCAGGAGGCAGTCATTCAAACAGAACAAGGGTGCAGTGCAGTAAATGACCTGGTATGGCTTTTCTAGCCATAAGTCTTTGTAAACTCCATGGTGAATTTGCTGTGAGAAACTGAGTAGCTTCTGATTGTTAAAATCATCCACCTGGGATATTTCTGTTGGGAGCAGCAAAAAGTAATGTTCTGGGAAGTTAGCTCTCTCTCATGTGCTTAGAATTCTTTTGTTATGATTGGTTACTTTGGCTACTCTGCCAGGCTCAAAAGGAAGCCTCCTAGAGGCAGAAATCTCTCTGACTCCTGGCTGAGAAAGACGTGCTCCTGAGAGAAAGTTTGCACTCCTGAGAAACATGCGCCTGCTGAGAAAGAGACACTGAGAGACACGTGCTGCTGGGAAAGAGATGCAAGAGACACACATTGCTGGGAGAGAGACTGTGAGAGACTGTTGGCTGAGAGACGGCGGGCTGAGAGAGACTGAGCATTTTTCCTGAACTTGAATTGTAGCCTGGTGCTTCCCTAATAAACCTCATAATCTGTGTGGCCACTGCAGTGAATTATCGAACGCAGCAGAAATGTGGTGAGTGTAGCAGGTGGAACGGTTGGTGTCAGGGTTGATGAAAAGGCTGGAGGGAGGCAGCCTGTCTGGCCTCACAGGAATAGGTCTTGGGCTGTTGATGGTGATTCTGTCTTCCTCTTGTGTGGTTAGAGGAGGTTGGAAGATGTGGGTTCCTTACTTTTTAAGCAAAGGGGATACTGCATGGTTTAAAATAAGGAAGGGGGTATATCAGGGTATCCTTTCACTGTACTTATTCAATCTGTATGCTGAACAAATAATCCAAGAAGCTGGACTATATGAAGAAGAACATGGCATCAGGATTGGAGGAAGACTCATTAACATCCTGCGATACTCAAGACGACATGATTTTGCTTGCTGAAAATGAAGATGACTTGAAGCGCTTACTGATGAACATTAAAGATTACAGTCTGCAGTATGGATTATACCTCAACATAAAGAGAAAGAAAATCCTCATAACTGGACCAATAAGCAGTATCATGTTAAATGGAGAAAAGATTGAAGTTGTCAAACATTTCATATTACTTGGTTCCACAATCAATACCCATGGAAGCAGCAGATGATGTATTGCACTGGGATAATCTGCTGTGAAAGCCCTCTTCAAAGTGCTGCAGAGCAAGGATGTCTCTTTGAAGACTAAGGTATGACTAACCCAAGCAACGGTATTTTTCATTGCCTCATAAGCATGTGAAAACTGCACAATGAATAACTAAGACCAAAGAAGAGTTGATGCTTTTGATTTGTGGTGTTGGCAAAGAATACTGAAAGCATCATGGACTGCTAAAAGAACTAACAAATCTGCCCTGGAAGAAGTGCATCCAGAATGCTCCTTGGAAGAGAGAATGGCAGACTTTGTCTTACCTAATTTGGTCATGTTGTCAGAAGTGATCAGTTTCTGGATAAGGTTATCATGCTTGTTAAAGTGCAGGGTCAACGAAAAAGGAGAAGATTCTCAATGAAATGGATTGACAGAGTGGCTACAATGATGGGCTCAAGTACAGGAATGATCATGTGGCTGGCACATGACTGGGCAGTGTTTTGTTCTGTTGTACATAGGTTTGCTATGAGTGGGAGCTGACTGGATGCCACCCAACAACAACAACAACATGAAGGCTAAGAGGTAAAAATAAGTAAATAAATAAAATAAAATGGCAAATGTTGGTGAGGACGTGGGGAAATGCAAACCTGTTCATTGCTAGTGGGAGTGCAAAATCATACAGCTGCTGTGGGTTTTAAGTAGTTTTTGCTACTCAAAAAACTAAAAATAGAAGTAACATATGACCAGCATTTCCACTCCTAGCTATGTACTCAAAAGACTTGAAAGCAGACCCTCAAAGAGATGTGTACACCAATGTTCAATGTTCATTGTAACACTATTTACAATAATAGTGTAAATGTGGAAACAATCTTTTAAAAAAATTCCTAAAACAGTAAGTTATTTATTGAGTCTTTGCTGTGAATTCAACATTGAGATAATGCTTTGCTTTTTGTTAAACTTTCATGTCAATCCTGTTTGTGAGGTAGTTGTTAGCTTCCACAAAGCCGGCCAGGAATTCACCGAGACTCTATGCACAATGGAGCAAAACGCTGCCATTCCCTCGTCATCCCCATGATCTGTTGTAGACTGGACTGTTGGGACCCATAGAGGTTTCTTTGGTTGATTTTTGGAAGTCAATAGCCAGCCTTTTCTTCCTAGATTGGCTTAAACTGGAAATTCCTTTAAAACTTGTTCATCATCACAATTACATGCAAGCTTCCTCTGACACACAGGTGGCAGCTGTGCATAAGGGGCATTGGCCAGAATCGAATTGGGTCTCTTGCATGGAAGGTGAGAATGCTACTATTGAACCATCAGTATTATTCCATTTTTGTCATGTGGAAAACTGAAGCTAAAGAGGTAAAGAAACTTATGCAAGATTAAACAGCAATAACAAACCAATTGCGATCGAGGTAGTTCTGACTTATGGTGACCCCATGTATATCAGGATAGAACTGTGCCCCATTAGGCTTTTCAGTGGCTGAATTTGTGAAAATAGATTCACAGGCCTTTCTTTCAAGGCATCTCTAGGTAAACTTGAACCTCCAACATTTTGTTTATACCATCCAGGGAGTCCTATTCAAGATAAAAATAAATAAATAAAAAGAAAAAAAAAAAAAACAAACTA
>NW_006921755.1:4529047-4538441 GCF_000298275.1 Orycteropus afer afer
AGCCTTCTGGTTAGCAGTCAAATGCCTTAGGCACTATGCTACCAGAGCTCTCAAAACCTAGGCACATTATCTAAGTGTGTCTGATGTCAAAGGCTGTGCAATCACTATTCAATCTTAATTACAAGGAACACCATTTTACTTACCCAAAGATTAACTAACAACTGCATTTTGCTACATCAACTGTGTCCTGTTCCTAGTCTTTTGAATGTTTAGAATCTGAACATGGAGACAATATTTTCATGTGCTTAGAGTTTTGCCTGTATAAACAGAACACTTTTCAGAGGAATGTAAGGGTTGAGGGTTGCAAGAACAGTCCAGCTATGTAGAGTAGGTTGGATGCCACTTAACTTTGACCAATTATTCACATATGTCTTGAGCATGAAAACTATTTGTTGGTTTCCTACAATTATTCATGGAACACTGCAAGGTTCTGGGTCACTTCATGGTAGGTGGTTGCTTTCCAAACAAAGTCATTTCTGCATGCATATCAGTTTTTATGAGTATGAGGGGGGTGGGATGGGAATGTGAATGGGACAAGGGAAAAAAAATACATGGATTAGAATTTGTCCAGTGGGATGTGGCACCACAAAATTTGCTTAAAGAGAATGTCAGCAAAATACCTTGTCACAAGTGGAAGAACAGTTCAAAAAGCATACAACTTGAGCCAGACATATCTGCATTTGGATTCCAGCTCTGTTATTAACTAATGTATGACCATGGGCAAGTCATTTTATCTCTTTGAGCTCTAGTCTTCAACTGAAAATAAAGCAAAAAACCAAACTCACTGCTAACAAGCTGGATCTGAGTCACAGCGACCCCTCCTTGGGTTTCTGAGGCAGTATCATATGGAAGTAGATTGCCAAATCTTCCTTCTGAGGAGTGGCTAATGGGTTTGAACTTCCAGCCTTCTAGTTAGCAGTCAAATGCCTTAGACACTATGTCACTAGAGCTCCCAACTATAAAACAGGGAGAGTCATATCCCTCGCATAGTGTGGGGAAGATTACAAACATGGATGAATATAAGAAGTTTGGTGCATAATCTCTGTTCAATAAATAGTAGTAATAAATGATCAGTATTGAGTTTCACCTTAAAATCCTTTCTGATATGTTTTTCTTCTTAGTTTAAATTATTTTAAAAAACATTTCATTCATCTCTTGAATGGGTAATATCTGCTCATGGTAAGCATTCAAAAGTTATTAAAGGAAGCATACGAAGAAATGTTTTCTTCCCTCCCCTGAATCCCAGCAACCTTATTCCCCTTCACAGAAGCAAACCCTAGTATAGAATCTTGGATCTCTTTCCAGAAAAATTTTATATTACTCATTTTATTTCTCCCACAAATGATACCAAACTACAGATTCCTCAATTTTTATCTTGATTTATCTTGGGTATAAAGTTAGTTCAAGTAAAGTTTTATTTTTTTTTTCCTCCTTTTTTCCCTTCCTACATCCCCTTTTCTTTTTTTCAAATGTAATAGGGAAAAAGAGACCCCAGATTCAAACAGGTTCAATAGAGACACTTTTATTCAGCCTTAGACAGAACTAAAACAAAGGAAGACAATCATCCAGGATGAGAAAAACCATCATATGTACACAGTACAGAAAGCTGAATGGAGTCTGTTGAGTCATGGCCAAAAGGCTAATTATATATGATTGGAAACAAAGGGCATCATCACAAAATCATGATTAGTGGCAGACTGATTCATCACTATTGCAGGTGGGATTGCAGAAGTAGGGAAAGGACCAACACTGGGATACCTATATAATTGAAGAAAAAAATAGAGTTACAGATTTGTTCCAGGGCTTGACTATCTGGCTAGGTGGTGATCGGGATATGGCTCATGACCATATGGCCTGAATCATAGCTACAAGGTGGCAAAACAAAACCAGGAACTCAACCTTAATTTAAATTAGAAAAGGTCACCCTCAGGCTTGTCCCCTAGTTCTTTGTGCTAGCATAATCTACTTTCAACAGCACTCTTCCTGAGGGCAAACTGCCCCTCTTTAGGTTTGTTCTGGCACTTGACTATGCACAACCACCATGTTGGTTTAAGGGTCAGAAATAACTCAACTGATGTCTGAACTTATGTCATGACTCAAAATGGAGTTAGGGCTCCCACTGCAGACCACAGCTTTCCACAAACCCAAGTCCTTTAGAATTTAAGCTCTAATTCAATAATTTTATGTTTTACCATGGATTGATGCACCAATCCTCTACCAGTGATATATATATATATATATATATATAGGGGTGTTTCTAGTCTTTTGCTATTGTAAACATGTTTCAATGAGTATTCTGGTAAAGAGACCTAGCATTGCAGGGTCCAGGAGCATGGACATTAGACTGGTCTCTAATGAGTTATCACCAATTTACATTCCCACCTTTGGAGTATTAGAATGCTTGTTTCCCTATCCCAACAGAACAAATAATCCAATAATCTGATCTTTGCCAATCTAAAATGATAAAGCATGATGTATTTCTTTTATGACTGAGGTTGTGTGTATCTTTTTGCATGTTTAAAAGCCACTGGTTTTTCTTTTTATGTAATGTGTTTAGCTATCCACTATTGTTCTTTGCTTGTATTTTTATTGAGTTATTAGTTTTGCTTTGTAGGATCTCTTATGCAAATACCCTTTTATTTTGTGATAATAGCTATATGTTTTTACCTTGTCATTTATATTTGCCATTTTTCCCCTTGCAGATGTTAATTTTGCAGTTGAGCGCATCAGTCTTTTCTTTTTAGGCTTGCTCATACATAGGGAGAAGTTGTTCATCCTGATTATTTTTAAATTTTATTTTATTTTGTCCATCTAGACTTTATTTTGTTGTAAAAATACAGAGATTCTATTTAGTTTCTCCAACATCATTTAATAATAATTGACTTTTTCCCCACTGATTTGAACTGCCTTTTCACATATTAGATTTCTATATGAATTTTAATTTATTTTGGAGGCTTTCACTCTTTGATTAATCTATCTACTCCTTGGGAAAAGCTTTTAGAAATGAAATCTACTCCTGACTCAGAAAAGCTCTCCACAATAATAGTAGACAAAGAAAAGTTTTATTATTGAATAAGCATTAAACGAGAATGTGATGCATCACAGGCAATGCACTTAAGAGACTGAAAAGACAGAAAGGAATATTAATCGTTATATAGATAAAGGGATACCAAAACAAAACTCATTGTCCTCTAGTCAATTCCAACTCATTGTGACCTTATCAGACCGGGTAGAACTGCTCCATAGGGTTTTCAAGGCTGTAAAACTTCCTGGAAGCAGGCTGCCACATCTTTTTCCCCTAGAGCAGCTGGTGGGTTAGAATCAGCTTTAGGTTAGAAATTAAGCACTTAACCACTGCTGTACCAGGGCTCCTTAAAGGAGCAGGGGAGCGAACACAATCCATTTCATTCGTATGTTAAGGATAATTGTTAATTTTCTAATTTTTCTGGCCAGAGGCAAGGCTGAGCAGCATGAGTTTGTGCTAATCTCCTTCTAGGGAAAACAGGAAAGTACAGGAGGATTACCTCAAATTGCATTTCTAAAGGGTGGCAGCCAGAACCTGGGTTCACATACTTGTCAAAGAGACAAAGCCAGAATTTACAAGCTATCTAAAGTGAATTCTAAAGAAAATAGCTCTTTCCCTTTTTTCGCCTGGGGAATTTAAACCATTTTATTTCAATTCATATTTGTCCTTATATCACCTACTGATAAGTAATTACACACTGTTTTATATCAATATAGCTTTATAATAGTTTTTATGGTAGGATCAGAGATATTTTGCATAATCGTGTAATTTTTACATAGCTTAACTCCAGGGCTACTTAAAAAATTATCTCTAGGGTCAGTAATGCCCCACCCCCTCCACAGCCTGCACAACTAATAAAACAGTCTTCTCTCATTAGTAAACTTTTCCAGAATGTTCCTGGCCATTATAGCTCATTTATTTATTTTCAAGAGTTTTAGAAACAGTTTATATACAACTCTCCTTGGCTTGTTTTTCAATTGTTGCTGTTGTTAAACCAAACAAAACTCACTGCCCTTGAGTCGGTTCTGACTCATAGCGACCCCTCCTAGGTTTCTGAGGCTGTATTTCCACTGGAGTAAATTGCCCAACCTATTGCTCAACCTTCCTTCGGAGGAGGGGCTAGAGGGTTTGAACCTCCAGGTACAGTCAATTCACTCATAGTGACTCTATATGACAAAGTAGATCTGTCCCATAGGATTTCCTAGGTTGTAATCTCTATGATGGGAGCTCTGGTAGCATAGTGGCTAAGACACTTGCCTGCTAACCAGACGGCTGGCGGTTCAAACCCACCAGACACTCCTCGGAAGGAAGGTTGGGCAATCCTACTTCCGTAGTGATACTGCCTCGGAAACCCAAGGAGGGGTCGCTATGAGTTTGGTCCGACTGGGTGGCACATAACAACAGCAACAATCTTTATGAGAGCAGATTACTGGGTCTGGGTCCTTCCTTCCGTGGAGCTACTGGTGGGCTAGCAGTACTGCCCTTTTGATTAGCAGACAAGCACTTAACCATTGCACCACCAGGGCTCCTTTTTTTTTTTAATTGGGATACATTCAATTCACGAGTTGATTTAGGGACAATTGACACCTACCTCACATCACACTAAAAAAAAGGGGGGGGGGAGGAATTATGCGAATTATATATATAAATATAAAAACTAAAGAATAAAAGTTGGAGATAACATAGAGTTAGGATGTTTCATGGCTTTAGTGTAGAGCAAATTTCTTAAATAGAATGCAAAAGTTCGAACCAAAAGGATAACAGAGTTAGAAAATTTTGTGTTTGGAATTTATAATGAACTCCAAACAATTAATAAAAGAAAGATGTTTTTGTTAGGTGCCACTGAGTCCTTTCCAAATCACAGTGACAAATCACATTATATAGAACAGAATGAAACATTGCCCAGTCCTGTGCTCAACATCATTGCTATGCTTGAACTCATTGTTGCAGAAAATCCATCTCATTGAGAGTATTCCCCTTTTTTGTTAACCCTCTACTATGCCAAGCATCATATCCTTCTCCAGGGATTGATTCTTTCTGATAAGACCACCAAAATAGAAGGGAATAAGTCTGGCCATTCTTGCTTCTAAGGAGCATTCCAATGGTACTTCTCCCAAGAGGGATTTGTTTGATCCTCTGACAATCTATGGTATTTTCTGTATTCAAAGACAACACCACAATTTAAATGCATCAAATCTTCTTCAGTTTTCTTTATTCATTGTCTAGCTTTCATATTCATATTCATATTCAAAATACCATGATACCTTACAGTGTGGGTCAGGTGCACTTTAGTCTTCAAAGTGGCATCTTTTTCTTTGATGCTTTAAAGAGGTCTTTTGCAGCAGATTTGTCCAGTGCAACTCTTCTTTTGACTTCTTGACTCCTGCTTCCATGGGCATTGATGGTGGATTTAAGTACAATTTCTTGACAATATAAATCTTTTCCCCATTTATCGTGATGTTGCTTCTTGGTTCAGTTGTAAGGATTTCAGTTTTCTTTATATTGAGGTATAATTCTTACAGAAGACTATAGTCTTTGATCTTCATCAGTAAGTGCTTCAAGTCTTCTTCATTTTCAGCAAGCAAGGTTTTGTCATCTGCATATTGCAGTTTGTTAAAGAGTCTTCTCCAATCTGGATGCTGCCTTCTTCTTCATATGGTCCAGGATCTTGGATTATTTTCTCAGCACACAGATTGAAAAAGTACAGTGAAAGCATACAACATGATGCACACCTTTCCTGATTTTAAATCATGCACTATCACCTTCTTCTGTTTGAATGACTGATTGCCTTGGTGTAGGCACAGGTTCCTCATGAGCACAATTAAGTATTCTGGAATTCCCATTCTTTACAATGTTATTAATTTGTTGTACTCCACACATTGAATGCCTTTGCATAGCCAATAAAACACAGGTAAACATCTTTCTGGTGTTCCTTGCTATCTGCCAAAATCCATTGAACATCAGCAGTGATATCCTTTGTTCCATGTCCTCTTCTGAATCTGGCTTGAATTTCTGGCAGTTCCCTGTCTATGTACCACTGCAAAAGTTTTTGAATTATCTTCAGTAAAATTTTACTTGTGTGCAAAACTAATGATATTGCTGAATAATTTTCAAAATTCTGTTGGTCCACCTTTCTTTGTAATGGGCAAAAATATGGATCTCTTCCAGTTGATTGGTCAGATAGCTGTCTTCCAAATTTCTTGGCATAAACAAGTGAGGGCTGCGAGGGTGGCATCTCTTTGTTGCAAAATCTCAAATAGATATTCCATCAATTTCTGGAGCCTTGTTTTTTGTCAGTTACTTCAGTGCAGCTTGGATTTCTTCCTTTAGTACCATCTATTCTTAATCATATATTACTTGCTGAAATAGCTGAACATCGACCCATTCTTTTTGATACAATGACTCTGCGTATTCTTTCCATCTTCTTTTTTTATTATTGTGATTTGGGTGAAAATTTACAGAGGAAATTCACTCTCTACACAGCCATTCACATTGACTTTATCTTATGACATTGAGCACAATTCACTAGAATACAACAGCTCCCCTCCCACTTCCTCCCAACAGTCACCTTTTCCCTATGTCCATCCCTCCATGCACCCCTGCCCCCTGAGCTGTCTCCCTGTGCATAAACAGCCCTTCTTTCTGCCATGATTGTTCTCTCCAAGGAGTGTATCCACCTTAGGTAAAAGTTCAACTCCTATGCATATATTTCGCTTGGCTGGAAACCACAGGTGTGGGTTCAGTTCCAGACCTGAAGGGCAGCTAGGGGCCATAGTCTCAGTGGTTCTACCAGGCTCTATCAGACCAGCAAACTTGGTTCCCTTTTTGTTTTTTCCAAATGATTTTGAGTTTTGTTCCACATTGTTCTCCCTCTCTATCCAGGATTCCTCTGAGTGGTTGACATTGGTAACCAGGCACCATCTAGTTCTTCTGATCTCATAGTCATATAGGCTGAGGATCACATGGTGTACCAGTCACCAGAACTAATTCTTTCCATGAATCTTTGGTTTTCTTCATTTTTCTTTGCTCTGGACTAGGAGAGACCCATTTTTGCACCTAAAGGCTGCTTGTAAGCTTTTGATCCTAGTTGCTACTTACCAAAGTAGGAGGTGGAACAATGTTTTGTGTAGTATGTTATGCCAATTGAGCTTGATGTCCCCTGTGACTATAGTCCTGAGCCCATAGGTTCAACTACTTGCTCCCTCTGGGTAGCTGACTGTGACCAAGAAGTGACTACAACCTTGTCCCTTGTTAGCTCTACTATACACCTGGGAATTCAGATCATACATATACACTTATAGGACCATTGTCTGCCACCCCTATACATGGTCTTGGGTACACTCCCTGCTTCATAGACATGCCTAATAGTTCAGCCTGTCCACCCATCTATCCAGCCATATAGCATGTTTGCCTTCACTGACAACACAGTACTCTATGTGTAAAAGAGTCCATCTTTGTTGTCTGTACCTCCCATGTACCTCTCTATGTCTTTCTCATCCTCAATGCCACCATGTTGATCACTCACATTTGGTACATTGCCCTTCTCTTCACCCAAATCAGTACTTATCTCTACCTGTCAAATAGTATTCCTGCCCCTCCCCTCCCAGCCCTGGTAACCAACAAAGAAAATTTCCTTCCATAGATAAACCTTTCTTTGACTTTTACAATAATGGACTAACACAATATTTGTTCTTCTGTGATCAACTTATTTCACTCAGCATAATGTCCTACAAGTTCATCCATGGTATGTGGTGTTTTTTAGATTCTTGGTTATTCTTTAGGGTTGCATAGTATTCCATTGTGTGTATGTATTAAAGTTTGGTTATCCATTCCTCAGTTGATGGACACCTAGGTTGTTTCCATCTTTTGACTATTGTAAATAGTGCTGCGATGAACATGGGTGTGCATATGTTTGTTCTTGTCATAGATCTCACTTCTTTAGAATATATAGCTAGTGTGATAGTTGGAGCTGTGTGTCAACTTGGCTGGACAACAATTCTGTGTGGTTTGAGCTGTTGTGGTGTGGTTGTTCCCATGATGGGATCAGATGACTATGTTTCGAGTGGCCAATCTGTTGAAAGGGAGTTTCCTTAGGGGTGTGGCCTGCATCCAGTATATCTGTGGACATCCTGGGAGAGAAGACAATCTTCTGTGGATCGGGATTCTATTGTGTTGCCTACAACTGTCTGTGAGTGACTAGTCCATTCGGCCTGGAGATCTTGGATTCATCATTTGTTGGAGTCAACAGCCGGTGTACTGCTTGCAGCCTTGAGTTCCTCAGCCCCTGAGGATCACATGGTGTACCAGTCACTAGGACTAATTCTTTCCATGAATCTTTGGTTTTCTTCATTTTTCTTTACTCTGGACTAGGAGAGACCCATTGTTGCATCTAAAGGCTGCAAGGTGGGGAAAAGCCTCCAGCTAGATGTTTGAACCAGGAACTTTGGACTTTCCAGCTTCTGTATGTTTGTGAGCCATTTTCCTAAGATAAATCTCTCTCTCTCTCTCTCTCTCTCTCTCTCTATATATATATATATAAGCTTTACTGCTTTTTGTTTCTCTAGAGAACACAGTCTAACACATTTGGTACCAAGAGTGGTTCTAGAGAGACAAAATCATAAGGATGAGCTTCCTAAATTAGTCCTCCAATTTGATTAATCTTAAAGACACTAGTGACCCTGCCTCTGTTAGTAAAGAGGGCCCTTCTAATCCATGGCATGAGGTGGCAACATTAATATGTGAAATAGCACCACCAATAGATCAAGTACTTGTGAGAAGTGATGCTCTGGGTGATAGGATATTTGATACTTTTCTGCAATTTTGTCAGCATGAGAAGTATAAGGAAGCTGGTTGGTTGGTCCTACTTACATTAGACAAAGTGGTGAAAGAGTGAGATGAGCTCAGAGCTGCTGAGTCTTGGCTTATGCATCGCATAAAAGACCTCAGTGCTTTCTGAAAGAAAGCCTTATATCTTCTAGTAACAGAGCTGATATTGCGGAAAACCAAACCCAGAGTCTTATTGTAAGGGTGGCTGAATTACAACGTCAGTTAAATTGCCAACCCAGAACAGTGTCTGACATTAAAGTGAGGGCATTGATTGGGAAAAAAATGGGATCCTGAAACCTGGAATGGGGACATATGGACAGATGATTAGGATATGGATCCTGTAAATTCTGTTGAATCCCTCCCATCTGAATGGATTACTGTAAAACCATTATCCTCTACACCTCAGTTTGATGGGACTAGCCAAACTGGTCCTGCTGGGTCATTACCTGAGGCAGAGGCCATGGAAGACATTCCTGAATGCTCTCAGGAACTGCCTCAACCACCCATTGTTGTTGCTAGACTTATAACTAAAGTTAAGTACAA
>NW_006921755.1:4539576-4541063 GCF_000298275.1 Orycteropus afer afer
TCAAGTTATTGATGGAGTATTAGCTAAGGTGTGTCTCACAGTGGGTCCAGTGGGTCTCTGAACCCATCCTGTAGTGATTTCTCCAGTGCCAGAATGCATAATTGGAGTAGATATACTCAGCAATTGGTAGAATTCCCACACTGAGTCCCTGACATGTGGAGTAAGGGCTATTATAGTAGGAAAAGCCAAATGGAAGTCATTAGAATTGCCTCTACCTATAAAAATAGTAAATCAAAAGCAATACCACATCCCTGGAGGGGTTGCAGGGATTACTGCCACCATCAAAGACTTGAAAGATGCAGGGATGGTGATTCCCACCACATCCCCATTTAATTCACCTATTTGACCTGTGCAAAAAGCAGATGGATCTTGGAGAATGACAGTAGATTATCATAAACTTAATCAGGTGGTGACTCCAATTGCAGCTGCTGTTCCTGATGTGGTTTCATTGCTTGAGCAAATTAGTACATCTCCTGGTACTTGGTGTGCAGCTATTGATCTGGCCAATGCCTTTTTCTCAATACCAATTTCAAAAGACCATCAGAAACAGTTTGCCTTCAGCTGGCAAGGCCAACAGTTTACTTTTACCATCCTTCCTCAGGGGTATATCAACTCTCCAGCACTTTATCATAATTTAGTCCGTAGGGATCTTGATTGCCTTTTGCTTCCACAAGACATCACACTGTTCCATTATATTGATGACATTATGCTGATTGGACCTAGTAAAGAAGAAGTATTGATGACTCTAGACTTATTGGTGAGACATATGCATACTAGAGGTTGGGAAATTAACCCAACAAAAATTCAGGCACTTTCCACCTCAGTGAAATTTCTAGGGGTTCAATGGTGTGAGGCATATCTAGACATTCCTACTAAAGTGAAGGATAAGTTATTGTATCTGGCTTCCCCCACAACTAAAAAGGAGGCACAATGCCTGATGGGTCTCTTTGGATTTTGGAGGCAACATATCCCTTATTTGGGTGTGTTGCTGCAGCCTATTAAGTGATTTGGAAGCCTGCTACTTTTGAGTGGGGTGCAGAGCAACAGAAGGCTCTGCAACAGTTTCAGGCTGCCATGCAGACTGCTCCGCCACTTGGGCCATATGATCCGGCTGATCCAATAGTGCTTGAAGTGTCCGTAGTAGATAGAGATGCTGTTTGGAGTCTTTGTCAGGTCCCTCTTGGTGAATCACAATGCAGACCCTTGGGATTTTGGAGCAAAGCCCTGCCATCCTCTGTAGATAAATACTCTCCTTTCGAGAAACAGCTTTTGGCTTGTTAATGGGCTTTAGTACAGACTGAACACTTAACCATGGGCCACCAAGGGACCATGAGGCCTGAGCTTCCCATCATGAACTGGGTGTTGTCTGACCCACAGAGACATAAAGTTGGATGTGCACAGCAGCACTCCATCATTAAATGGAAGTGGTATATCAGAGATCAGGTTCGAGCAGGGCCTGAAGGTATAAGTAAGTTGCATGAGGAAGT
>NW_006921755.1:4541572-4543114 GCF_000298275.1 Orycteropus afer afer
GACTTTAACAATCAGGTAGATAGGATGACACGTTCAGTGGAAACCAGCCGTCCTTTTTCCCCAGCTACTCCTGTCATTGCTCAATGGGCTCATGAACAAAGTGGCCATGGTGGCAGGAATGGAGGTTATGCGTGGGCTCAGCAACATGGATTCCCTCTTACCAAGGCTGATTTGGCTACTGCCACTGCTGAGTGCCCAATCTGCCAGCAGCAGAGACCAACACTGCATCTGCAATATGGAACCATTCCTCAGGGTGATCAGCCAGCAATCTGTGGCAGGTTGATTACATTGGACCACTTCCAATATGGAAAGGACAGCGTTTTTTTCTTACTGGAATAGATAATTATTCTGGATATGGATTCACCTTCCCTGCATGCAATGCTTCTGCCAAAACTACCATCCGTGGACTTACAGAATGCCTTATCCACCGTCATAGTATCCCACACAGCATTGCTTCGGATCAAGGGACTCATTTCACAGCACATGAAGTGCGGCAGTGGGCTTATGCTCATGGAATTCACTGTTCTTACCATCATCCTGAAGCAGCTGGCTTGATAGAATGATGGAATAGCCTCCGGAAAACACAATTACGATGCTAGGTAGGTGGCAATACCTTGAAAGGTTGGGGCAGTGTTCTCCAGGAGGCTGTATATGCTCTAAACCAGCGTCCAATATATGGTTCTGTTTCTCCAATAGCCAGGATTCATGGGTCCAGGAACCAAGGGGTGGAAATGGGAGTGGTACCACTCACTATTACCCCTAGTGATCCACTAAAAAAATTTTTGCTTCCTGTCCCTGCTACCCTGTGCTCTGCAGGTCTGGAGATCTTAGTCCCAAAGGGAGGAACACTCCCACCTGGAGACAAAATACTGATTCCATTGAACTGGAAATTAAGAGTGCCACTGGCCATTTTGGCTTCTTCATGCCTCTGGATCAACAGACAAAGAAGGGCATTACTGTACTATCTGTACCTTGGTAATCAGGGGAAAATTGGGTTGGCTTTACATAATGGAGGTAATGAAGAATATGTCTGGAATACAGGAGATTCTTTAGGATGTCTCTTAGTACTACCATGCCCTGTGATTAAACTCAATGGAAAATTACAGCAACCCAATTCTGATATGACTGCTAATGGCCCATACCCTTTTAGGAATGAAGGTTTGGGTCACCCCACCAGGCAAAGAACCACGACCAGCTGAGGTGCTTGCTGAGGGCAAGGGAAATACAGAATGGGTGGTAGAAGAAGGTAGTTCTGAATATCAGCTATGACCTTGTGAGCAGCTGCAGAAACGAGGACTGTTATTGTCATATTTCTTCATTGTATATGTGCATCAAATATTTTTGTTTCTTTCTGTTGTGAACTGTGAAATGTAAATAAGGTTAATGCATTTTGGTTGTACATATGTTAGCGTATCATGTTGTTGTTGTTGTTGTTGCATGCCGTTGAGTTGGCCCTGACTCATAGCGACCCCTCCTTGGGTTTCCGAGGCAGTATCACTATGGAAGTAGGATTGCCCAACCTTCCTTCCGAGGAGTGGCTGG
>NW_006921755.1:4543299-4544896 GCF_000298275.1 Orycteropus afer afer
GGTGGACTATGATAGTTGGAGCTGTGTGTCAACTTGGCTGGACAACAATTCTATTTGGTTTGAGCTGTTGTGGTGTGGTTGTTCCCATGATGAGATCAGATGACTATGTTTTGAGTGGCCAATCTGTTGAAAGGGAGTTTCCCTAGGGGTGTGGCCTGCATCCAGTATATCCAAGGACACCCTGGGAGAGAAGACATTCTTCTGTGGATTGGGATTCTGTTGTGTTGCCTACAACTGTCTCTGAGTGAACAGTCCACCATTTGGCCTGGAGATCTTGGACTCATCATTCGTTACAGTCAACAGCTGGTGACTGCCTGCCAGCCTTAAGCTCCTCAGCCCCTGTGGTTGCAACATTGGGAAAAGCCCCCAGCTTGATGTTTGATCCAGGAACTTTGGACTCCACATCCTCTCCAGCATTTGTTATTTTCTGTCTTGTTGAACTTTGCTGCTAGTGCTGGAGCAAGATCATATTTTGTTGTTTTCATTTGCCTCTCTCTAATAGGTAATGATTGTGAGCATTACTTCATATGTTTGTTGGCCGTCTGAATATCCTCCTTGGTGAAGTGTCTATTCACATCTTCTGCCCATTTTTAATTGGATTATTTGTCTTTTTGTTATTGAGGTGTTGGAGTTTTCTGTAAATTCTAGAGATAAATCCCTTGTCAGATATGTCATTGCCAAATATTTTTTCCCAATCTGTAGATTCTCTTTTGAATCTTTTGGAGAAGTCTTTGGAAGCACATAAATATTTGATTTTTAATAGGTCCCATTCATCTAGTTTCTCTTCTGCTGTTTGTGCATTTTGGATTATGCTTGATAGCCTATTTATGCCATATATTGTTGTTGTTATGTGCCGTCGAGTCAGCCCTCCTTGGGTTTCCAAGACTGTATCACTACAGAAGTAGATTGCCCAACCTTCCTTCTGAGGAGTGGCTGGTGGTTTTGAACCTCCAAGCTTCTGGTTAGCAGTCAAGTGGCTTATGCACTATGCTATCAGAGATCCCATGCCGTATATTATGCCATATATTAGGACCCCTAAATTTGCCCCTAGTTTTTCCTTGAGGAACTCTATATATATAAGTTTCACATTTAAGTCTTTGATCTATCTGGAGTTAGTATTTGTGTACGGTGTGAAGTCCAGTTTTGCCAGCACCATCTATTAAACAAACATTCTCTTTCTCATTTAATGGATTTTGTCCCTTTGTCAAAGATCAGCTATCTATATATAGGTCAATGGATCCATTTTTGGGTTCTCAATTCTATTCCATTTGTCTATGTGTCTTTCACAGCAATACCAGGCAGTTTTGACTACTGTGGTTATATAGTAGGTTTTGAGATCTGACAGACCTCCTACTTTGTTTTTTCTTCTTCAATAGTGCTTTGCTTATCTGAGGTCTCTTTCCTTTCCATATAAAGTTAGTCATTGTTTTTTCCATATCTTTAAAAAATGTTGATGGGATCTGGATTGGGATTGCATTGGGTAGAATTGACATTTTCACAGTGTTCAATCTTCCTATCCACGGGCATGGAATGGTCTTCCATTTATGTAGATCTCATTTGGTTCTTGAAGTAGTTTTTTATAGTTTTCTTTGTAGAG
>NW_006921755.1:4545584-4549262 GCF_000298275.1 Orycteropus afer afer
AATTGATATGATCATGTGATTCTGCTCCTTTGTTTTATTTATGTGGTGGATGACGTTGATTGTTTTTCTGATGTTGAACCATCCTTGCATACCTGATATGAACTTCACTTGGTCATAATGAATGATTTTCTTGCTATGTTGTTGGAGTCTATTGGCTAGGATTTTGTTGAAGGTTTTTGCATCTATATTCATGAGGGATATTGGTCTGTAGATTTCCTTTTGAGTGATGTCTTTGCCTGGTTTTGGTATCAAGGTTATGCTTTCTTCATAAAATGAGTTAGGGAGATTCTATCCTTTTCTGTGTTTTGGAATAGTTTGAGTAGGATTGGTATCAGTTCTTCTCTGAATGGTTGGTAGAATTCTCTCGTGAAACCATCTGGGCCAGGACTTTTTTTGTTGGTAATTTTTTGATGACCTGCTCAATTTCTTCCTTTGTTTAAGATCTGTTCAACTTTTCCACATCAGTCTGTGTTGGTTTAGGTAAGTGGTGTGTTTCTAGAAATCTGTTCATTTCTTTCAGATTTTCTAATTTTTTGGAGTACAGTTCTTCATAGTATCCTGATATTATCCTTTTTATTTCAGTTGGTTCTGTTGTGATATTACCCATTTTTTCTTATTTGTGTTATTTGTATTCTCTCCCCTTTTCCTTTATTAAATTTGTCAATGGTTTGTCAAGTTTTTAATCTTTTCAAAAAACCAGCTTCTGGTCTTATTGATTTTTTCTATTGTCCTTCTATTTTCTGTTCCATTGATTTCTGCTTGAATCTTTATTATTTCCTTTCTTTTGGTGACTGTAGGCTTTTCTTGATGTTCTTTTTCTAATTGTTGGAGATATTGGTTTAAAATGTTGATTTTGGCTCTTTCTTCTTTTTTGATGTGTGCATTGATTGCTATAAATTGGCCTCTGATCACTGCTTTTGCTGTGTCCCAAAGATTTTGGTATGTTGTGTTTTCATTCTCATTTGATTCAATGAATTTTTGAATTTCATTTTTTATTTCTTCTCTTACCCAGTCTTTCTTAAGGAGGGTATTGTTCAGTTACCATGTGTTTACTCTTTTTTCATTGATCTTCCTATTATTGATTTCTAATTTGATAGCATTCTGATCTGAGAAGATGCTTTGTAGTATTTTGATGTTTTTAAATTTATGAAGGCTTGCTTTATGGCCTAACATATGGTTTATCACGGAAAATCTTCCACTTGCCCTAGGAAAGAATGAATATTGTGCTGTTGTTGGGTGAAGTACTCTGTAAATGTCTATAAGGTCAAGTTGGTGGATTGTATTGTTTAGTTCTTCTGTATCTTTGTTGAGTTTCTTTCCAGTTCTATCTTTCATTGAAAGTTGTGTATTAAAGTCTCCCACTATGACTGTAGACTCATCTATTTGACTTTTCAGCTCTTTTAAAGTCTGATTTATCTATTTTGGGGCTTTTTCATCAGGTCCATAGATATTTATTATGGTTGTATCTTCTGGTTCAATGGATCCTTTAATCGTTATATAATGTCCCTCCTTTTCTTGTATGGTGGTTTTTGTCTTAAAGTCAATTTGATCAGAAAGTAATATTGACACTCCTGCTCTTTTTTGGTTGTCATTTGCTTGATATATCTTTTTCCGACCTTTGATTTTTTAATCATTTTTTGTCCTTTGTCTGTAAAGTGTGTCTCTTATAGACAGCATATTGATTTGTTTTGTTTTCTTATCCAATCTCCAACTCCCCGTCTCTTGAGTGATGCATTTAATCCATTAACATTCAGTTTAATTATTCACAAGTATGAATTGGGTGCTGTCATTTTGTTATGTGTTTTTTTCATGGTGTCCTTGTTTTTTTGTTCCATATTATTTTCTGTGCTGAGCTCATTATGTTCATGAATTGTGTTGTCATTTCCTTTGTTGCTGTTGTTTTAGTATTTGATGAATATTTGTGCTTGTCCTGTTTTTTATTATGATGTGAAGGTTTAGCATTTTTCTTTGAGGTTATCCTGTGATTTATAATTTTCTCTCTGAGTTTAGAACAGTCCATTCTATTTTACAACTCTCTTGACTTCCTCACCATTTAGAACTTCTATAACTAAACAGTATTTTCCTTCTTTTTGGTCTGTCTTTTTCCTCATTTACCAATTGATATCTCTGGTTCCCTGTTTATAATCTTGTAAGCTTATTTTACTTTGCATATGTCCATAGCTATAGTTTTTGGGTTATGTCATTGTGTGCATTAATGGTCAGTTGTTGTTTGCTACTTTTGGTTCTTTGTTCCAAGGACTCCCTTCAGTATCTCTTGTAAGGTTGGTTTGGTTTTAACAAATTCCCTTAGTTTCTGCTTATCTGGAAATCTCTTATTTCACCATCATATTTGAGGGACAATTTTGCTGGGTATATAATTCTTGGTTGAAAATATTTCTCTTTCAGGGTTTTATATAGACCATCCTTTGCCTTCTCGCTTGCATAGTTTCCACTGAGAAGTCAAAGCTTATTCTTACTGGTAGTACTTTGTAAGTAACTTTTGGTTTTTCATGTGTTGCTTTCAGGATTCTGTCTTTGCCTTTGGTTTTTATGTGTTTGATGATGATGATTCTTGATGATTTTCTTTTGGGGTCTATTCTGTTTGGGGTTTGTTGGAATTCCTGAATGGATATATTCTCATCTTTCATCATATCAGTGAAGTACTCTTCCAACAAATCTTAGACTGTTTTCTCAGTGGTTTTATTTTTCTCTTCCTGTTCTGGAATTCCAATGACATATAGGTTATTCCTTTTGATGGTGTGCCACATGATCCTTAAGCTTTCTTTATTTTGTTTTGATGTTTTTTCTGATTGATCCCCTTCCAAAGTAGTATTCAGGTATTTGTCTTCAATCTCATTAATTCTGTCTTCCATTGCATCAATTCTACTCCTTTGCTCTTTCAATGTGTTATTTATTTCTGACAATTTAATATTAATCTTCTGGATTTCTATCTGTAGATTTTGAATCATTTCTAATTTTTCATTTGTTTTGTCATTTTCTTCTTGTATTTTCTTCTGAAATTATTCTAGGGTTTTGTCTGTGTTTTCCTTGGTCTGTCTCTCAATCTTTTGAAGATACCTTAAATAATTCCTTTGAATTCCTTGTCAGAGAGTTCCAATGCTGCTTCTTCCTCAGGGATGTGTTCTGAGTATGTGTCCTGCTCCCTTGTTTCTACCACTTTATCTTGCTTCTTTGCGTGAGCTGTGATGGTCTGTTGTCTCTAAGACATTGTGATGTTGTATTTAGATCTCTTAACTGTTTGTGAAGAGCAGTGAAGGGTGAGTCAGGCTGGCTCTTCTTGGTGTTGTTTATCGTTGGCCCATTGTAAACAAGGAAGTGGTGGCTGTCACTCAGTAAGTGAAGCTGCCGGAGGTGTGGGTGTAGTTGTGTCATATGGGGACTGTTGCTGTCTCCCACTCAGTTAGAAAAAAATAACAATTGAATAAAAATAAAAGCAAATGGACAAAAAACACACTGTATAATCACACAGGAACAGTGACCAAAAACAAAAAACAAAAACAAAAAAACCCCCTAAACTCCACAATATCGGGGCCTAGGGCAATAAGAGAAAAAAGGTAGAGAAAGAGAATAATGAAGAAAAAAATGTAAAAATAAAAACAAGTAACAGGGTTAGCCATGAGTAAGAAAAAAAAAAAAAAAAAAAATTTCAACCAGGAA
>NW_006921755.1:4550246-4570477 GCF_000298275.1 Orycteropus afer afer
AACAAAGAAAGTTTCCTTCCATATACAAACATTTCCTTGACTTTTTACAATAATCCAATACTATATTTGTCCTTCTGTGATGATTTATTTCACTCAGCTTAATGTCCTTCAAGTTCATCCATGTTATGTGGTGTTTTGCAGATTCTACATTATTCTTAAGTTTTGCATGATCCATTGTGCATATGTACTGTAGTTTTCTTATCCATTCTTCTGTTGATGGACACCTAGGTGGTTTCCATCTTTTTCTATTGTAAATAGTGCTGTGATGAACATAGATGTGCATATATCTGTTCTTGTCCTGGCTTTCACTTCTTTAGGATATATATTTAGACATGGGATTGCTGGGTCAAATGCTACATTTCTAATTCCAGCTTTTTAAGGAATCACCATACTGCTTTCCACAGTGGTTGTATCATTTTACAGTCCCACAATACTGCTTTCCACAGTAGTTGTATCATTTTACAGTGCCACCAGCAGTGTATGAGAGTCCCAATCTCTCTACATCCTTTCCAGCGTTTGTTATTTTCTGTCTTGTTGAACATTGCTATTAGTGCTGTGCAAGATGGTATCTCTTTGTTGTTTGGATTTGTATCTCTCTAATGGCTAATGAGGGAGCTCTGGTAGCATAGTGCCTAAGACACTTGACTGCTAACCAGAAGGCTGGCAGTTCAAACCCACCAGCCACTCCTCAGAAGGAAGATGGGGCAATCTACTTCTGTAGTGATACTGCCTTGGAAACCCAAGAGGGTAACTATGAGTCGGGTCCTACTCTACGGTACATAACAACAACAACAACAACAACAACACAATGGCTGGTAATTGTGGACATTTCTTCATGTGTTTGTTGGCTGCCTGAATATCCTCTTTGGTGAAGTATCTGTTCATGTCTTCTTCCCATTTTTTAATTGGATTATTTGTCTTTTTGTTGTTGAGGTGTTGGAGTTTTCTATAAACTTTAGAACTAAATCCCTTGTTAGACATGTCATTGCCAAATATTTTTTCCCAGTCTGTAAGTTCTCTTTTTACTCTTTTGGAGAATTCTTTGGAAGCACATAAAAATTTAATTTTTAGAAGGCCTCATTCATCTAGTTTATCTTCAGCTGTTTGCATTTTGGGTTATGTATGATTTGACGGCACATAACAATAACAACACCAACAACAACATGACAATATTTATGCCATAAGTTAGGGCCCTTAAATTTGCCCTTATTTTTTCCTTGAGGAACTTTATACTTTTAAGTTTCACATTTAAGTCTTTAATCCAGCTGGAGTTAGTTTTTTGGGTATGGTGTGAGATACAGATCTTGTTTCATTTTTCTGCAAATGGATATCCAGTTTTGCCAGCACTATTTGTTAAAAAGACCATCTCTTCCCCATGTAATGGATTTCAGCCCTTTGTCAGAAATCAGCTGGCCACCCTGGACCAACGCAGCCTGGACTTGCTCTCCAAGTGCCAAGAGTGCGGCGGACCTGCTGGGATCCAAGAGCTGGGAATGGGGAGGAAGGTAAGGGTGGGGACAGCCCTACCTAGAGCCAGTAACAGTTGTCCCGGCTGGAGCACTGCATGTCGAGCTCTACAACATGTTCTCCACTGACAAGAAGTCACTGCTACGCATCTGCTGCTACTGGGCATGCAGGGGCCATGAAGGTGCTGCAGAGGGCCACGTGGGAGGCCATCATTTTGCTACCGGCCATGCAGCACAGGGTGGCTGAGGAGGAGGAGGAGGAGGAGAAGGCTGTCATCTATGCCCTCTTTGGCAGCATGTAGGACAAACTCGCTGAGAGGGAAGTGCTGCTGCCAGAGGCTGTGCAGAGCCAGTATGAAGAGAAGGACAAGACCTTCAAAGAGCAGCTCACTCACTTGGCCACCCTGCTGCCCACCCTACTCATTCACCTGGTCATCTACTCCTCCTTCCTCAGCTTGGCCAACAAGGCTGAGTCCCTAGACCTCTGGGCTATGAGCTGATGTCCAAGCTGCAGGGCATCATCATGCAGCCACATTGCTTGAGAGCAGCACAGAACAGCAAGATCACCAGTGACTACAGGGCCAAGTTTGTGTGGTGTCTGAAGCCGCTGCTGATGCTGGGGCCATGCCAGGTGGCAGGCATGGGTGGTGGCCTTGGTACAGTGGTAGGGGCATCAGGCCCTAAGGTGCTGATGGGGCCTGGCTGCCCTTCCCCAGGAAGAAAGACGTTGGGATCTTCTATCCAAAAGCCCTCACTGCACCAGCCCATCAGCACCAAGGTGCTCCCGGCTGAGAGCAAGGATGTGCCCTTCATGGAGCACTGCTGCCACTACGAGGACTCCTACAGGAGTCTGCAGTCAAAGATCTGGAACCTGAAGGACCAAGTCCAGGAGTTGCACTGGGACCTCACCAAGCACTCACTTATCAAGTCTGAGATCATGGCAGACATCCTTGACAAGTCCCTGCAGGTGGACACACAGATCACCTTCCAGTGTGCCTCTGTAGAAGCTATGAGAACAGTCTTCAAGGAGATTTGGGAGGAGTCCTACTAGCGTGTGGCTAATGAGCAAGAGATTTATGAAGGTTCCCAGGCTACTGAGTGAACCTCATGTCCCCAATCTAACTCATACATACTCACGAGAAGGCAGTCAGAGTAAACCACTAAGCAATATGAGTCCCCAAGCTATTATTGCCTTTTGATCTCTGACCTTGCCTCACATCCCCAAAATGATGCATCAGATGTTGGGGCTTAGTGAATACAATGCCCTCACCAAGTGCCTTGTTCTTTAAGAGCCCAGCTCCATGACCTTCTCCAGGTGAAGCAGGAGAATGCCTACCTGACCATCATCACTAAGCAGACCACTATGTCCGTGCCATTGCCAAGGTGAAGGGGCAGCTGGATCCCAGGTTTCAAGTGCTGGTCCATGGACAGTCTGAGAATCTACAACATATGTATGAAGATGGCATGAATGGTGAGACCCAGGCCAGGAATGATCCAGTGGGTGCCACTAAAAAGAGAGAGAACACCTCCGAAACCAAAGGAAGCAGCCAGCCTCTGAGTAGCCTTATAGAAGAGCCTCTGCTAACACACAAAGATCACCATAGACCCAATGAGAAGAATGGGGCGATGTCCCCATGTGGAAAGAACACCTAACTTAGCCAGTGGGGCTGGTCCAGGCAAGTGGGATGTTTTACAACTTACACATTGACCAGAGCATATAGGAAACATTTTTTTCCTATTATAGTTATATCTTTAAAAGGTAATAAGTCACTAACACTAAAACCCAAAAAATCTATAGCAGAACAGAACTTCAAATTCTTTGGCTTGGGTTAAGTTCAGCTTTTTCCCATGTCCATGTGACATGAAATTTTGGCCCTAATCACAGTGACATGGACACAGCTCTTTCCAACCAAATGAAAAATGTTAGAATCTGAGTGAACATCCATAGGAAACTGAAGGCATCTTCTAGAACACCCATTTGTCCAGCTTCTACTTACTACGTGTCCATGTTCCAGATCCTGTGGAAGGTAGTTTTTCTGGGCCCATCAGGCTTGACAGGCTCAGGTTTCAGATACCAAGACTCCACCTGCCTGACTCCAGATTCTGGTTTCTCATGATGCACAGCCTGACCCCTCACTTGGTGCCACTGGAAAGTTCCACCCAATAATCTGAGAGTGACTCAGCCAAAGGCAAAAGAATCCTCCTTGTAGAGGAGGGATTGAGTTCAGAAAGCAAGGGTGCTCTACAGGAGACAGTCCCCATTACTTCTCTGCTACTTTCCCCAAGCTACTATATTCACTGTGTGTTGACGTTAAAGCACAATTCAGCACCAGCTTTTTTCCTAGTAGTTTTTCACATTCCCTACTCCTACATAGTACCCTTTATCAAGAGGAATTGAATTGATACTTAAAAAAGAAAACTGATCTGCATGACCTGAAATTTAAAATTTTGGAAGCAAAATGATGCCCAGGTAGTGTTTTAAGCAAATGTTCAGCTTCATTCCCTGGTTCCTTGAATGGCTTCTGAGCTGGAGAGGCCCTGGAACACCTCACGTTTGTACTCAACACCATCACCCATTGTGGTTAATTACAACTCACGGTGACCGCATATGTTAGGGGAGAGCTGAGCACCATAGGGTTTTTAATTAACGATTTTTGGGAAGCAGATTACTAGGCCTTTTTTCCAAAGTACCTCTGGCTGAACCTGAACCTCCAACCCTTGGGTTAGCAGCCAAGCACACAACCATTTGTGCAATCCAGGGGCTCTAATACCTCTGTACTGATCACAGAGACACTGGAGATCCCATTCCAAAGGACTTCCAGAACAGCTTACAGGGCAAAGAGAATTTACCATTACACACTGGTTAAATGTAGGAATTCAGAACTGGGTTCAGTGGCACAATATACCTGGTTTATGCTATCAGTTCTGGAATCCCTTCTCCAGATGTTCCTACCCTGAGATAATCAGACTGTTTGTTGTTGTTCATAGAAATCAAGTATAGTTTTATTTATGCATTGGAAAGAATAATAAATATCTGTGAAAAGAAATCCAATTAAAAATATTTAAATAAACATTTAAAGGCAGCTGACCATAGGTCAATGGATCTGTTTCTGGGTTCTCAATTCTATTCCACTGGTCTATGTGTCTGTCATTGTACCAGTACCAGACTGTTTTGACACTGAGGCTGTATTGTAGGTTTTGAGATCTGAGAGTGTGAGACCTCCTACTTTGCTCTTCTTCTTCAGTAGTGCTTTGCTTATTCAAGTTCTCTTTCCCTTCCATATAAAATTAATGATTGTTTTTTCCATAGTCTTAAAGAATGTCGATGGGATGTGAATTGGGATTGCATTGAATGTATAGATTGCTTTGGGTAGTATTGACATTTTCACAATGTTCAACCTTCCTATCTACGAGCATAGTGTGCTCTTCCATTTATGTAGATCTTTTATGGTTTCTTACCCAAACAACCAAACTCACTGCTGTCGAGTCAGATCCAACTCATAGTAACCCCCTCCCTGGGTTTCTGAAGTGGTATCACTACAGAAGTAGATTGACCAATCTTCCTTCTGAGGAGTGGCTGGTGGGCTTGAACTGGTTAGCAGTCAAATTCTTAGAGTAGTGATTTGCAGTTTTCTTGTACAAGTCTTTTATATTCCTAGTGAGATTTATTCCAAAGTATTTAATTTCTTTGGTAGCTATTGTAAATGGTATTGATTTCCTTATTTCCTTCTCAGCAATCTCTTTGCTGGTATAAAGGAATTCATCTGATTTTTAGATGTTGATATTGTATTTTGCCACTATGATTGAGAGTTTAGCCACTATGCTAAATCTCTCAATTAGTTCTAGTAGTTTTTTTGTTGAATCTCTTGAGTTTTCTATGTATAGGATAGTATCATCAGCAAATAGATATCGTGTGACTTTTTCCTTGTCAATTTGGATGCCTTTGATTTCCCTTTTGTGTCTTATTGCCCTGGCTAGGACTTCCAATACAATGTTGAATAGAAGTGGTGATAGATGGCATTTTTGTCTGGTTCCTGTTCGTAAGGGGAAGGCTATCACTCTCTCTCCATTGAGAATAATGTTGTCTGTTGGTTTTGCATACATGGCCTTTATTATGTTGAAGAATTTCATTTCTATTTCCATTTTTTCTGAGAGTTTTTCTGAGAAATGAGTGTTGGATTTTATCGAGTGCTTTTCTACTTCAATTGATAGGGTGGTGTGTTTCTTTTCCTTTATTTTATTTATATGATGAGTTATGTTATTATTTTTCTAATTTGAACCATCCTTGCATACCTGGTATGAACCTCACTTGGTCATAATGTTTTGTTTTTTGGATATATTGTTGGAGTCTATTAGCTAGTATTTTGTTGAAGATTTTTGCATCTATTTCATGAAAGGTATTGGTCTGTTTTTCCTTTTTAGTGATGTCTTTGCCTGGTTTTGGTATCAAGGCTATGCTTACTTCATAAAATGAATTTGGGAGGATTCCATCCTTTTCTATATTCTGGAATACTTTGAGGAGGATTGGTGTCAGTTCTTCTCTGAACGTTTGGCAGTATTCTCTGGTGAAACCATTTGGGCCAGTGCTTGTTTTTTATTGGTAATTTTTAAAAAAGACCTGTTCAATTTATTCTTTTGTTATGGGTCTGTTTAAACTTTCCACCTCAGCCTCTGTTAGTTTAGATGAGTAGTATGTTTCTAGAAATCTGTCCATTTCTTCTAGATTTCTGGCAGTGGATTTTTTTTTTTTTAATCAGTAAAGAATTTTTACTTGCATCTCAGTCAATATATATAGCCTACATGTATTTACATATCAATGTATATATAAATAAATGTATATATACAAAAAAAAATTTTAAAAATACACCCCAAACTCACTGCCATCAAGTCAATTCTGACCCATAGTAACCCTACAAGACAAAGTAGAACTGCCCCATAGCATTTCCAAGGCTATAAATCTTTATGGAATTTGATTGCTTCATCTTTCTCCTACTGATAGATTTGCACTGCCAACTTTTCTGTTAGTAGTCAAGAGATTTAACTACTGCACCACTAGGAGTCCCTCCACAAACTTCTCCTTAAATCATGCACTGTGGTGGTTATGTTTGTGTGTCAACTTGGCTGGGCCTGGTTAAGTGGCTGAGCAGCTGGTGGTAGCTATTCCCCATGATGAGACTGGTGATCAACTCCATGGTGGGATCTACCACAAGCAGCTGAAGTAGCTGCTTTGGGTATGTGGTCTGCTTCTGTATATAAGAAGCATCTTTGGGAATGGTCTCTAGCTTATGGCATGCTTGGACCCTGCATGTAGCCATTTTGTTGTTCAACAGCCTCCCATGCTCTGCTGACTTGGGGACTTACAATGGACTTGAATTAATGGCTTGCTGTGTGGCTTGGTAACATGGGGACTGTGCCTTTTTACTTGTCAACTTTGGGCTTGGCAGCCTCAACAGCTAGCAGCTGAGTGAAGAAAGCCTCTGGTTTCGTGTGTGCTAGGAGCAAGAGGCAGAGCTGAAGCCCAAGGCTGAGGGGCTTTCACCTAGCCCCTAGAGCCTGGCACTTTGAACTTGGACTTAAAGCCTCCAAAATGAAGAGAAAAAACTCCAGTTTGCTTAAGCCATCTTATTTGTGGTATATTCTTGTCAGAGCAGTATTAGGTAACCAGAACATGCACTAATGCTGATATTTTCTATTTTGCTTTATTCTATTTTATTTATTTCATCTTTTTAAAAAGTGCTGGTCATAACCCATTTCAATAATTTCATAACCACTAGATCTCATCCAACAAATTGATAAACATTGGATTGAAGGGTATCACATAATCCATGGGAAAAAATGATGGATATGTATTAAAAACTAAATATGTTCTACAAATCATATGAAAGAATGTAGACTCAACAGGTGCTGAAGAAGTTGTCTTAATAGGAGTTGATGAAGGATAAGATATGAGAAATTAAGAAAAGAATAGTCAAGAATAGGCTCCAGATTTTTGTTCAAGGAATTGGGTAGACGGTGCTGCCATTTGCAGAAGTAAGAAATACAATAGGAGGAACATGTGTTGTGAAGCAATTGTTGCTAACTGCCTTCAAGTCACCCTGAGACTTGTGGAGACCCCGTGCACAATGGAATAAAACACTGCCCAATTCTATTATGATTCAGGGTTTTCAATGGTTAATTTTCCAAAATATATTGTCAGGCCTTTCTTCCTTGTCTTAGTCTGGAAGCTTCAGTGAAAGCTGTACAACATCACAGCAAGACAGAAGACTCTGCTGACAGATGTGTAGTAGCTGTGTATGAGGTTCATTGGCTAGGAATGTAACCAGTCTGCCACGTGATAGGCAGGAATTCTAGCACTGAACCATATCTGACCCCCATGGTAAGGCAAAAAAAAAAAAAAAAAGTCACTGCTGTTGAGTCGATTTGCCTCATAGCAACCCCTCCTTGGGTTTCCAAGGTGGTATCTCTACAAAAGTAGATTGCCCAATCTTCCTTCCGAGGAATGGCTGGTGGGTTTGAAGTGCCAGCCTTCTGGTCAGTAGTCAAATGCCTTAAGCACTATGCCTTCTGGTCAGTAGTCAAATGCCTTAAGCACTATGCTACCAGAGCTCCTCTTACATGGTCATGAGTATACTCCCTTTTGCCTAGATATACCTCATTATTTAGCCTCTCTACCTATGTATCCACCTGTAGATTAATGTATGTTATTACTGATAATGCTATATTGTGTATGTTAAAGTGTTCATCTTTGTTGTGTGTACCTTTGTGCACCTCTCTGTGTCTTCCCTTTTCTTAGTGTTATGGAGCTGGTCACTTACTTTTAGTATACTGTCTTTTGCTTCACCCAAATCAGTATTTGTCTCTTATCTATCTAGCAATTTTCCCTCCCTTCTCCTCTCATTTCTGGTAACCAACAAAGAAAGTTTCCTCCATATGTAATCCTTTCCTTGACTTTTTACAACAGTGGACTAATGCAATATTTGTCCTTCTGTAAGTGACTTATTTCACTCAGCATAATGTCCTCCAAGTTCATCTATGTTATGTGGTGTTTCACGGATTCTACATTATTCTTCAGTGTTGCATAGTATTCCATTGTGTGTATGCACATAGTTTGGTTATCCATTTCTCTCTGTTGATTGGTACTTAGATTGTTTCCACCACTTTACTATTGTGAATAGTGCTGCAATAAACATGGGTGCGCATATATCTATTTGTGTACTGGTTCTCACTTTTTAAAGATATATACCTTGAAATGGATTTCTGGATCAAATGGTATTTCTATTTCCAACATTTTAGGGAATCACCAAACTGCTTTCCACAGTGGTTCTATCATTTTACAGTCCCACCAGCAGTGTATGAGAGTCCCAATCTCTCCACATCCTTGCCAGTGATTGCTATTTTCTGTCTTATTGAACTTTGCTATTAGTGCTGGAGTGAGATGATATTTCATGGTTGTTTTGATTTGCATCTCTCTAATGGCTAATGAGGAGCTCTGGTAGTGTAGTGCCTAAGGCACTTGACTGCTAACCAGAGGGCTGGCAGTTCAAACCCACTAGCCACTCCTTGGTAGGAAGGTTGGGCAATCTACTTCTGTAGTGATATCGCCTCAAAAACCCAAGGAGGGGTCGCTGAGTTGGGTCCGACTCTACCGCACATAACAACAACAACAACAATGGCTAATGATTGTTAACTGAGGAGGTATCTCTATGGAAGTAGATTGGCCAGTTTCCTTCCAAGGAGTGGGTTTGAACTGCCAGCCTTCTGGTTAGCAGTCAAATGCCTTAGGCTCTATGCTACCAAAGCCCCTTGGATACTTCTACAAGTTGGTATTTAATTCACTTCCTTATCCTTCCTAACAAATCTTAGGGTCCCAGGATTATTTTCTCTGTCTTTTTCAATTATTTTCTCATTGTTTCTGTAGAGGGTCTGTGTAGCTTGTCTGACTATTCTGTCATCTTGTCAGACATCAATGATTGATTCTTTAGAAGTTGATCACCAAGAGTTTCTTCTGATGCTTCTCTGAATAGACTCAAACCACCAACCTTTTGGTTATCAGTCAAGTACATTAACCATTTACACCACCCAGGGACTCCTAACCTGTAAAATATCTATAAGATTCAAGGCTAAGGTTGAATTTAGAACTCTTGGATTCCTCAGAGCTCTGCTGTGGCACAGGATTGGGTGCTTGATGAGACTTGACCCAAGCACCTCCCCAGGATCACCCTCTCTTTTCTTCCCACCACTTTAACCTCCATACTGTGAGAAGCTCTGCATGCATCCATATACGTGTGTGGTCATTAAGTTTGCAAGTCTAAATTCCATCCACATCTATTTCCCTGCCAACAGCCACCCTTGTATGTTGAGACATACCCACCAGCAATGTAGCCTGCTGTCTAGAGGACTGACTGGAGAAGTCCCTGCCTTCAAAAAATAGGTGTTAGTAACATGCTTTTACCCCCTCGGGAAGACACTGTCCTTGAGAGAGAGAGTTGAAAGCCTGAAAAGGTGAGGGTTGACTCATAGACCAAGCCTCAGTATGATAAGAGCCCTAGTGGTGTAAATGGTTGTAGTTCTCACCCACCAGATGCTCTCCTGGAGAAAGACCTGGTGATCTGCTACCATAAAAATTATAGCGGAGAAACCCCATGGAGCAGCTCTATTCTGTCACAGGGATCACTCTAAGAGGAAATCAAATGCACAGGCTCCTGACAACTGACAACAATAGGATCTAGTATAGGGTATGGAAGCAAGAGGAGAAAAAGAGGGTTTCCACTTCCACTACACAGGAAGGAAGGAAAAATTGTGGATACAGATTGATTATATGTGGAGAGGGAGTTTGATAGTGCTCAATACTTAGCTTTCCATTTTCTCTATGAAAACAAAGTGGAAACAAAGTGTTTATTGGAAGAAAGCAGGGATGAAGGGGGATGAGGAGAGTTGCATTTCTTAAAAATATCCCCATTGCAATGGTTAGGAGAACTGGTCAGGGATGAGTGAAAGACCACCAAATAGCTTTCTGGACTGAGCTGTGTTAGAAGAAAAAAAAAATCATGTTGCTACAAACTGCATGACTGTGAGGTTTTTCTTGGCTTTGAAGGAACAGAAGACATAATATTAAGTACAAGGTAAATGCAGGATTTCAGTCAAAGGAGCGCTGGTGAACATTTAATTGGTAATTACACGATTATTTTTGAGATTTTTTTTCCCTTAATACTGAGTCAGAGAAATGGAAATAAGAAAGATCTCCTTCATCTCCTCAAGCAAAACTGCTTGTTATTAGAGACTCCAAGAATGCATGCCTTATTTCCAAATCCAGGCATAGGAAGATATCCTCACTTCCCCTAGGAATTATCTCATAGCCTAACAGTTATTGTAGCCAGGAAGCTTATTTTTCCTCCTCCTGGCATTAAGTCCAAATTATATTCTTCTTGATTTCATCCCATTATTGTTAGTCATTTCCTCATGGTTAACTTAGGAATCTCTATCCCTTCCTGGTATTTACACCTTCCAAATATTATGTCGACTTATCACCTGACCTGGTGATAACTGTTTAAAAATATACATTTTTGGTTTATATAGGGGATGATAATTTTTACATCCTATAAACACACTCTTATACATGGATGGCTAGGGACTTGAGAAAATACACTTTTGTGTGAAAGAAAATATGTAGACCATATATACCTGATATGTGTAATTGCAATCTTCATAATCATTCATTTTAGATTTGCCAACTTGCACATGTGGAAATGTTCAATTTGTAATGTGATTATAACACAAAAATAAAGCATGTTTGATACCTGTGGCTTGGTCGTTTCATGGTAAGTGCAGAAAATTCAAAAAACCGTGTTACATTTCATATTCCCAGCCAAGTCAAATTCTGAAAGTAGCTCTATAATTCTTGGGGAATCTCTTTAAGCAGACTTGTGTCAAGGCCAATTAGAATCCAAACAGACTTTTTCTAATTGGGGTGAGGTATGCAGTTGAATAATTCTGTCATTAAGCAAACCCCTTATAAAGGTTACAACTCAAAAGCAAACCTCAGCCTCAGGGCTGAATAAACACAGAAGGGTAGGAGTGCAGCATTCCACTATTGGCACCTTCACCCCATAAGCCCTGGGGATTTTGGGGACTTTGGATTTCTCTCTCTGCCTTTGCCATACCCTTCTCCCACCATCCCCCTGTCATTTCTCATATCTGGCAAAGATATAACAGATTTAAGGGGGAAAATAACTTTTTAGTTAGTTTTCACCTAGTTTAGAAGCCATACTGGGATAAGAGAAAACTGGGAAGTCTATGGAGCCTGCTCGATTAGTGGGTAAATCCATGTTGGCTGTGGTTTTTATGCCTTCTTGCAATTTGAGCTCATCTGTCTTTTTCAGACTTATCTTTTCCAACTTCTCCTTATGTCCCCAAGCTACCAACCGCGATGCACTAATACTCTTCACAGAACACTTCATGTTTAAGGTATTGCCTCTAACAGCAATACTTGACCACTCATGAAACTTTACAGGCTTTAGAAGCTGGCAGATCTGCTCAAATATTGAGTAAACCAGTTATATACTGTGTGGTATTAGGTACATCATTTTAGTTCTCTAAGCCTCACTTTCTTCAACTGTAATGGGTTCACATTAATATTATCCTCACAGTTTATATTGGGGTGGGAGGAAGGGGTTAAATTAATGTGTGCTACATGTTTAGTAATAATAATAATAATAATAATAATAATAATAATAATAATAATAGCTAACCCACTAGGGTAGTTTGAGATCCCTGAGAGACTGTGAAATGGAGATTTGTAAGTAGGAAGTTTATTGGGAATTGCTCTTGGGATCAACAACTGTGGGCGTGAAAGAAATAGGGTAGGAGGAGAGAAAGCTAAACTGCGATGGGGTCACAACAAAGGTCTTAGCCTATCTTGTTTTATTTTATTTTTAGAGTTTGTTTTACATTCAACATTACGTGTACATTTAATTTCATTCCCCATTTACCATGCCCAACCTTAATCCAGTCTCCTCCCCTCCCTGCCCAATAACTCTCCCCCTGTGCCCCTCATATTTATGCACTCCTGTTTGTCCTGCATTTTCTTTGTGTGAATGTTGCCCATCTGGTGCCCCGTGGTCTATTGCTCTAAGGGATGTATTTCCAAAGAATATGTGGGTGTGTCACCCTGGGTTGAGTGGTCTGCATGTACATTTTGTTAACTATTGGGCTGAGAGCCAGCCCTTGGGAGTAAGTCTTATTCTAGGCCCAGAATGTATCCCAGGGCCATAGATAGTATTGGGGATCTCACCAGACTTACCAGTAATTCTGGTCATTATTGAGTTTTGGGATTTTGTTTCCTGTTTTTCCTCCCACTCTATCCAGGATCTCCAGATTTGATCATCTCCTGAGTGGTTGGTTGGCATTGGTAGACAGGCGCCATCTAGTTCTTCCGGTCTTGAGGGCCGTGGTGTCCTGGGGCTGATTGCTTCCAAAATGCCCCCCTTTTTTTTTTGCACTTGTCTTTGCTTCTGATGCTTGGAGACCATTAGGTGCATCTTAGATGGCCAATTGAAAGCTTTTAAGACTCCACTTGCTACTCACCAATGTAGAATGACGAATAAGGCTTTTATGTATTATTTTGGGTCAGCTGAATCTGGTGTCCCCCAGCACTATGGTCCTGAGACGGTAGATCCGTTGGATCTCTCTCCCATGGTGTCTGGGTGTCTGTGAGGGATTGCTTTGTGTCTGTCTTCTATTGTTTCTATAAAGATTGCAGGTATTTTGTATCACTGGTATCTGTGCAAGATTAGCCTGTGCTGAATCTATCCTTGGTCTAGAGTATACTTCTCTTCACTGACCCCCATCTGTACTCTCAGGTGTTTATGTGTTTATCTGTAGCCTTGTGTTTTGTGTTAATGGTAATGTAGTATTGTGGGCACACTGGTTGGTATTAGCATCTGTCATCTATCTCCTCTGTGCACAATTCAGTGTCCTCCCTTTTCCTAATGTTATCATAGTGGTCACAGACTCTTTCCACAGATCCCTCCCCTTCCCCATGGCAGCATGTGATCCCCAACTAGCCTGGAATTAATCCCTTCCCTTCCCTCCTCACCCCAATAACCTGCAAAGTGAGTCTCCTTTCACAAGAAAACCCTTCTTTGTCTTTTTCCAGTAATGGACTCATACAGTTTTTGTCCTGTGATTGACTTATTTCACTCAGCATAATGTCCTCCAGGTTCATCCATGTTGTGAAATGATTCACATATCCCTCATTGTTCTTTAGTGTAGCATAGCATTCCATTGTGTGCATGTACCGTAATTTGGTTATCGACTCATCCATTGATGGGCATTTAGGTTGTTTCCATCTCTTTGCTATAGTGCGGCGATGAACATAGGTGTACATATGTCTGTTCATGCTCTGTCTCTCACCTCTTTAGGATATATTCCTAGTAATGGAATTTCTGGGTCAAATGGTATTTCTATTTTCAGTTTTTAAAGGAAACACCATACTGTATGTTATAATGGTTGTACCATTTTACAATCCCACCAGCAGTGCACAAGAGTTTCAATCTCTTCTCATCCTCACCAGCATTTGTTATTTTCTGACCTGTTGAACTTTGCTATTATTGCTGGGGTGAGATGATTTCATTGTTTTGATTTGCATTTCTCTAATAATCGCAAGCAGTTTCTCATGTGTTTGTTGGCCGCCAGTATATCGTCTTTGGTGAAGTGTCTGTTCAAGTTTTTTGCCCATTTTTGAATTGGCTTATTTGTCTTTTTGGTGTTGAGGTGTTGAAGTTTTCTATAGATTTTGGAGATAAGTACTTTATCAGATATGTCATAGGTAAATATTATCTCCCAATCTGTAGGTTCTCTTTTTACCCTTTTGATGAAGTCTTTTGATGCACATAAGAATTTAATTTTTAAAAGGTCCCAGTCATCTGGCTTATCTTCTACCTCCTGTGCATTCTGGGTTATGCTTGATAGTCTATTTATGCCATAAATTAGGGCCCCCAGATTTGCCCCTATTTTATCTTTGATGAATTTTATAGTTTCGGGTTTTACATTTAAGTCTTTGATCCAGCTTCAGTTTGTTTTTGTGTATGGGGTGAAGTATGTCTCTTGTTTCATTTTTCTGCAAGTGGATATCCAGTTTTGCCAGCAACATTTGTTAAAAAGGCGGTCTCTTCCCTATTTAGTGGGTTTTGGACCTTTATCAAAGATTAGCTGTCCATAGATGAATGGGTCTATATCTGGACTTTTGATTCTGTTCCATTGGTCTCTCTGTTTATCATTGTACCAATATCATGCTGTTTTGACTACTGTGGCTATACAATCTGGGAGTGTGAGACCTCCCACTTTGTTCTTCATCTATGTTCATGAGGGATATTGGTCTGTAGTTTTCCTTTCTGATTGTGTCTTTCCCTGGTTTTGGTATTAGTGTTATGCTTGCTTCATAAAATGAGTTTGGGAGTATTCCATCTTTTTCTATGTTCTGGAATAGCTTGAGTAGCATAGGTGTCAACTCTTCTTTGAATATTTGGTAAAATTCTCCAGTTAAGCCATCAGGGCCAGGACTTTTCTTTGTGGGAAGTTTTTTTTTTTTTAATGACCTGATCAATTTATTCTTTTGTTATTGGTCTGTTCAAGTATACTGTATCTGAGTGGGATAGTTTAGGTAGGTCTTGTGATTCTAGAAACTTGTCCATCTCTTCCAGGTTCTCAAATCTCTTGGAGCACAGTTTTTCATAATATTCTGTCAGTATCTTTTTTATTTCAGTTGGTTCTGTAGTGATGACACCCTTTTGTTTGCAATTCTTGTGATTTGGATCTTCTCTATTTTTTCTTTTGTTAGATTTGCCAATGGTTTATCAATTTTATTAACCTTTTCAAAGAAACAGCTTTTTGTTTTGTTGATTTTCTCTATGGTTTGTTTTGTTTTCTGTTTCATTTATTTCTGCTCTGATCTTTATTATTTCCTCACTTCTAAATACTGCAGGATTCTTTTGTTGTTCTTTTTCCTGTTGTTGGAGTTGATGAATTAGAGTGTTGATTTAGTTTCTTTCCTCTTTTTTGATGTATGCATTTATTGCTATAAACTGTCCTCTGAGTACTGCTTTTGCTGTGTCCCATAGGTTTTGGTATGATGTATCTTCATTCTCGTTTGTTTCTAGGAATTTTTTTTTTTTTTCAGTTTTTATTTGTTCTATTACCCAGTAGTTTTTGAGCAGTGAATTGTTCAGGTTTCACATATTTGATGTTTTTTCCTTGATCTTCCTATTATTAATTTCTAATTTTATAGCATTGTGTTCTGAGAAGATGTTTTGTAGTATTTCAAAGCTTTTGAATTTATTGAGGGTTGTTTTATGTCCTAACATAAGGTCTATTCTGGAGAAGGATCCATGTGCACTGGAGAAGAATGTGAATTGCACTTTTGTTGGGTGGAATGCTCTGTATGTGTCTATGAGGTCAAGTTGGTTGATTGTATTGCTGACTTCTTCTGTATCCTTTGTTCAGTTTTCTTCTAGTTGACCTGTCCCTCTTTGAAAGTGGTCTGTTAAAGTCTCCTATTACTATTGTAGAGTTGTCTATTCTCTCTTTTAATTTAAGTAATAATTGCTTCACATATTTTGGAGAACTTTCATTGGGTACATGAATACTTATTATGGTTATGTCTTGTTTGTCAGTTTATCCTTTCAGTGTCATATAATGTCCTTTTTTGTTTCTTATGATATTTTTCACCTTTAAGTCTATTTTATCAGAAATTAATATTGCCACTCCTGCTGTTTTTTGATTACCATTGACTTGATATATTTTTTTCTACCCTTTAACTCTTAATTTTTTTTTTTTTATTTGTGTCTAAGGTAGGTCTCTTGTAGGCAGCATATTGATGCATCTTTTTTTCTTATCCAGTCTGCCACTCTCATTCTCTTGATTGGTGCATTTAGTCCATTCACATTGAGTGTAATTAGTGATAGATATGAATTGATTGCTGTCATTCTATTTTTTTTTTTTTTTTTTTTGTTTTTTTTTTTTTCCTTGGTCCATATACTTTTCTGTCCTGAGTTCGATTTGTTGTCAAATGCTTCCTCTCTTTTCTTCTTTATTGTTGGTTTTATGTTTATTAAACCCATCCATATATTTTCCTTCCTTCTGGATTTGCTTAGGGGGACTGTTAATTTTCTCTATGGTCACCTTGGCATGAATTCTTGTCTCTACAGTTTTAGAACAGTGCATTCTATAAGGACATTATCTTGTTTTCCTCTCCATTTGGAAGTTTGTACCTAGAAGTTTTATTGCCTCTAGTAGGTTAGTTTCTGTTGTCATGTGCAGATTGGCTTCCTTGATTTTTATTGTACAATGTTTTATGGTCTTATTTTGAGTTTCTGTTTCTGATTTGGTTTTAGTGTTGATGTCACATATCTTGATTTTGATGATCTCTGTTGTGGGTTCTCTATTGGAAGGACTTTCTTGAGCATTTCTTGTAGGGTTTGTCTAGTTTTCACAAAATCCCTTAATTTCTGTTTGTCTGAGAATGCCTTGATTTTGCCCTCATATTTGATGGATAATTTGGCTGGATATAGGATTCTTGGTTGGAAGTTCTTTTCCTTCATTGTTTTATATATGCTGTCCTATTGCCTTCTTGCCTGCATAGTTTCTGCTGAATAATCAGAGCTCAGCCTAACTGTTTGATCATTATAAGTAATATTTCTTTTGTTCCAGACAGCTCGCAAAATTTTTCTTTGTCTTTGGTTTTGGAGAGTTTGATTATAATATGTTTCAGTGTTTTTTTCTTGGGGTCTATCCTGTATGGAGTTCTATGAGCTTTTTGGACAAATATCTTTTCTTCTTTCATGATATTGGGGAAGTTTTCTGTTAGTAGGTCTTCCACAATTTTCTTGGTGGTTTTTCTTGCCTCTTCTTGTTCTGGAATTCCAATGAGGCGTATGTTGTTTCTTTTCATGTTGTCTCATACAACTCTTAGGTTCTCTGCATTTCTCTTAAATCTTTCTTCTGAATTTTCTTCATGCAAGCTGGTTTTCCAGGGGTTTGTCTTCTAGTTGGGAAATGTGCTCTTCAGCCAGTTCTATCCTAATATTTTGTGCTTGTACTGTATTGTGTAATTCTCTAATTTTGGTATTCATCTTCTGGAATTCTAACTGCTGTTTTGTATAAGTTCTGATTGTGCATTAATCTTGTTATTTTGTTCTTGAATGATTTTCCTGAATTCTTCCAGGGAACTGTGTTCTCCTTGATTCTCTTTGGGGTTTCCCTAGGCTCTTGTAAAGCTTTATAAATTTATCTCCTAAATTCCTTCTCAGATAATTCTATTGCCTCCTCTTCCTCCATGTTTAGTGAGAGCTTTGTTGTGGTTTTGTTTCTAATGCCTTGTCCTGTTTTTCTTTTTTTTTTTGTTGTTTAATTTGAGGTTGCCTGTTGTTTCCTAGACATTATGAGGTTGTCTTTACCTGTTGGTTATGTATTGATTTGTTTTGTCTTGGTTCCATGATTTAACATTTTGAAAGGGTGAAGGTGGTGTTTTGTTTTGTTTGGTTATTAATTCAGATGTGCTGTGTTGTTCTGCAGTTTTCTTTGTGATGATGGAATTGCTGTGTGGAATGTGGAGGTAGGTCTCTGTTTGTTGTAAATAGTGTTTGGAATTTAAGCCAGCAGGTATTATGGTGGCTGAATGTGACTTGTCTATTGGATGAGTGAGGGTATAGGTGGAGAATGTGGGAGGAGAAGTGAGAAGGAAGGGAAGCTCCAAGTTGTCAGGGGCAGTTTCTAGGTCTTTGAGCAGGCTGCTAATGATAACTTTATACTGCTATTCATAGGCCCACAGCTCAAGTTCAGCAAAGACTCTAGTTGTTAGGGGGTCACTATTTTCTGCCAGGTTCAGACACACAAAAAAACTCTCCTCTCAATGCCCGTCTGTGCAATCCACCATGTGAGTTCCTCCCAGGGCCCACTCACTTGCAGTGCCAAAGGTCTCTGTGCTTGGATTTCAGCTGTGGTGGAGACAGGGAAATGAGTGGTTGCACCCAGCAGACCCAAGTTTACCAACAAAGTCAAGTGCCAGCCCCTCTGTGCCAAAAACCTCACTCAAGACAACTGCCCCATTCTGCGGTCTGTTGTGGGAGTTCCTCCCAAGGCCCATTCACTTGTGGCATTAATCGTCTCTCTGCTCGGGTTTCAGCAGTTCTGGAGCCAGAGAAGTGACTGCTCATACCCAGCAGACCCAAGTTTACCAATAAAAGCAGGTGCTCAAGGTAAATCCATAGGGTGACCTCTGGTACACTGGTGTGGTGCACCTTCTTCTCTAACCCAGGGAGGTTTCTGATGGGCCTTCTCACCTGCTGGTCAGTGCTCTCCCAGGGAGGTGTCCGATAGCCTTTCTTACTTGCCAGTCGGTACTCTGCAGGGTAGATTTCCCTGTTTTTTGTTATTTTCCCCTCCCCCTTTCTCCTTTCTAATCCTACTCCCCTGAGTTTGGTGCACTCTGACTCAGTGAGCTTTTCAGAGCACCAGAATCCCTATTTCAAGCTGCTTTACCTCGTTTTTCAGGCACTAAGTTGCTAGAGGGAATTAGCATGGACACTACTGATGAAAGGCCATTTTGAATCCCCTAGCTTATCTTGTAGGAGCTCAACAGCCTATCTTGTGAAGGATTCTGGAGTTGACATGGTATTTAGAGTTATTCCAAATTGTGGAAAGGGGTTGATCCTTTATATCCCAGCATCCACCAGTCATTTGTTGAGGGCTGGTCCTTGGAACTGAACATGGCTTTGGGTGAAGTAGTACCTCTCTTATCTGATGGTAATTGTCCATAGCTGGAGGTCTGTATGATCAGTACTGAAGTCAGGAAATATGCCTTGTTCACCACAGCATCCAATACTGGCACCATTTGAATTGCTTAGGTATACTTCTTGGGAGCCACTTCTTCATAATTCTGATAGACCACTTTTTTTCTGGGAAAATTTAAAAGAATAAAGTTAGTGGAATAAACTACAACCCACATTGCTGTCATTGTAAAGACAATCAAAGAAGAAAATACTAACATGGATGTTAAAAGAGACTCTGAAACTTGCTTTTGAATGGAGAGTAGCTAAAACAAATAGAAGAAATGATGAAATAAAAGAGCTAAAAAGATTTCAAAGGGCAGCCTGAGAAGACAAAGTAAAATAATATAATGAAATGTGAAAAGACCTAGAGTTAGAAAATCAAAAGTGGATAATACACTCTGCATTTCTCAGCCTGAAAGAATTAAGGAAAAAAATTCAAGCTTCAAGTTGCAATATTGAAGGATCGTATGGGCAAAATATGGAATTATGCAGGAAGCATCAAAAGAAGATGGAAGGAAGACATAGACTCACTGTATCAGAAAGAATTGGCTGGTGTTCAACTATTTCAGGAGGCAACATATGATCGAGAACCAATGGGACTGAAAGAAGAAGTCCAAGCTGCACTGAAAGCATTGGTGAAAAAAGGTTCCAGGAATTGATGGAATACCCTTTGAGATCTTTCAAAAAATGGATGCAGTGCTGGAGGCACTTGTTTATGCCAGGAAATTTGAAAGACAGCTGCCTGGCCAACTAACTGTATGAGATCTATATTTGTACTCATTCCAAAGAAAGATGATCCAACATAATATGAAATTGTTTTACCATACCATTAATATCATTAATAATGTTTTACCATACTTATTCAATCTATATGCTGAGCAAATAATCTGAGAAGCTGGACTATATGAAGAAGAACATGGCATCAGGATTGGAGGAAGAA
>NW_006921755.1:4570592-4577745 GCF_000298275.1 Orycteropus afer afer
AAACAAAAATCCTCACAACTGGCCCAATAAGCAACATCATGATAAATAGAGAAAGGATTGAAGTTGTTGAAGACTTCATATTGCTTGCTTCTATGATCAATGACAGTGGAAACACCAGTTAGGGCATCAGATGACATATAGCACTGGGAAAATCAGCTCTAAAGGACGTCTTTCAAGTGCTGAGAAGAATACATATCTCCTCGAGGACTAAGTGCACCTGACACAAGCCATGGTATTTTCAGTCACCTCATATGCATGTGAGAGCTGGACAATGAATAAGGAAGACCGAAGAAGAATTGATGCTTTTGAGTTGTGGTGTTGGCAAAGAATGCTGAAAGTACCATGAACTGCTAAAAGAACTAACAAATCTGTCCTGGAGGAAGTGAAGCTGGAATGCTTCATGGAAGCAAGAATGGCCAGACTTTGTCTCACCTACTTTGGTCATACAATCAGAAGGGACCATTCCCTGGAGAAGGATGTCCTGCTTGGTAAGGTGGAGGGTCAACAAAAGAGGGGAAGACTTTCAACGAGATGGATTGACACAGTGACAGCAGTGATGGACTCAAGTATAGCAGGGATCATGGAGCTGGCACAGGGCCAGGTAGTGTTTTGTTCTGTTGTGCACAGGGTCGCTATGAGTCAGAGAGGACTTGACAGTACCTAACAACAACACAATATCATTAATATCATATGTAAGAAAAATTTTGCTGAAGTTATTACAAAAATGGTTGCAGTAGTATTGACAGGGCACTTCCAGAAATGTAACCTGGATTCAGAAGAGGACGTGGAACAAGAGATATCATTGCTGATGTCAGATGGATCTTGGCTGAAAGCAAAGAATACCAGAAGGATGTTTACTTGTGTTTTATTGACAATGCCAAAGCATTTGGCTGTGTGGATCATAAAAAATTATGGGTAACATTGAGAAGAATGGGAATTCCAGAGCACTTAATTGTTTTCATGAGGAACCTGTACATAGACCAAGAGGCTGTCATTTGAACAGAACAAGGGAACACTGCATGGTTTAAAATCAGGAAGAGTGTGTGTCAGAGCTGTGTCTTTTCACCATACTTATTCAATCTGTATACTAAGCAAATAATCCAAGAACCTGTATTATATGAAGAAGAATGCAGTATCAGGATTGGAGGAGGAGCCATTTACAACCTGAGATATGCAGATAACACAACCTTGCTTGCTGAAAGTGAAGATGACTTGAAGCACTTACTGAGGAAGATCAAAGACTACAGTCTTCAGTATGGATTACACCTCAACATGAAGAAAATGAAAATCCTCACAACCCAGCCAGTAAGCAACAGCACATTAAATAAAGAAAAGGTTGAAGTGTTCAGGGAATTCCTTTTACTTGGATCCACAATCAATGCCCACGGAAGCAGCAGTCAAGAAATCAGATGTTGTATTACACTGGGCAAATCTGCTGCAAAAGATCTCTTTAAAGTGTTTAAGAGCAAGGATGTCACTTTGAAGACTAAGGTGCACCTAACCCAAGCCATGGTTTTTCCAATTGCCTCATAAGCACGTAGAAGCTGGGCAATGAATAAGGAAGACCAAAGAAGAGTTGATGCCTTTGAATTGTGGCATTGGCAAGGAATACTGAAAATGCCATGGACTGCCAGAAGAATGAACAAATCTGTCTCAGAAGAAGTGCAGCTGGCATGCTTATTGGAATAATAATGGCCAGAATTCATTTCACATACTTTGGTCATATTGTCAGAAGATACCAGTCTCTGGAGAAGGATATCATGCTTGGTAAAGGACAGTGTCAACAAAGAAGGGGAAGACCATCAAAGAGATGGATTGACACAGTTGCTTCGTCCATGGTCTCAAGCATAACTGGATGGCACAGGACCAGGCAATATTTGGTTCTGTTGTATATAGTATCTCTGTGAGTTGAAGCTGCCTCAAAGGTACCTAACAACAACAACAACAACAACAAACACTACTGCAGCTTGTCTTAAGGCTGCAGTTGATACTCATTGTGTCCTATCTTTAAAAAATTCCAAATCAAAGCCACTGTCATCGAATCAGATTGATAGCAAGCCTAAAGGACAGAGTAGACCCACCCCATAGGGTTTCCAAGAATGTAAATCTTTACAGAAGCAGATTGGCACATCTTTCTCCTGAGAAACAGTTGGTTCAGTTATTAGCTGAGTACTTTAACCACTGTGTCACCAGGACTCCTTACTGCTAATGCACATTTTGAATTCCCACTTAAACTTACGACTTAGTGAGTGTGGAACTAAGTGAACTTAGCTTAGTTCATGATGGGAATATCTGGGTGCATGCTTACTTGATACCCCATGGTTAGGGGCATCGTATCTGCTATGGCCTAGTAGCAAGCTAGAAGCTAGTATCCAAAAGGTTTATCATTCTCCATTACAAATTCTTCAGAGCCCCAGGGATCCATGTTGTAATACTCTTATTGGGGCTTACCATACACTCCATATATAACCTTTGCCTTGCATAGATGACACTCATATCACAGGGTTTGCTGGATCATGTGGCCACTTAAACTGTACCTTCTACAGAACCAATTCCTGCTCTTGGCTCTCCTTAATATCTGAGTCAGAGCAGTATTCCCAAATATGGAATATGCTGCCTCCACAACCCAAAGAAGCCTATGAGCCTTTGTGCTCCCTTCTTAGTGGTAAAGAGTATGAGATGCAATAATTTGTTCTTTATTTTAGGTGGGAAGCTCTGGCATGTCCCAGATCACTAAAATTCAAAAACACTTCACTGATACGGTAGATCTCTGAATCTACATTAGGTTTATTTTCAGTTCCCTGGGATCCATAAGGAACTCTAGTGGTGTAGTGCCTAAGGCATTTGACTGCTAACCAGAAGGCTGGTGGTTCAAACCTACCATCCACTCCTCAGAAGGAAGGTTGGGCAATCTACTTCCATAGTGACACTGCCTTGGAAACCCAAAGAGGGGTCAGTATGAGTTAGATCTGACTCGACAGCAGTGAGTCTGATTTTTTTTTTTTTGGTTTTGGAATCCATATGTCTTACTAAGACCTCCAGAACACTTGCTGCATTTTGATCATCCAGTCCAATTAACATGGCATCATAAGTATAGTGGATCAATGTGATTTTCAGCAGGCTATTCATGTGGTCCACATGCTTTGGTCTATACTATGACAGAGGGTGGGAGACTTAACACAGCCTTGAGGATAAGAGTGTACACATATAACATTTTTTTTTGTCTCAAGTGAATGCAAACTCTTCCTAATCTTCCTTTCTGATAGTGATAGTAGTGTGCCTGCATATCTGCTCTAGAAAAGAAACAATATCTAGCATAACATGTACAATTGTGCCTACTATTTGTTGGAGTTTTTAATAGTCTGTTGTCTTTCTCCAGGTCCACCTTGCTTTTGTAGGGATCACAGTGGTAAATTACATGAAGACATGATAAGTAATACTACCGCAGTATCCTTTAGTTCTTTTAAGTATCGCACTAATTCTACCACTCATCCTGGATGATGTTTCAGAGGCTTCTACTTAGCCTTCCGTACTATAATAGCTCTTATACAAAGGGTCAAAAAATCAATAAGGGGGGTGTTTTCAACTACTAATTATGCCAGATTGCACATTGAGAGGCTGGAGAAATGGCATCTGGGTGGGTACGTGCTAAAAATGCATTTACTACTTTTTTAGTCTAATGGAGGGCAGGCATAATGACACTTCAGAAAGCTGGATATCAATATTAACTCACACTGTCTCTAGAAGTTATTTCAGTGTTCGGTTTTTCACTTTTTTCCACATTACAGTCATCCAAGTGAGTGGTGTGGGATCCTTTGGGCGAAAGGTTAGGGCAGTCATTACTATACATATTTGCAATGTTGTGGCAAGGTTCTTCCTTTTGGGTTAGGCTTTACTTTAGTCAACCTCTTAAATGACTCAGCTCTGGAAGGCGTTATGATTTTTTATGAGGGAAGTAGCTCTTGGCCTTCTGCATGATCCATCCTAGTTTTTTTTTTTTTTTTTTTTTTTTAAAGATTGAGCAATATGGTGGTTAACTGCCCATCTGTCTTGGCCATAAGGAAACTATGCTTCTTAAGTTCTCTGCAGGTTAGCCTCTATGCCCAGCTGACATCCCAATCTTGTTTCCCATTACAATAGTTGCTGCCATCTTGCTTCTATTATTTATTTGGGACTCCACCATCCCCATCATTATGACAGAGTTCTGTAGAAGCCCCTATGATCAGCTTTGGCCTGCAGAGGACAGTCTCTAGTGAGTTTCTCACTGATTCTAGTTTCCCTTTGACAAGGGTATTCCTTATCATTTTGTGAAGCAATGTCCGTTAGCTTTCATGCTGCAGAATAATCAGCTAGTGGGTTTTTCAACCTTATGAAATGTATGCACTGTAACATGCTCATTTCTCTTGGCCTTTTTGATTCCTTCCTCCATCATCTACAATAGCCTGGCATATGTACTTAGTGTGGGCCATCACTTTCAACCTTCCAAGAGTCATTTTAGCAGTGTAAGGATCCCAGGATCCTTTATCAGTGTGTTAAATCCTGTATAATGGTAGAGTGTTCCAACATTAGTAAACTTTCCACTGTCCAGCTTTACATACCACCCTCCTTAATCCAATACCCTTAGGATACTACTGCCACCTGTCAGTACATGTTGGTTAGGTTCTGCCACTGCTTTGAAATATAGATTATTTCCTCTTTTAGCAGAGTCCAGCCCTTCACTCTGGGTTATGTTGAGGCTTAACTCCAGTTAGTGGTTTAGAAGACATGAAGAAAGGTACATTTTTAGGGGTTATCCTACAAGATAGAGACCTTTGGACCATTTTAAGACAAGAGGGGAATACTCACATTGAAGAGGGAGGGGAGGAACGAGTCATGTATGCAGGGGAAGCTGGAAACTAAATTTTAGTTTAGTACATTAACCCCACTATCTCCATCCCAAGTCTCAGTACACAATTCCTTGCCAACTGTGGCCTGTCCTTGGCATAGCAGACTTACCATATTTGAAAATGGAATCTCTTTTGGAGTATCATTGTACTTACAACTAAATCCTGGGCTTGATCTGCATGTTTTTCTGCCTGTGCATACAGAAGCTGAGAGTCTTGTATGTGGCTATGGAGGTCCACTTACATTCACATATAGTTGTAAGTGGTGAGTAATCCTGGTAAATCTTTCATTTCCTTGGTAGTCCTCTCTTTTTGCTTTTTCCAATGCATCCATTGCCCACATCAATAGCCATAAAATTTCATACTTGTTATAATTAATATTTCCAAATACTTTTCAAACATTTAATATATTGCACCTTCTAATATATTTCCTTCTATCAGTATCTGTAGTAGTTATTTATTACTGCATAACATGTTTCCACCAAAACTTAGTATTTGAAAAAACAATAAACATTTATTATCCCCCATAGTTTCTTTGGGTCAGGAATTAAGGAGTGACTTGGCTGGTTGGTCTCTGACTCAGGCTGTGTCATGAGGTTCAGTCATAAATCAGCCAGATCTGTAGTCCTTTAAAGGCTTGACTGGAGCTGGAGTATTCACTTCACATGGCAATCAAATTAGTGCTAGCTGTAGGGATTAGGCCCCAGAGTCTCTCTGCAGAGCTGCTTGAGTGTCCTCATGATATGGTAGCTGGCTTCCCAGAGTGAGTTGAGGCACCAGGGTAGAAGCTCAATGCCATTAATAACTTAGCCATCACATGCCATCACTCCATCAATAGTCTATTTGGTATAAGGATCACCCCTGATTCATTGTTGTGGTTGTTATGTGCCATCGAGCCAGACCTGACTCATAGCGACCCCTCCTTGGGATTCCGAGGCAGTATCACTACGGAAGTAGATTGCACCATTCCTTATAGGAAGAAACTATATAAGGGTGAGAATACTAGCAAGCAAGGATCTTAGAAATTTCTTCCCACAGCAACCCATATGTGGTGTAGTGAATAACTTGGTATGGCTTTTCTAGCCAATCTTTTTGAATTTCACCAGATGACTAGATGGGACCATGAAAATAAAGTATATAGAACTGTAACGTGGGGATTGGTTAGTTTTATCATTCAGCTAGTTTTAAAATGAGCCCTCCTAGAAGCCTAAAGTGGGATCTCATTTTTATCCAGAGAGAAGAACAGGAGGTGCAGTGGGGCATGCCCTTGGACCCAAGATGATCCCTACCCTGGACCTCCTTGGTAGAAAGATGGCAGAGACAACAGAGGCACAAGACAGAGCAGCAGATTTACCAGCCCACAGAGGGAGAAAGCTGAGTGCATTTGGGCTGGAAAGCTTGTTGGCAGAGTGAGGTGCACCTAGGTGTACCTATTGACAGAGCTAAAAGAGCTTTATAACACTTTCCCAAGCAGGGACAGAGGCCAGGCCAAGAGGCTAAGGGCCAGGGAAGCATGCCTGAGGGCATAGCAGAGAGCAGACTGTCCTGATGGAATAATTGTGTCCCAAGCGCATTCCTGAATCTGAATTGTAACCTGTTACTTCCCTAAAAAAACTCTTAATTGTGAGTTTTATCTGTGAGTTCTGTGTGGTCATTGCAATGAATTATTGGACCCAGCAGAGAAGTAGTGAGTGCCATGGGAGGGATGGTTGCTGTCAGAATTGGTAAAAAGTTTGGAGGGTGGCAGTATGTCTCGCCTCATAGGAATCACCCTTGGGCTGCTGACAGTGATTCTTTCTCCCTCTGGTGAAGTTATAGGAGGTCAGAGGAAAATGTTGCCTCCATCTCCTTTTTACACCATACAAGTCCACTACCAGTGAAACTCTTAACAATTTCACCACTCCTACAAGACATTGTCAGTGCTCTCCTTTACATCCTTGATGAGGTCCTCATTACATTTGACCAGCAGTGATCTAACATCAAAATTCCATTTTAGAGCTTCCTTTTGTGGACCAAGTATAAGATTTATATGTGGGACTTCTATGGAAGGTGTTTTCAAAATTAACACTTGTTCAGTGAAGAGGTGAAGGGGGTCTGGTTGAAAGTAAAATTGTGTAGAGAGAAAATGCAACTGGTATACAGCTGCATCATAGACCTAAAGTGAGTCCCACAAGGAGCTCCATAGTTGGAATGGTCCTTTAAATCTGTCCTGAATTAATGCAAGAGAGCTAGACCTTTATAACGACATCAGTCAGTGAGTGTGTGTGTGT
>NW_006921755.1:4578625-4598305 GCF_000298275.1 Orycteropus afer afer
TATATATATATACACACACACACACACACACCAAAACCAAACTCACTGTCATTGAGTCAGTTCTGACTCATTAGGGCTCTACACACCTTATTAGCAACACCCATTGGGTTTCCCAGGTTGTAAATCTTTACGGAAGTAGATTGCCCCATCTTCCTTCCATAAAGTGGCCGGTGGGTTTGGACTGCTGATTTCGTAGTTAGCAGCCAGAAACCTTATCCACTACACCACCAGAGAGATAGCAAGTCCCAAATCCATGAGTTAGATGACAGGCTGAAGACCTCTGCTGGCTCATGGGGTTGTGGGGTTTGGTGAATCCAAAATCTTCACATCAGGCAGCAGTACCAAGAATTGGAGGTCAAGTAATGAGAAAAGTGCAGGAATGAGGAAGAGAGATAGCTTTGCCAGAACTTCCTTTTACATAATGGCACATCCACAAGGAAATGCCCCTTTCAACTTATTGGCTGCTCACATTAGATCACAAAATGAAAGTTTACAAAAAAGGATGAGCAGGTGGCTTCTTCCTCTAGCTTCACAAGTGGGAGAGAGAATCACCGTCAGCAGCCCAAGGCTGATTCCTATGAGGCCAGACATACTGTCACTCTCCAACCTTTTTACCAACTTTGACACCAGCCATCCTTACCATGGCACGCACTACTTCTCTGCTGGGTCCAATAATTCATTGCAATGGCCATCTAGAACTCACAGACAATACTCACTGTTAAGGTTTTTTTTTTTTTTTAAGGGCAGTAACAGGTTACAATTCAGGTTCAGGAATGCTCTTGGGACACAATTCTTCCATCAGGACAGTCTCCCCTCTGCTATGCCCTCAGACATGCCTCCTGGCCCTTGACCTCTTGGTCTGACCTCTGCCCGGCTTGGGAAAGTGTTACAAAGCACTTTTAGCTCTGCCAATAGGTACACCTAGGTACACCCCACTCTGCCAGCAAGCCTCCAGCCTTTGTCATTCTGTGGGCCGGTAAGACCACCACTCTGTTTTGTGGCTCTTGGTTCCTCAGACAGTCATCTCTGTCAAGGGAGTCCAGCACAGGGAACTTGGGTCCAAGGACATGCTCCACTCCACTTCTGGTTCTTTTCTCTTGAAGGCAGTGAGATCCCCTCTTCTGCCTCTAGTAGGGCTCATTTTAAGCCTAGCAGATGACAAAACTAACCATTTTTCACATCAGGGCTCTGTTGTTGTTATGTGCCATTGAGTCGGACCCGACTCATAGCGACCCCTCCTTGGGTGCTGAGGCAGTATCACTACGGAAGTAGATTGTCCAACCTTCCTTCCGAGGAGTGGCTGGTGGGTTTGAACAGCCAGCCTTCTGGTTAGCAGTCAAGGGCCTTAGGCACTACTACACATCTTATTTTCATGGTCTTACCCAGTCATCTGATGGGAGTCACAAAGAGCATGGTTAGGAGAGCCATACTAAGTAATTCACTATACCACAAAGTTGATTCTACAATGTTGGCCAAGTCACTGAGAATCACAGTCTAGCCAAAGTGACACGTAACTAACCATAACATTATGTATGCATATCCAGAATTTTATTATTTTTTACCACCTCCTATTATTCTTGTCCAAGCCACCATAATATCTTATCATGGCCCATAGTGCCTTTGTGATCTGAATACAACCTTCTCTACACTTATCTCCTACCATCCTCCTTGTTCCCTCCTCTGCAGCATACAGGTCACCTTACCTGAAAGGTCATATCTATTCACTTCATTTTACTATCACCTCCCATCTCTCTGTCTCCTTAATCTACTTTATTTTCCTTCATAGCACTTGTGACCATCTGAAATTATATTAAAACTTAAAAAAACCCCAAAAACTTCACTATGGTTGAGTTGATTCTGACTCATAGCGACCCCTCCTTGGTTTTCTCAGGTGGTATCTCTAAGGAAGTAGATTGCCCAGTCTTCCTTCCGAGGAGTGGTTGATGGGTTTGAACCACCCACCCTCTGGTTAATAGTCAAATGCCTTAGGCACTATGCCACCAGAGCTCCTGATGTTATATTAGACATGGAATTATTTATTTGCTATCTGTTTATCTCCCATACTAAATAGTAAGCTATTTAAGGGCTGGGTTTATTTTATTCACTCTACTCTTTAACCCCAGTGCCTGATAAACAATGGGCAGCAATAAATATCTATCAAATAAATGCATGAATTCATTATTGACCACTTCTTGGGATTATCAGACATTGCATTGATGAACTCTATTAGAAATATTTGTCGATTTTGGTTGAATTAATGCAAGAAATTATAAACCTCATGCTTATTCAGAATTATCTTCTCTGAGTTAAATTTGGCTTAAAATTTAAGACAAAAGGCAACATTCTATTTTCTAAGTGGCCCTATTTCCGTTTACATTGATATTCATTTTGGAGCACCTATTGTTCTGTGAACTTTGCTCTTGGAGAGTCTATTGTCTAGCTTTGCACCAAGATAGATTCTGTTGAAGTTAAAACAAAGAGGATTACAAGGAATATTGTGTCACCTCATTTTCCATGGTTTCTTTTCAACTCCTGGCATTTCGGTTCTCATAATCTGGGGACCAGATGGTCATCATGATCTGGGGACCGTTAGGCGCCTTGCTCTCCCTATAGTCCCTCTGACACTCAGCCTTGTCATTGCTCCTCAGGAGAAATGCTGAGTGTTAGAGAAAAGAAAAAGGATCAGGCCACTAAAATTAATTTATTTCTTGTAAGTCTCTTTGGTAGAAATACTTGATGTGTGATATAGGAGCATGTACCTAAGTCTTTCTCTATTGCTCTGAAATTATTAGGTTATCCAGGTTCACATAATATTAATCTACTAAGAAGTAAGTTTCTGTAACAGCAAATTCACACAAGAGATGCTCCAGCTTCAGTGTTTATCTAAAGTGTTATCTTTGTGCCTCCATGTAACCTCTAGGATATTCAGTAAGAAGTTCACTGACTGGAGAGAAGACACTGTCATTTTATAGATCAAATTCACAAGTATTTAAGAGTTTAACAAAATTTGAGTGAATACTTGGTGTTTTCACCTTTTTTTCTATTTTTGTGTATTGGATTAACCACACTCATTACTAGAATGTAAACTTCATGAGGAGTTTTTATTTTTTCTATTTTGTTCACGCTATTTCTAAAATACCTAGAGAAGTTGGCACTTAATGCATGTTTGCTGAAAGAATTAACAGCTGCTACTTTTCTGCTGTTAAGAATTTAACATCTCTCTGTTAAATTGCAACATAGTGTAGATTTAGGGGAAATCTGTACCAAACATAATCCACATAAAATTTCTATTGTTTTTCTTTTCAGTAGAGAAATAATCTAACAATTTAAAAAATATTCTTCTGATTTTGCACATTTTCACAAAATGGCTTTCTTTCCCTAATTATGTTTTGAGGATCTATGAAGTGTGAAATTTTTGTCATTTCTAAAAATGTAAGAAATTAAAATTTTAGTTTCAAAATGTCTGGTATTAGATCATTATCTTCACAAATATTTACTGAATTATGTTTTATGGCATGCATGTAGACAAAAAAAGATGTGGGAATGGTATTCCCTGACCCTCTGCAACTTCATGAGGGGGAGAGAGAATCACCATTAGCCCAAGGCTTAATCCTGAGGCCAGATAGGCTGCACTGTGCAGCATTTTTACCAGTTCTGACACCAACCATCCTTCCCATGGCACTCTCTACTTCTTTGCCAGGTTTGGTAATTCATTGCAATGGCCAAAAAGAATTCATAGACAATACCCATTATTAAGGAGCTCCAGTTGTGTAGTGCCTATGGCATTTGACTGCTAACCAGAAGCCTGGTGGTTCAAATCCACCAGCCAGTCCTTGGAAGGAAGGTTGGGCAATCTACTTCCATAGTGATACAGACTCATTATTATGGAGTTCATTGGGGAAGTATCCAATTCAGGTTCAGAAACTCTCAGGATACAATTCTTCAGTAAGGACAGCCTCCCCTCTGCCATGGCTGTAGACACGCTTCTCTTTGGATCTTGGCCTGTCAGCCTGGCCTCTGCCCTGCTTGGGCAAGTGTTACAAAGCTCTTTTACCTCTGCTGGTGGGTGTACTCCACTCTGCCATGAAGCCTCCTGCCTAAAGGCCCTCAGCTTTCTCGCTCCATGGGCCAGCAAGCCTGCTGCTTTGTCTCATGTTGGTCTCCTGTTTCTGCTGCCACTGCTGCCATCATCTCTCTGCCATGGTCTCAGCACAGGGATCTTGGTTCCAAGCACGTGCTCCACTCCTGGTTTCTTTCTCTTGAAGGCCATGACAGCCCCCTTTCTGGCTCTGCCAGGGATCATTTTAAGCTTAGTGAAATGACAAAACAGACCAATCTCCACATTAGGGTTCCATATACATTATTTCTGTGGTCCCACTCCTACAAGGAAGGTTGGGCAATCTACTTCTGTAGTGATACCACCTCAGAAACCCAAGGAGTGGTCGCTATGAGTCAGGTCTGACTCGACGGCACATAACAACAACAACAACAACCCCCACGAGGGTGCCATGTATCTTACATTAGTAACAAGCTATCCAATATGCTTGGTAGGCCACAGAGCACCTCACATTTACATAGCCCCATCCAGTAATCTGGTGGGAATCACGAAGACCATGTCTAGAAGAGACACAGTAAGTAAATCACTGCGTCACAAGTTAAGATATTAGCAGTTATTCTCATAGATCTTATGCATTTGTTAAGAAAAATAGACATCAAACTAGTAAACTCAATTGTGATGAATATTGCAAAAGGGAATAGTAGTGTACCAAGGGAAAAAACATTCAGCTGGGACAACTTCCCTGAAAAAACAACATTTAATTTGAAATGTGAAGGCTAAGCTGAAGTTATCTAGCCCAAGAGCAGTAAAGTGCTCCAGATAGAGAGAATAACATGTTTGAAGTCTTGAAGGGAAGGAAACTTGGTATATTTTCATCTTTGAAACAAAACTGTATGGCTGGAGCCTGGAGAAAAACAGGCAGATGAAGCTAGATAGGTTGGCAAGAACTGAGTATGTTGATTCTTGAAGGGTATTGAATTTTAAACTTAGAGCCAGATAAGTCTTATTTTAAATAGGAGGATGGCATGATCAAAATTGATTAGAAAAACTGCTCTAGCTACAGAGTGGAGAATGGGCTTAGACTGGCCTTGGGAAGACAACTTAGGAAATATTTGAAGTAGGTTATGTAAGAGATAATGGTGACTTGGGCAGGAGGGAACTCACTCTCACTTTCTAGAGTCATTGTTGTCTCCATACTAAATAATCTAATCCCTGCTCAGGCTCTTGGATGAAGCTCTTGACCATGTTAGTAATTAGTAGACCTAACCCACTTGGTGCAGCAAATTTGAGCAGGAATGAGCAACTGGACTCAAGGGGAACCAATAAACTCCTTTTAGAAAAATTTCAACTACAAGTTCCAGAAATATTAGAGAAAGGCTGTTGGAGTCTGAAATGGTAAGGGGATATGTTGTTGTTGTTATGTGCCGTCAAGTAGGACCTGATTCAAAGCAACCCCTCCTTGGGTTTCTGAGGCAGTATCACTATGGAAGTAGATTGATGACCAACCTTCCTTCCAAGGAGTGATAATAAAGTTGTTGTTGTTGTAGCAAGCCAGTTTTGTGTGGACTGAAAAAAATGGAAGAACAGAAATCCTAAGGGGAAAGCCAGTCTGCAGAGAGAAGAATGTAGTTGACTTAAAGAGAGAAAGAGATAGGCAGGGGAGATGCCTAACACTATTCTAATTTCGATGAAGCCTGACTGAACTGCTTGCACTTGGCTTCTGCAAGTGTCTCCTTTTCATTTCAAATACTCTAAGAAAAAATTTATCAGAGTGGGATTTTGCCCACTGCAACATTTTATTGTCTTGGATGCTATTTCATAAGGAAGAATATTCCTATTTTTAAGGGTCCAGTGGATACAATTTCCTTCTATAGACTGAGCTGGATCTTTCTTCCTGCAGTTCTGTGCACTGGTCCTAGGGAACCAGGCTGAAGAAAACTAACTCATCTGCCAGAACACTGTCCATCAAAGAATGTGGAGGTGCTTCATCCCCAAGTCTTCTCTTCTCCACACAACACGTCCATAGTTACTTTGTCTCTAAGATGATTTGATTTCCAGACCTCAGCTCCATTCTATTATACTCATCAGAATATCTTCTGATTTTCAGATTCCTTTTAAAAATATAGAGGTCTGATGGCACAGTGGTTAAGTGCTCAGCTGTTAACCCAAAGTTCCATTATTCAAACTCAATATCTACTCCATGGAACACAGATGTGGCAGTCTGCTTCTTTAAAGATTGTTGTTGTTGTTATGTACCATCGAGTCAGACTCAACTCATAGTGACCCCTCCTTGGGTTTACCAGGTGGTATCACTACAGAAGTAGATTGCCCAACCTTCCTTCCAAGGAGTAGCTGATTGGTTTGAACCAGCCTTCTCGTTAGCAGTCAAGTGCCTTAGGCACTACACTACCAGAGCTCCTTGGAAACCATACGTATGGGGCAGTTCTGCTCTGTCTTATTGGGTGGCTATGAAGTGCCTAAGGCACTTGACTGGTAATCAGAAGGCTGGCAGTTCAAACCCACCAGCCTCTCCTTAGAAGGAAGGTTGGGCAATCTACTTCTGTAGTGGTACCACCTCAGAAACCCAAGGAGGGGTTGCTATGAGTCGGGTCTGACTTGATGGCAAATAACAACAACAACAACATGAGTTGGAATCAAATTGTAATTTTTTTAAAAAATATGGACCCCAGAATTAAATGCAACACTTCATATATAATATGATAATCTCAGAGTAATATACAGCTATTGTAATTTTGCAGTTAATGAGATCTTTTTCAGACAAATCTTTTTTGTGTGTGATTTTTAAATTTTATTTTAACATACATGTGTTACTAGAAATAAACAGCACTAAAAAGTCTTTCCTTTGAATGAGGACACTGCTACCTGGTAAAATAAAATTATTCTTCTAAACAGGCAGTGGCATTAATTTGTCACCAGACCTCTGGTGACATAATGCCTAAGGCATTTGACTGCTAACCAGAAGGCTGGTGGTTCAAACCCACCAGCCACTCCTTGGAAGGAAGATTAGGCAATCTACATCCGTAGAGATACCACCTTGGAAACCCCAGGAGGGGTCACTGTGAGTGAGAACTGACTCCACAGCAGTGAGTTTGTTTTTTTCTTTTTTTAGTTTACTTATCCCTTAGCTTATATTCTTTCCAATGGGCCAGCTAAAAGATGGCATCTCTCTATGAAAATAAAAATGTAAAACATATACATCTTGAAAGAGAAAAGAAGATTCCTGACAACAGTGATAGGCTTGTTGTTGAAAGTGGGGTGGGGTAGGGACTAAGTTTCTAGGTCAATGAGACCGTTAGGAGGATTTGTAAGAGAGATCAATATGAGTTAGGACTCCAAATGGGAAGCAGAGAGAAACAATTCAGTTATAGGTTGCAGTTCTCTGCAGACAAGACACTCTCCAGGTCTCCTTTGAGATTGCTGCCACCTTACAATTAATTCAGGAAGTGGAGAATAGAGGGCATGCTTTTTCTGTGTTTCTGGTCAAGGATGGCTGCTCATGACCAGTGTGAACGATGAAAAAGTTGCAAAAATCTTTAAAATGTTAGTGATGGGCTGTAGATCCAGGCCCCGTGATTTGGCATATCTTCCTCAATATATCAGATTAGATGATACTTTAATTTCAACCCCTTGTAGAGGAGAGTCAATCACTGATTGTTAAATTTCATTCTTTTTTGACTGGGGCGGGGGAGCTTAGAAGCAGATGTGAGAAGGCATTTTCCACAGTTATAGATGACTCCAGGGGAAGAGCCAGGAATAGACATCATTTCTTCATACATAGTGCAATTTCCAGCCATGCTGAGCCTTGCCAACTGCAAACTGATCCTGCGTGTGCTGGCAACTGACCATGTGATCATATGTCACAGTTTCTGCAGAGAGTCAATAGCTTCCGCATCTGGGAAAGGTTATTCCTGCTGGCAGAGGTGCTACCCAAATGAGACTGAAGTTATGGAAGATACAGGCTTTTCTCACTCTCTCTCTGGGTCAGATTTGCTTAAGGAGAGAAGTGCTTTGTCAATAAATGAGACATCTTACTTACTTACACTTTCTCAGATCTTAGAGACATTCTATGGAGCTGCAGGTTTCATTTAGCTTTCATAAGGTTACAGCGCTTAATCTCAGTAGGGTTATCAGTTCTGTCATGTATTATAAACCCTCCAATCAGGGCAGTGGGAAAGAGTGTTTCTATTTAATACCCGGAGAAATGGTGGAAGTCAACGATTGATACCAACACAATGATGGGAAAAAGTGTCCAGAGGTGCTAGTCACATAATCTCATTTTACAACATCTTGAAAATTCAATAGAAAGGACTCCACTAACAATGCCATTACAAACTACTGATTATTGTTCTCAAATGTTCCTAAAGCTCTAAAAGCATAACTTAACAATAAAAACACTCTATAAATACAACCCAACAATGTACAAAACTGTATTTTTTTTTCTTTAAAAACAAAAGCACACAGTATTAGTCACAAGTCACATAATTTTACTTAAGCAATTTCTTGGCAGAAAGTGCATTATCATTTTTTAAGGCATTACATAAATATAAATAAATGACCTATTCCTTGACATTGGAAAATTTCCCCCCCCAAATTTGGAGAAGGTGGAGAATATCCCACTCTGGATAGCTGTCTGTTTATTAGTGATCTTTATTGGAATATATATCTTGTTTATTATATATTTTCATTTGGGAAAAAAAAAAAATCCTTGCAAAAAGTATGCATAGTTTCAAATGTCTTGCTATAAATGAGATTATGATTCCTGGTTTTATCTTTGGCCATTAAGACCTTTGGAATAAGTATATTTTTCAAATGAGTTAGAGTTGTAGGAAATTTCTATTATACCCTATGCAGAAAACAAACAAACAGCTGAAAGTCATCAGTGTAAAGCATTCGATAACTCCTGAAAAGATTTTAAAACAGTTTTGAGAAACGTATTTTGTGCATTCTGTTTGTGGTCACACCGTGGAATAAGGGAAGAGTACACATCAGTTTACACTTTTGAGAGAAAGTGCCTATATTATTTCCCTGAGAATATAGCATTATTTTATTCCATAACAGGAAGAACTAACAAATATTTTTTAACATAAAAAAACTTAATACTAAAGTACTTAACAAGGTTCATTTTTTATTTTAGCAAGTCTTGATTTTAAATTATTTGAATATTATTGACAGCACAATTATAAAGCTAACGTAGTTTTTAAAACCACTGGGGAAATCTGTATCCTTTGTTAAAATTCATATTTGTATCAAAATTCTTTTTTAAAGTATCATATGGAATCCCTTAAAATTTGTTGACTTAAAACTTAATGTGAATTAACATATTGAATTAAAATGAGCAAATTTTAAAATAGAATTTCTATATCTTATTCTTATTTATGTCCTAAAATATTTTATACTTTGGCTGTTAGGTGCTGTCGAGTCAGTTCCAACTCATAGCGACCCTATGTACAAAAGAAAGAAACACTGGCTCTGGTCCTATGCCATCCTCACAATTGTTGCTATGCTTGAGCCCATTGTTGCAGCCACTGTGTCAATCCATCTCATTGAGAGACTTCCTCCTTTTTGCTGACCATCTACTTTACCAAGCATGATGTTCTTCTCTAGGGACTGTTAGCTCCTGATAACATGTCCAAAGCACGGGAGATGAAGTCTTGCTTCTAAGGAGCATTCTGGCTATACTTTTTCCAAGACAGATTTATTCGTTCTTCTGGCAGTCTATGATATAGTCAATATTCTTTGCCAACACCATAATTCAAAAGCATCAAAATTCTTGTTCAGTCTTCCTTATTCATTGTTCAGTTTTCGCATGCGTATGAAGTGATGAAAAACAATGTGGCTGGGTCAGGCACACCTTAGCCCTCAAAGTGACATCTTTGCTTTTTAACACTTTAAAGAGGTCTTTTGCATATTGTTAACTTCTATTATTGAGGAAGTTGGTGTGCTATCTTTAAAATATATGCAGAGTGTCTTTTACATGGGAACAATTTATGGAAAACCTGTTTCCTGCAAAATCTGCTATATTATCAGCTTACATTTTATTTAAGAATTTTAAAAATTATTTTTAGGCTATATTCTTCTTTGGCAATTTCAGGTATTCAGTCAGGATTTTTTTTTTTTTTTTACAGTTTTTATAAACAATATTTATTGGTAAATACAAGAATCATAAAAAAAAGTTTTTATTTCCTTAAACATAGTAAAATGATCAAACACTTGAAATAGAAGCATATGATGAAAATGTGTCTGGACTGAAATGCTTTGCTCTTGTGTTTGATGATTCTTCCATAAACCTGAGTTTATTTTAAAAATACACCTCTTTAATGTGAGAAAGCTGATGGTGAAATAATTCCACTTATGAATATTTCCATTAGACACTAACTTGGTATTAAGTTTAAAATGTGTCTTCATAGGATAGTTTCAGTTCAAGGTCTAAAAAGTATCTCAGGGCAATAGTCTCAGGAATTCTTCCAATTTCATAGGGCCCAATAATTCTGGGTTCTTTGAAAATTTGAATTTCTTTTCCACATTTTTCTCCCATTCTGTTAGGATTCATCTGCTGGGACCACCATCAGGACATTCAGGAACCTGATGCTTTAGCTATAAACTCCTTATATCCACTAATTTGTTTTCTGTTCCTAGAGATTTGCATATTCTGGGCATTTCATATGTATGGAATCATATAATGTATGATCTTTTGTAACTGGCTTTTTTCACTTAGCATAATGTTTTCAAGGTTCATCCACAGTAACTTTTAACATCATATTTTAAAGCAATTTATATTAAATATTTTTCTAGATTGATGATGGTGTTAACTCTGTAATTAATAAGGACAAAGCAGATTGATCATTTTTAACATTTAAGAAAGAACTAGTTCCTTATCTGATATAACTCAAAGCAAATCCCCAAATGTATTTTTGTCAGTCTAGAAATATGCTTGACCCTATTTAGACTGTGAAGCCATAAATATTGTATTTTGAGTTTTTTTTTAAAGATTACTGAGGAAATTGAAATAATTTATATGTTGAATGCTAAAACATATTATAATATTTTAAGTAGTAAATAATTCAAATTAGGATTTAGATAGATTTCTTAATTAATATTGCTTGCTTATTTTAAAAAATATTGGCCTGGTTTTAACCTGGAATATGTCTACTCATAAGATTACAGAAATTGAATAGAATGAGCAGAAGTTGAGTCAAAACTAAGTCTTTAAATGCACACTTGAAATTGTCATTTTCTTTATTTCCTTTTTTCCCTTTTATTGACCAAAAATATGGTTTTCTACTTTTACTTGGTATTAGTTCTTACACTCCAAAAGAATCTCTGTGCAGCTGATTAAAGTCAAAGTGAAACACTTTATTCAAACTATGACCTCCATTTACCAGCTTTCCCATAAAATTACAATTTAAAACAGTGTCTAAAAAAATCCCTGTGATTCGTAGTTCACAGGGAAAATCATATACACCACATGACTTGGCAGTAAGCACATGGTGAGCTGGGAGGATGTGGATATAATCCTTACTTTTCTGAGCACTTGGCATTTCCACTTTAGACCATCTCTAGACAAACTTTAGAGTTACTATTATGCATTGATTAAGGAGCTCTGGCAGCCCTGGCAGGGCTGATTAGTCTGTTCAGAGCATAGTGCATAGCACAAGTGATCTACTTTTCCTTCTATTTTTTGTGCATTTATGATTCCATAAATCATGGAAAAACTCACTTCCATAGATCAGGAAGAGCCAGGAAGTTTCATCTCTTCTATCAGCTTTCATCAGTCTGTAGAAGCTATCTAGTGAGCTCTACTGAAAGCAGATAGGCCCAAGAAAATGACTGTTGTTATCAATTGGATATGTTTTTCCTTGAATACATAGAAAGTCCCCGGGTAGTACAAATGTTTTGCACTTAGCTACCAACCTCACAAGGAACCCTCGTGGTTGCAGTGGTTAAGTGCTTGGCTGCTAACTTAAAGGTAGGCAATTTGTACCCACCAGTAGCTCAATAAGGATCTCTGGTGGCATAGTGCCTAAGGCATTTGACTGTTAACCAGAAGATCGGCAGTTCAAATCCACCAGTCACTCCATGGAAGGAAGACTGGGAAATCTACTTATGTAAAGATTTACTACCTAGGAAAATCAAAGGGGATTGCTATGAGTTGGAATCAACTTGATGGCTTTTTTTTTTTTTTTTTTTGGTAGCTTGATGGGAGAAAGATGTGCCATTCTGCTCTACAGTTTACAGTTGAGAAAATCCTATGGAACAGTTTTACTCTGCAACAAATGGGGTTGCCACGAGTTGGAATTGACTCAATGAGAACAGCTTTTCTGGGTTTTAGTCCTTGGAATACAGGGCCCCTGGGCTCTGGTGGCGTAATGCTTAAGGCAGTTGACTACTAACCAGAAGGCTGTTGGTTCAAACCACCAGCCACTCCTCGGAAGGAAGATTGGGCAATCTACTTCCATAGAGATAACACCTTGGAAATCCAAGGAGGGCCCACTATGAGTCGAATCGACTCAATGGCAGTGAGTTTGGTTTGTTGGGTGGCGCAAACAGTTAATTATTTTGCTGCTAACCAAAAGGTTGGCAGTTGGAGTCCATCCAGGGGTTCTTTGGAAGAGAGAGACTTGGTGATCTACTTCTGAAAAAATAGCCATTGAAAACCCTGTGGAGCACAGGTCTACTCTGACACACATGGGGTCACCATGAGTTGGAGTTGATTCTCTGTTGTTGTTGTTGTTGTGTGCCGTCGAGTCAGACCTGACTCATAGTGACTTGGGTTTCCATGGCAGTATCACTATGGAAGTAGATTGCCCCATCTTCCTTCTGAGGAATGGCTGGTGGGTTTGAACCATCAGCCTTCTGGTTAGCAGTCAAGTGCCTTAGCCACTGTGCTACCAGAGTTCCCAGGGTTGACCCTAGGCAACTTGTTTTTGTTATTTTCATTTTTCAAAAAAAAAAAAAAAAAAAATTGGCCCTTGCACACAAATGCAAAAGATCTGCCATACCAAATATTGGTGCAAAACTCAGCAAATTACCTGCTTTGCTTTGCTGAAAATAAAAAGATAAAGCATTTATTCAAAGTCAAGTTATATGTCAATTTCAATATATATCTGGCTTGAGCTAAGAGAAATAACTATGTCAAAGTAGACAAATTTTGTGTGATCTCATTTATATGAAATACCTGATGCAGGCAAATGTAGGGAGACCAAGGTTTATTAGTGGTCACCGTGGTGGTGGGAGGGAGGCAAAAAGAAGGACTCAATGCTTAGGAGTACTGAGGTTCTGTTAAGGGTGATGGAAAAAATTGGAAACAGATAATTGTGATGGTTGAACAATGTGACAGGCATAATTAATGCCACTTTATTGTTCAGGTGAAGATTGAAGAAAAAGAAAATATTTGTTACATGTAAAATTTACCACAAACAAACAAAAACTTCAATGGTTTTAAAAGTTAGAAATCTGAATGAAGCAAGTACTTGCTTGGATAAAGGTTCCTTATTTTTACCTTAAGTGAAGTAGAAAAAAATGAATGTTCAGATTGTTTTTAACTTTTTAAAAGTTGGTTGACATTTGCCCACAATTTCATCCAGGGCTCAATAAGTAGTGTTTTGATCTGAACTGCAGGTTACTATGGACAGAAGAGCAGTGGCATACAGAAAGAAATGATAACTCTGTCAAACATTTGGCTTCAAAAAACACCATTTATCATTCAAAAACAAATTTTAGATGGTTTCAGGGAAACAGTGACATTTTCTGAAAACTAGTTGTGATTGCACACTTTATTCAGTGAGATTGAAGACTTTTTCACGTTTACTTGTTTTCCTCATAGGGTTCACATGGGGGAAATCTTGTTGTCTGTCTCAGAAGGAAAGACTTATCTGTGACTTCCCACCCAAGAGGTTGTTGTCGTTGTGAACCATCAAGTTGATTCTGACTTGTAGCTACTTAATGTGACTGAGTAGAAATGCCTTTTAGGGTTTCCTTGGCTGTAATCTTTAGAGGAGAAAATTGCCAGATCTTTTCTCATGAGGAGTGTCTGGGGGGGTTTGAACTAGTGACCGTAAGGTTTTCATGTCTGCAAATTCCTTTCACATCAGCAAATTCATTTCAGTCAGCAGATAAGTGCTTAACCATTGTTCCACCAGGGCTCTTTTCCTCAAGGTAAGATGTAAGGAATTGTCCAAATATTCTGATTATATTTAATGGGTAGAAATATTTTCCATTCCAGATCTGATTTGGTTTGATTGATCTTGAAATCTTGTAATTTTTACTCAGAAGCAACAAATAGTCATTGCAATCATTTTGTTTGATTGTTTTTATTTGCTGTTTTCTAATTATGTTCATGAAGCAAAGAAGAGAAAGGTCCTTCTTTTCCATAAAAAGAGTTGGGAATCCTGACTTATGTTTTAAAAATTCTCTCACATGTATACAGTCACTATTTCACATCAGAAGCATGTACACAGATACAACAGCCCATAAATGTGTCTGATTATTGAGCCATCATTTTCACTCATACCATATAAAGGAGTTGGATTTTATTATTTACAAGATTCTTAAAATATGCAGAGCACTGACCACACAAATAAACATGTGCTTTTGGATCAGTATAAAACTTTTTGTTTATGAACCGAGTTCTTTGTATTTTTAACAATATCTGGCACATTTAAGCCAAACTCTTCCCTGGAATAGGGAGCCTGGGTAATTGTGTGCTTGATATATGCCGGGCAGGGACTCCAACCTCTTCTCCTCAGGCAGACATGAATACAAAAATCTGTTACTGCAGTTTGACATTTTCTTTACACGATTTGCTCAGTTGGTAAATCTCCACTTTGCAGTTCTTAGAAACCCAGATTTCCTGTTGTAAAGCAATGTGGTTCTGATTATAGTCCTCTCATCTCCCATGTTAACATGAACAACAACTTCGTGACCCTACCTCCCTCCTTTTGTCTGCAGTGGTTGGGAAGATTGAGAATCCAAGGATCCCAGGAATCATGAGGTGGTGGTGGTGACGATAGTGTGTTATCCACATTCCACGTTATGGTACAATGCTCCTAAGTTGGAGAAGAGAATCATAATGGAAAGAATTGAAAAACGAAAATGTTTTTTCTAGCCCAGAACTGTGGTTCATCTGTTTTAATTCCGACCGTCACCACCAAGGTCAGTTTTTGAGACAATATGATTATCCTTCAAAGGAACATGGCCAAAAGCTTCTAGATGTTCCATAAAAAGCCTCAATCCTGCCCAGTATCTTGTGAAGAATCTGACCCATGACACTCTCATTACTCACTGGTCTAATGTGGTAGCTTGCTAACTCATCTCACTCATTTCATTTTTGCTGTCCTATATTGCATTCCTTACAGAGTGGCCTGAATTTTCTTTCAAAAATGAATGTAAATGAGATCATATCTCTATCCTGCTAAAATTTCCAATAGTTTTTCATTGGAGTCTGATCACCATCCAAGCTTCTTTCTCTGTAACATCAAAAGCCTGGCATAATCTGGGCTGTACTCTTTCTCTGCTTTAACTCCTACCACTCCACTCTTTGTGTACTGTATTCCAGCCAAAGTGAACTACTTCCTGCCTGGAAGCTGCCTTTGAACTGGCTGTTCCCTCTTCTTGAAAAACTCTTTTCTTGCCTCATCACACAACTGACTCCTCATTTGTATTTTGGGTCTTAGCTCAGCAATCATATCACCTACTCAGAGAGCTCTTCCCTGACCAGGTCATCTGAAGGACACCCTAAGGAAAGTTTCATCATGTTAAAAAAATTAAAAATCTATTGCAATTGAATAGATTCCAACTCATAACAACATCATATGTAACAGAGTAGAACTCATCCATAGGATTATCTTGGTTGTAATCTTTATGGAAGCAGTTCACCAGGCCGTTCTTCTGTGGCGGAACTAGATGGGTTCAAGCTATCAGGGACCTTACTTATTTTTTTCATAGCACTTGCTTCTCTCTAATACTATGTCGTTGCTTTATTGATTTACTTGTTTGGGTTTTATGTATGGGGATGTGATCTTCCAAAGGGAAGGGACCTTTTCTATCATGTTCACAGTGCGTCACTGCCTGGCGCACTTGACACATTTTTGTTGAGTAAATGGATGAGTGGCCAAATCAGTGAGTTTATCAGAGCCAGCTAGCTAGAAACAGCTCAGGGCTGGCTCCAGAGTCTCTATCTACTCCATCAAATTCAGGGCTCATTAATGTTCAGTCCCTATTTTCCACAGTTGCCATAATTCTTGCTGGAGCCCTATACTCATTTAGTCTCCATTAGGAGATCTTGTGGCATAGTACCTAAGGCATTTGATTGCTAACCAGAAGGATAGTGGTTCAAACCCACAAGCCACTCCTCAGAAGACAGGTTGTACAATCTACTTCCGTAGAGATATTGCCTCGAAAACTCAAGGAGCGGTCGCTATGAGTCAAATTGACTTGACGGCAGTAAGTTTTTTTTTTTTTTTTTTTTTTTAAGTGGCTGGAAAAGAACCCAATGCAGTCTAGATTCTTAGTGAATGTTAACAGGATCACAATCTGAGATTTTTATTATTATTACTAAGTACAGCAACCTCACATTTGCTATATAATTTATGAACTCCTTTAAAATATCCACCTTCCTAAACATAAAAAGAGAAGAGTTACTAATGGTAACAGTCCCCCTGTTTTCATGTCAGCAAAGTATATCTTCATGATCCCTGAAGGCTAAGAAAGCTGAGAGATAAGAATATCTTTCAAAGAGATTTTACATATTGCTCCACTTGCTTGCATAGAATTTCTTAAGGAACTGATCTTAAAATCCCCTTTTCAGATGAGATCAATGTTAGGTGACAGGCCAAAGCCCTGATGAGAGTTGCTGGTAGGAGCAGTACCCAGTTTATCTCATCCTCCACTCCATCCATGGCACTTCTCCCCTCACCACTTCTATCTTTATCTTCCTGCGTATTTGCTGTTTGAATGTCTTTGCTCTGTTTGGCTACCTTTGAATTTTTTAAGTACAAACTTTTTTTTTGTTTGTTTTCTACACATTGTTTAAAAGCATGCAAAAACAGAAGACAAGGGAGTTCCGGGATTAGGTGGTGCTCAGGGAACAGAAAAAAACAGGGAGAGAAAAACTGTAGTAAGAATCAGGAGACCCTCAGAAGTCCAAGATATTTCTTTACTAGAGTTGTTACATTGTGGGAAATTGCAGTCAATGTTAAGTAACAAAATGTGTATGAACTGCTGTATGGAAAATGAATTTGCTCTGTGAACTTTCACCTAAATCACAATAAAAATTTTTTAAAAAAGAAATCTTTTTGCTGAAGAGGACGAAAGCTCAGTGCACGGACAAGTGATTCCTTTTCAGTCAGCCAGAAGGAAAGCGGGAAATGATGAGTGCATTTAGCTATACCTTACAGCAATGCTGTCTCTATTGTACCACCAGAACCTTGTACAATAGCCACCTAGGTGAGTACTTAAATACTCTGGCTATCAAAGACAATTTGATTGACTGCTAAAAACTATATTCTCAGTTGTGGTGGGTAAAGCAGAGTGTTGCAATCTTAACCTCTCTACCTATGGATGCAATGTCATTTGGGAATGGGACTTTTTGTTAGGTTAATGAGGCCATTCATATCAGTGTAGGGTGTGTCCTAAACCTAATCACTTCTGAGTTATAAGGAGCAGCATAAACACAGAGTAAGGAGCACAAATGATGGAAGATTGATGTCATTTGAAGACTGCCAAGGAACAGACAGATACTAGAAAACTAGTATCTAAATACTAGAAAAAGATCTCCCCCCGCCAAAACGGATGGACAGAGAGCCTTCTCCTAGAGCCTAAACCCAACGAAACCCACTGTCGTTGAGTAGATTCCCACTCATAGTGACTCTACACGGCAGAGCCTGTAATCTTTATGGAAGCAGGCTCCTGCATCTTTATCCCACAGAGTGGCTGGTGGTTTCTAACCTTTTGGTTAGCAGCCAATAACTTTAACCTTTATGTCAGCATAACTCATAACTTCTTTCTCTTAAAGCCTGTGCCCTAAATTCAGACTTCTAGCCTCCTAAATTGTAAGAAAATAAATTTATATTCTTTAAACCTATCCACTTGTGACACTTCTGATACAACAGAGCTAGGAAACTCAGATACAGAGGCATCAATTCTTTCTCCCTCAGGAAGGATAAAATATATTTTTAAAGTGAGTAGGGTTGCAACTGATCTATAAGAGTGATGGGGATGCCTGCCTTGATTCCACAAATGAGGAACCACATAGTGTAAGACATGGGAAATTTCCCATTTAGGTCTTTCCTGGTAAGCTGGGAAGGGGGCTCTGAATTGGCCCAGTGGACTATTCTGCCTTATACCTGCCATCACAAGCCTAACTTCCAGTTCTTACAAATATAGACAGAAAGAAGATTGCAAAACATTGAAAGGTTGCTCTTCAAAGACATCTCATAGACTTTTATGAGAAAACCAAAGAAAAAATCCATTGCTGTGGAATTGATTCTGACCCACAGTGACGCACAGGACAGAGTACAACTGCCCCATAGGGTTTTTAAGGCTGTAATCTTTACAGAAGTAGATCGCCACATCTTCTTCTCATGGAGTAGCTGGTAGGCTCCAACCTTCAATCTTTCGATTAGCAGCCAAGTGCTTAACCATGTGCCACTAGGGCTCCTAATGGTGAGAAAACTAAGCAATTAGGCAAAACTCTCTCTTTCTCATTAAAAAAGAAAGAGAGAAAGAAAGAGAGAAGGAAGGAAGGAAGAGAAAGAAAGAAAGAGAGAGGGAGGGAGTGAGGGAGGGAGGGAAAGATTCAAGGTTCTGGGGCCCCAATAGTGCTCAAAGCTATTCTCCCTGCTCCAGGTACACCATATACTGGCAAACTACTGAGCCTTTCTGTGCCTGCATTTGTAATCTTGAATTGGGCATAATATTTATCTTTCAGTGTTGCTTTAAGGTATATAGTATCAAGTTCATAGCAGATATTCAGGAGTTGATAATTTTTGAACTCATAAAGGTAATTCAAACGCTGTCAAAAATACAGAATTGCTAGTAGCATATTCTGGAAACATAGTATTATTTTCCAAATCTGTAGTAATTGGAAAGTTGTCACTATTGTGTAGGAGATCCTTGGCTACAGAGAAACCACCTTAAGTAAAAATCCCTTGGATGATACTTTGTTATATTCACTCCAGTTTAAACATGAGCCTAAAGAGCCCTGATAGTACAATGGTTTAGTACTTGCCTGCCAGTCGAAAGGTAGCTGCTCTGATCTGTCAGTGACTTCTCAGAGAAAAGACCTGATAATCTGATCTGGTAAAGATTCTCAAAAAACAAAACCTACTGCCATTAAGTTGGGTCCAACTCTAGAGACTCCTGTAGATTTCCAAGACTGTGAAACCTCATCTTTCTCCTGAAGAGCTGTTGCCAATTTGAACTTCCAATCTTAGGAGCCCTGTTCTTTAAACTAACAGCACCACCAGAGTTCCTGTCATAAAGATTACAGCCTAGAAAACCACCAAGCAGTTCTACTCTGTCCTGTAAGGTCTCTATGAGTGAGCATTGTGCATACAACAGCAACAAACACGAGCCTGAAAGTAAACCAGAATATGTCCAACTAG
>NW_006921755.1:4598405-4604604 GCF_000298275.1 Orycteropus afer afer
AAAAAAAAAAAAAAAGAAATGTCAGATGTCAGGTCACTGGCATGTTCATGGGTAAAAGGGGTAAGGAAGAGTTTTTTCTCAAAAAACCAAGGCATTTACTTTATGAAGTCAAGCAACCATTTAAATGTCCTTCCTTTAAAAAAAATTTTTTTTCACCTAGAAATGTAGCATGTGGTGTTGTAGTGGTTAAGGCATTTGACTGCTAACCAGAAGGCTGGTGGTTCAAACCCACCAGACACTCCTCAGAAGGAAGGTTGGGCAATCTACTTCCGTAGAGATACCACCTCAAAAACCCAAGGAGTCGGATCCAACTCGTCGGCAGTGAGTTTGTTTTTTTGATGTAGCACATAGGCACAACCTGCATATAGTCACTACCCTGGTAAGTTTTTCCTTCATATTACTGAGAAAATGTGGGCACTATAGATCACATTTTTAGGGCGTTCTGGTGGCATAGTGCCTAAGGCATTTGACTGCTAACCAGAAGGTTCATGGTTCAAACCCACCAGATGATCCACGGAAGGAAGATGGGGAAATCTACCATCAAGATTCACCACTTTGAAAACCTGATGAGGGTCATTATGAGTCAGAATCAACTTGATGGCAATGTGTTTTCATTACAGATCACATTTTTATTAAACCATGTTCTCATTGCAGCTTGCTCTGTGGAATTAAATTTCAAACTTGTCACAAATTCATTAAACCACAATTCTTAAAGTTTTCTAAGTTCTTTTCCAATAAAGAAAGAGCTGATTTGAAAAGCAACACAACTTAATTGTTAAAAAGAAAATTCCAGATTCTATAGTAGGTATAAAGAGAAAAGAAAAATCATTTCTAAATTCATTCCCCAGGTATGAGTGCTGTTAACATTTAGTGTATACCATCCAAACAGTTTTTCCATGTAGTCATTTGTAATTTTTTTTCAACGTGGAATAATACTATATATTTATGATGGTTTGGAGCTTATTGTAACTTAAAATATGTCAGATCAGAGCTTTCAATGATAGTAAATACAGATTTGTAGTATTTTTAATAGGTTACATAATAGTCCATTTATAAAGTTATATCCTAATTTATTTAACTAATTCTCCTTTTTGAGACAATTTGGGTTTTTAATTTTTCAATTCTCTTTCCTATTATTACCTATTCTTTCATTTATTTATTTTTTTTTATCATTTCTGTAAGATTAATTCCTAGAAGTGAAATTGCTATGTCAAAGGAAATCCACATTTTTTAAGTTTTTGACATGTATTTCCAGATTTTCCTCAAGAAAGTATTCCCAGTGTTTATGAATGACTTTTCTCTCATGTTAACACTAGACATTATAATTCTTTTAAATCTATGCCTATATGAAAATATTCAATTTTAGTTTGCATTTCTTTGTTTACTGTTAACTTGAATAGTATTTCATGTGTTTAATGAGTATCTGTGATTCCACTTTTGCAAGTTAGCTGTTCTTAACCTTTGCCTATTTTTCCACTGGTTGTTAATCCTTCTGCAGACTAATTTCTAATACCTATGCATATGGTAAGGCTGTTGCTGATAATTTTTAAACTTAACTATTTTTAAATTCATTTAAAAAATTCACATCATCCAAGATTTCCAGTAAAAAAGTGGCAAAGTTTTCTTTGGGTAGAAAGGAGCAAGAGAAGGCAAACACAATAGAATATGCAAGCTTTAAAGGAATGCATAAGGCTTTATATATATAAAGCTCAATACAAGCAAAAGAAACAATCCTGCCACAAAACAAAACAAAACAAAACAAAAAACCTACATTGTTTGAGGGTACAATATTAGGTAGTAAAATGATAATGAAAGGCTAGAATGTGAATTCCATAAAAGTTGAATAGTGGTTAGGACCAGGGAAGAGGAAGGGAAGTCTAAGCAGGAAGGGGACAGGGGTCATGGTGGGATATTTCTTGACCTGGGTCCAGGTTCCACTGTGTGTTTTACAACAGTGCATTATCTCTATGGTTTTGTGCTTTTCTGTATGTCTTCTATACTTCTCAGTTTAAAAGAGCTTTGAAGACATGAACTACAGGATGTAAAATCATAGACAATCAAAACTTTTGTAGACGGCATGATCACAACTGCATTAAATATAGAAAATATGTTTATAAAAAAACTGGAAAGAAATTTAATAAAATATGAAGACTGGCAGTTTTAAGGTTTAAAAAATAATAAGAAGAAAGAGCCAGAGTGTTCCTAGATATTATTTAAAGCAATAGCTAAATTATAGCATGAGAAGATAGGATTAAATGTAATGACAATTTTAATAATGTAAATGTTTCACATGCTATAGAATGAGATGCTAGGATCTTTTCCTGCAAACTTAGTAAATGGGTTACATACCTTTCTATCTGGCTTGCATAATCCTTTCTCAGTGATGGGCCAGATGACTCTCAAGATGTCCCTTTGCCCAGGATAATTATTTTCTTCCATTTGCACGTGAACTTGAGGCTCCAAAAATCTCTAATTTATAGTAATTGTCACTTAATTCACTGATGATATCTGTATTATCTCTCTTAAAGTATTAAAAAAAAAATTCTAAAATATATTGCCAAACTTAAGAACAAGTATAAGTAGATCTGTCTTTCAATTGGAGGAGTCCTGATGGCACAGTGGTTAAGTGCTAGGCTGCTAAACAAAATATCAGTGGGTCGAACCCACCAGCCACTCTATGGGAGAAAGATGTAGCAGTCTGCTTCCGGAAAGATTACAATCTTGCAAACCCGATGGAGCAATTGTACTCTGCCCTATAGGGTTGGGATGAGTTGGAATCAACTCGACTGCAAGGGATTTCGTCCTTCAATTCTTCCTAGTAGTAAAAGACACATATAAAGTGTGATGATGAGTCATCTTCCAAAGCTTTAATTTCTTACTGCTCTCTTGTGGCCATTTAAATGAACTGTCCAGATGCAGGTCCCATAATATTAATCAGAAAAATTTTTCCAAGTAGAGTCATCTAATTTTATTTGTGTGGTAAAATTTAAAATCTTTAGCACTTGAACATGAAGGCTGAAAAATAATTGTATTATTATTAAGTTCTGGGAAGGTGTTGCAAAATAGGAAAAGACTGTTTCTTCTTTTTATAAAAAAATAAAATAAAACTAACCACAGTGTTATTCACCTATGAAGTCTTCAAAAGGCTGAAATTTGAAATAGTACTGGCCATTCTGAAGGTAAAATAATGCAACTTCCATCTTGTTCTTACTATAGTTTTGGGAATTTCAATAGGGTCTAAGTTTAGTCCTTGTTACTTAAGTCTGTTTTTAGGGGGAAAAAGAATTCAAATGCTGGCTATAAATTAGAGCAAAATTATGATATGGCTAGGGAATAGAATTATTTTGTTATATTTTTGCCATTTATACTGTCCTGTGGGTAGTGAGGACCCAGGACCATAGTGTCAACAGACTGAAGACAGAGGGAATTGAAATACCTCACTCTTCCAGTCCTGAGAGTCAGTCATGCAAATTATGACGTTCTCCAACAAATCTCTAATTTGTTTGACTTCAATTCCTCTGACCATATCTTTTCAGAAATGGCAGGTTTTAACTGTAATTGGCAGACACCTTGCCATAGTTAACATATATGTCCTAAATGGTGAAGTGTTTGACTACTGTTCTGGTTACCTAGTGCCGCTCTGACAAGAACTATACCATAAATGGGATGGCCTTAACAAACAGGAGTTTATTCTCTTACAGTTTAGAGGCTTTAAGTCTGAGTTCAAAGTGCCAGGCTGTAGGGGCTGGGTGAAAGCCCATCGACCTTTGGCTTCAGCTCTGCCTCCTGCTCCCTGCCCACTGAAGCTAGAGGCTTTTCTTCACTCAGACAGCTGCTGGCTGCTGAGGCTGCCAACTCCAAGGTTGACAAATAAAAAGGCACAGTCCCGATGTTACCAAACCACACAGCAGGCCATTATCTTAAGTCCATTGTAAGTTCCAAGGTCGGCAGAGCATGGCAGGCTGCTGAACAAAGACATGGCTACATGCAGGGTCCAAGCATGCCATATGCTAGAGACCATTCCCAAAGCTACTTCTTATATATGGGAAGCAGACCACATACCCAAAGCAGCTATGCAGCTACTTGTGGTAGATCCCACCATGGAGTGGATTGCCAGTCTCATCACAGGGAATAACTACCGCCATTCAACCAGGCCCAACCAAGTTGACATACAACTTTAACTACCACAACTACTAACTGAAAGTTTTGTGGTTTGGGCCCACTCAGAGACACATTGGTAGAAAGGACAGTGATCTGCTTCAGAAAAGTCAAAGCCTTTAAAACTTTGTGGAACGTAGCTCTACCCTGTAGACCTGGGTCACCATGAACTGTAATTGACTCAGCAGGTAATTGGTTTTAGTGGATTTTTTTTTTTTTTTTAAATATGCATATGTGTGCATCCACTACCCTTTGCTATGATGCTGGAAACTATACCAGTAATATTTCAAATACCAGCAGGGTCACCCATGATGGACAGATTTTAGTGGTGCTTCCAGATTTAATAGACTAGAAGAAGGGCCTCGAGATCTACTTCCAAAATTTAGCCAATCAAAATCCTATGGATCACAACAGGATATTGTTCACCATTGTGCTGGAAAGATAATCCCTATTGGTTAGCAACACTGCAGTTTAGCCACAACAGTCATCTCTACCATATCAACGACTGTGAAGATAGCAAAGGACCATTTTATTCTGTTATATATAAGGTCACCATGAGTCAAAAGCTAACTTGATGACAACAATGCATGTAGCTAACTGTCCTGGAGGATGAGGTCCATGCTGTTCCAAACATAGTACTATAGAGATAAAGCTGGGAATTAGGGAATCAAGTTCCTTTGACTAATATATATTGAAGCAGCATCTATATGCCAGGCTATGGGGATACATTAATGACCACCTCTCCCAAAGGCACAGCCTCTTCCTCATGGAGTTTATAATCTATTGTTTGAGACAGATATAATCAAAGAATGACACAAAGGAGTATAAAATTAAAACCATGATAAATGTTACACTGAAGAGAAATAGGAAGGATTTACCTGGTCAGGAAGGTCAGAGGAGGTTTTCCTGAGGAAATGATGATAAAGCCAAGGTGTGAAGACAGATTAGAAATAATCAGGCAAAGAGGAGAGAACAATCACAAAGATCAACATGTGTAAAGGCCCTGTAGCGAGAGGGAGCAAGGAATTTTCAATGAAATGGTTGTCAATGACTTAGTAAGAAAGCAAGAGTAAGTGCAGAATTATCAAAAGATGAAGTAAGCTTCGTGTGCTTAGTCAAGCAGTTATTTTGTCTTTGTTATAAGAGTATTAAAAAGTAGTCTAAGCAGGTAATGATAGTATCTCCTTGTGTTTGAAAAGATCGTTCTGCTTGATGTGCGGAAGGAAGATGGATATGTAGGGGCCATTTTGATGAGAGGAGAGAATTTCGAAAGCTAAACATAAGGTATGTCTGGATATGAGGAGAATGTGAAAAAAGTTTATTAGAATTATAATCTTTTTTTTTTTTAAATAGTGATTTGGATGAAGGTTTACAAAGCAAATTCACCCCCCATACAGCGATTCACATATACCTTGTCTCATGACATTGACCACAGTTTACCACAATGCAACAGCTCCCCTCCCACTTCCGCCCCATAGTTACCTCTTCCCTGTGTCTATCACTCCATGAACTCCCGCCCCCCAAGCTGTATCCCAAAGCATAAGCAGTCCTTCTCCCCAGCCCCCCATGATTGCTCTCTCCAAGGAGTGCACCCACTTGAGGTAAATGTTCAACTCATATGCCTGTCTTTTCCTTGGCCGGAAACCACAGGTGTGGGTCAATTCCAGACCTGAAGGGCAGCTAGAGGCCATAGTCTCAGTGATTCCACCAGGCTCTATCGGTCCAGCAAACCTGGTCCCCCCCTTTTTTCCCTCAAAATGATTTTGAGTTTTGTTCCACATTGTTCTCCCTCTCTATCAAGGATCTCCTACACAGATCCCCTTCCAAGTGGATGACAGTGGTAGCTGGGCACCATCTAGTTTTTCTGGTCTCATAGTCGTATAGGCTGCAGGTCAGATGATATACCAGTTGCTAGTACTAATTGTTTCCATGAATTTTGGTTCTCTTCATTCTTCTTTGCTCTGGATGAGGAGAGACCCATTGTTGCATCTAGATGGCAGCTTGCTAGCTTTTAAGATCCCAGTCGCTACTTGCCAAAGTA
>NW_006921755.1:4623133-4639166 GCF_000298275.1 Orycteropus afer afer
GTTCACTTCTATATCCTTCCCTTCAAGGCTCAGGGGTCCAGGATTATCTTCTGTGTCTGTGTTAATTGGTTTCCCTTTTCTTTGTTGAAGAAGGTCTGTGCAGTCTTTCTGCCTAGCCCGCCATCTTGCCAGAACCCCTGGAATTATAATCTTTAGGACTTAGTGATAAACTGGATGGATATTAGGGGTGAGTGATTGAGAGATAATCAGAATTATTAGTGGGTTTCTAGTTTACATAACATGGTAAATACTTGTTGTAGTCAGTAAGATAAGAATACCAGAAGATGACCAGGTTGAGGGGACAGGTTAAATTTAAGTTTATGTGAGGTCTAGTGGAGATATCAAGAAGTTGATTGGATATGTCCACCAAGAATTCAGAGTCTGCTCTGGAAATGTGTATTTGAGTGAACTTAATATCCAAATGTATGAATATAGGTGAGATTTAAGTGAACCTTGAAAAATTTCAATGCTTATTTGTTAAGTGAAATAATAGTAATGTTATTATTAAGGAAACTTTAAAGGAGAATGAGAAAAACTATTGGAGAGAACAGAGTAAAATTGTGAGAACATAGTGTCATGGAGAGCAATGTAAGGTTGGAATTCAAGAAGAAAAAAAATGACTATCATGTCAAGCAGTTTAGATAATAATAAATAATAACAGTAAACACCTGTAGTATTTAATATGTCAGATACTTTTTCAGAGCTTTGTATATATTAACTCATTTAAAATCCCCCATACGCCTATACTATGATATAGATACAGTTATCATCCCCATTTCACAGATAAAGAAAGTAAGGATCAGAGAAGTTAAGTATCTTGCTTGTGGTTGCACACTATTAAATACAGGAACTAGGATTTAAACCAAGGTAGTTGAACTTCACAGTTCCATGCTTTGTTTACCACTATGCTGTCCTGCCTCTTGAAAATTCAAAGATGAATAGAGAAAAAATGTTTCCCACTTTAATAACAGGAGAGTCAATCCTGTCTTTACTACAAACTGAGTGGAAAGACAGGGCCAGAAGCCACACTGGATTGAGTTGCAGAGGCATGGAGGTGAAGAAATGGGCACTGCCTTTAGACACAACTGCATACACAGCTTTTGTGAAGCACGACTCTGAGAAATGTAGCTTAATCCACTTCTAAGGTAGAGGTATACAAGGAAGACCCCTGTGAGGCCAAGGCAACTATAAAGACCCACAGATTGGGGTCCTCTCTCAATGGGAATGAGGAATAAAATCTGAAATGCATCAGGCTCTTAGTTCTGCTTTAAAGTGAGCTCAAATATTGAGTTACTTTTCAAATTAAAACTTTCAGGTCAAAAATTGTTTTATTCATCTTATTATCATTCTGCTCCCAAGCACTTGTTACAACACTTTCTATATGCCAAGAGAAATTTGGAGTTGGGGAAAGTCACTTTGGGTTTAGAGGACTTGAGTCTTTCCTCTGCTCTTTACTATGATTTTGGACCAATTCCAATGTCCTGGCTATTCAGCTGCTGTTATTATTGTTAGGTGCCATCAAATTGATTTTGACTCATAGTGACCCTATAGACAGAATAGAACTGCCTCTTAGGGTTTACTCAGATGTAATCTTTATAGGAACAGTTTGCCAGAACTTTCTGCCATGGAGCTTCTGGTGGGTTCTAACCTTTTTTTTTTTTTTTTTACTTATATTGTGGTGAAAACATATGCAACAAAACATTTGCCAATATAATAACTTCCTCATTTACAGCTCAGGGATATTGATGACATATTTTATATCGTATCATCATTATTGTTCTCCTTTTCCTAAACATCCCACCACTATTAGTATAAACTCAATGTCCTGCAAACAAAAGCTTCCCCTTTCCTCCTCCCTCCTACCCCTGGTAACAACTAATAATCTTTTAGATATATGTTGTTGTTGTTATGTGCCATTGAGTCCTCTCCGACTCACAGTGACCCCTCCTTGGCTTTCTCAGACAGTTATCTGGACATAGATTGCCCAATCTTCCTTCCGAGGAGTGGCTGGTGCGTTTGAACTGCCAACCTTCTGGTTAGCAGTCAAGTGCCTTAAGCACTATCCCACCTGATCTTTATATATATATATATATATATATATATATATTTTTTTTCAACCTATCTAGGAATACAGGCTCCTTCCCTCTCCCATTCCAGGTAGCCAATAAAGAAAGTTTTTCCCATGTATAAACGTATAAACTTTTCCTTGACTTTTTACAATAGTGGACTAATACAATATCTGTCCTTCTGTGATTGGACTTACTTCACTCAGCATAGTATCCTCCAAGTTCATCCACATTAAGTGGTGTTTTTCAGATTCTACATTATTCTTTAGGGTTGCATAGTATTCCATTGTGCATATGTACAACAGTTTGTTTATCCATTCCTTGGTTGATGGGCACTTACTTTCATATCTTTGCTAATGTGAATAGTGCTGTGATGAATACTAATCATTAACATTTCAGTTAGCAGGTGAGCCCTTAACTGTGGCAGCACCAGAAAAATCACCTCCTCTCAATATTATTGGTAGGATTAAGAACAAAAATACTTTGCTAACTAAACAACTTTATACAAATGTTATGTTTAATATGATAAACTGTTATTGGAAGAAGGAAGAAAGAAGAGACCCTGGCTTTTGAGAGTTTCATTAGACTGGAGAAACATAAATGAAGTAAAAATGCAGAACCCCTGGGTGGTACATACAGTTGATGTGCCTGGCTGCTGACAAAACATTGGAGGTTTGAGTCCACCTATGTGTGCTACAGAAGAAAGGTCTGACAATCTAAAAAACAAAAACAGAAACAAACAAACAAACAAATAAAACAGAAAAGGAGCTCTGGTGGCATAGTGCCGAAGGCATTGAATGCTAACCAGAAGGCTGGTGGTTCAAACCCACCAGCCACTTCTCAGAAGGAAGACTGCTCAATCTACTTCTGTAGAGGTACCACCTCAGAAACCCAAGGAGGGGTCGCTATGAAGAAAGGTCTGACAAGCTACTTCTGAAATATCAGCCATTGAAACTTCTGTGGAGCACAGTTCAACTGTGATGTACTTTGGGTTGCCATGAGTTGGAATCAAGTTGATGACAACTAGATTTTTTAAAAATGTAGACTCCTAGTAGGTATGTACTATCTACTTGTTGGTGGATTAATTGATTTCTGCATTTGGGAAGGGCTAGAAGCAACAGCATTAGATCACCAGAGTCAGACAAGGATCACACGGACCTTTGCCTGGACACCATTCGCATGAGAATGTTGGCCAACAGAGGGGAAGTTTTATGCTGGCAGGGATATAACAGGCATTTAACATAAATATTTGCTGATTGATTGATTGAACTGGGCATATTATCAACATTGCAGCACAAAATGTTTCGACAAGAGATCTTATGAGAGTTAGAGGAATAAGCTTGCCAGCACTATGGCAGGCAGACATTTCCTGAATAGGCACATTGTAATGCCCCCAGTGAATTGCCCACCAGTGCCAATTAAATGCAGTTGTATTTAAACCTTCAGGGTGGTAGAAAAGTGATCTTTAGGACAGCTTAGATTCACTGGGGAGTAACCAGTTCTACAATGCTATAATTTCACACATATTTTAAGAAAGGCATGGAGGAAGATGAAAGACAGCTGAGCGATGTCTGTGTGGACTGAAGATTCTTCATTCAGAAAAAGTTTGAGAATGTTTAAGTCTTCAGAAACCATAAGAATGGCTCTTGCAGAAATTATACAATGTGCTCTGAAAGTTTTCTTCAATTGTACATAGCTCAATTTATTTAGAAAGTAGTGCTTTTTCAAATGGACAAAACTAATGAGCAACAAAAATTGTAACAAACTCAGAAAATAAACTGTAGAAATGTAGAAACTGTAGAATGAGAGCGTGCATGTCTATGTTTGGATCTGCAGGACCTAACTATGCTAATGCAAAATGTGTACAACTACAGAGCATTTTTACATCAAATCTCTACAGAAGTCATCATTCTGCTTGCTGTTGGGTATTAGAACATCACCAGATGTCCCTGACTATTTTCCAGTTGTCTTCCAGTGAAGACCATGGGGATGCCTGGTAGGGTGGATCCTTTATTGTTAGGTACCATTGAGTTGGTTCCAGCTCATAGTGACCCTATGTGCAACAACTGAAAAAAAAACAAACTCACTGCTGTTGAATCAGTTTCGACTCATAGCAATCCCTCCTTGGGTTTCTGAGGTGAGAATGAAGCATTTCCTGGTCCTGCACATCCTCATAATCGTTATGTGCTTGAGCCCATCATTGTAGCCATTATGTCAATCCATCTCATTGAGGACCTTCTCCTTTTCCACTGAGCATCTACTTTACCAAGTATGATGGCTTTCTACAGGGACCAGTCCCTTCTGATAACTTGACCAAAGTACAAGGGATGAAGTCTGGCCATTCTCACTTCTAAGGAGCATTCTGGCTGTACCTCTTCCAAAATAGATTTGTTTGTTCTTCTGGCAGGCCATGATATATTCAACATTCTTCATCAACACCACAATTCAAATGCATCAATTCTTCTGTGGATTTCCTGATTCAATGTCTAGCTCTCACATGCATATGAGGTGATTGAAAACAACATGGTTTGGGTCAGGTGCACCTTAGTCTTCAAAGTGACATCTTTGCTCTTTAACACTTTAAAGAGGTCTTTTGTAGCATATTTGCCCCCATGCAATACCTTGTTTGAGGTAGTGTAGTGCCTAAGGCACTTGACTGCTAACCAGAAGACTGGTGATTCAAACCCACCAGCCACTCCTCAGAAGGAAGATGGGGCACTCTACTTTCGTAGCGATACTGCCTTGGAAACCCAAGGAGGGGTCTCTATGAGTCGGGTCCTACTCGATGGCACGTAACAACAACAAGCAAGATAAATGGTGAGGCTTCTTTGCGAGTGCTGACTGAGGTAGCCTAAAGCAAGGAACTTCTTCTGTGTTGGTTGGGGCCCTTGGGATAATTGTGTTTGGGGCCCTATGTCTACCCCCATGTAAATTCCACTTTGTTATGAGACTTTTTTCCTTTGGAAATCAAATTGATCCTTAAACTACTTTAAATCTGTTGCCCTGAAATTAAAAGCTGGCTGTTGTGGCTTAGTTTTACTGTATCTGTGAATATAGGACTAAATACTGTGTTTGAAGTGGAACAGTGTGATTAGTAATTAGCAATAAAATTTAAAATGACTAGGAGCTCTGGTGTTGTAGCGCCTGAGGTATTTGACTGTAAACCAGAAGGCTGGTGGTTCAAATCCACCAGCCACTCCTTGGAAGGAAGATTGAGCAATCTACTTCCATAGTGATACCACCTCAGAAAACCAAGGAGGGGTTGCTCTGAATTGGATCTGACTCGATGGCAGTGAGTTTGTATTTTTTTGGAGTTTAGTGGTGTAGTGCCTATGGCATGTGACTGCTTACCAGAACTCTGGCTGTTCAAACTCACCAGCCACTTCTCGGAAGGAAGGTTGAGCAATCTACTTCCATAGTGAAAATACCTTGGAAACCCAAGGAGGGGTAGCTATGTGTCAGATCCAACTCCACAGCAGTGAGTTTGTTTGTTTGTTTGTTTTTAGTAGGTTACTTAAGGAGCTCTGGTGGCACAGTGCCTAAGGCATTTGACTGCTAACCAGAAGGCTGATGATTTAAACCTACCAGCTGCTCCTTGGAAGGAAGACTGGCCAATCCACTTACATAGAGATACAGCCTTGGAAACCCAAGAAGGGGTTGCTATGAGTTAGAACCTACTCAATGGCAGTGAGTTTAGTTTGTTTTTTGGTGGTTGTTGGTGGTAGTTGCCATTGAATCTGCACATACAATATGGCATTGACCCTATGGATGACAGAATGAACTATTGTGCAGGCCTGTGCCAGCTCCATGATCATTGATGTGCTTGAGTCCATTATTGTGGCTTTTTGAGTGCTTTCCAATCAGGGGCTCAACTGCCAGCACTGTATCAGACAATATTCTGTTCTCTATAGGCTTTTTCTTTGGCTGATTTTTGGAAGTATATTCATCAGGCCTTTCTGCCTAGTATGACTTAGTCTGGAAGCTTTGCTGAAACCTGTCTACCATGGGTGACCCTGCTGGTACTTGAAATGCTGGTGGAATAGCCTCCAGAATCATAGAAACATGAAAGCCACCACAGTACAACAAACTGACAGACAAGTGGGGATTTGTAAATGTTAATAGAGGGTAAGAATCACGTATAAAGAGGCAAATAGCAAAAGGTACCTGATCTCATCCATTATTGCCTAGAAGACTTGACAACTTAGCTGCTGTCTGAGGATTGGGTAGGAATTAATCAGGCAAAAGTGTCTGGACTCTTGCTGTCCAAACTGAGAAATCAAATAGATTGAGAGAATGAAGAATATTAGTAAATTAAAGTGGGGAAACAATGGAGGCTGATGACACAACTAAGTTAATAAAATGGCAATGGCATGAAGATTTGAGAGGGCTTTAGAAAACAGCATCAGTAGACCACTGTGATAAATTTGATATGGAGGTGAAATTGAGTGTGATGAAGGCAGAGGAGCAAAGAATGATGGACAATTATCTGTTTGTAGTAACTCAATAGTGTTTTTACTCTTGTGATAGTAAACAAAGGAAAAGAAGTCAATTTTGGTGAAATAGAATGTGGGGACCATGGAAGGTAGAAGATTATTAATTCAGTTTGGGATATAACAAATTTGAGGTGCAAATGTGATACCTAAGTGGAACTGTACAGAAAGAGATCAGATGTTTGAGTCTGAAGGTAAAAAGGATGTGGGCTAAAGACACAGAATTTCAAACCGTTGCCTTATAGATGGAATGGCAGAGACTGCTGGTTATCCACTAACATCTATCCTCCTCTTCTTTCTGAGCATATGTCTGTCCAATTAAAACCACATTTCACATCTTACTGTGGAACCATGTAGCCATTTAAGCACATTCTTACCAGTGGAATGTGAGTTCATGTGATGTGTGCAATTTCCATGCCACTTGTTTAAACATCAGTCCTTAGCCCTGAACTTCCTTGTTTCTTTATCCCTCCCTCAGGACTCTGACCTTAATAGCCACCCAGTTTCAACCATGCAGATATTGACTATGGCCTAATGGATGCAGTACAGCAGGATGAAAGAAGATGGATCTCTGAGGGACTGTGTGTAGCAAAGCAGACCTGTCATCCTGGACCACATGCACCTTTTGACTGTTAGGTGGAAGAGAGATAAGCCTCATTGCTTAAGCCACTCCAGTTTTCATCATAGCTTAGCCTTTACTGTAAATGATAGATATGACAGTGCCATGGGAATGGATTAACTATTGGAAGAAAAATACATAGAGTGATAAAAAGAAAGGTCCTATGACAGGACCTTGAGGAACATCAGAATGAAGAAGTAGGCAAAAGAGAATACTGATAAAAGGGAATAAAAGGCATAATGTGAAATTCAGGAGAAAATCAAAGGGTATGTCTTTTTCATATTAACTGGGGAAGAGTGTTTCAGAAAGGAGAGAGTGGTCATTATTGTCAAATGATGTTAACAAGTTAAATTATAAGAAGGAATGGGAAATTCTGGGGGATTGAGTGACAAGGAAGCCATTGGAGTCCTCAGTGAAAACAGGTTCAGAGTAGTGGTGTAGGGAGGAGATGGCAGAGAAATGAGGAAATGAAGGCTGCAAACACAGGCAGTATGTTAAAGAAGTTTGGCAGGCAAGAAAGGGAGAGCTGGAACCAGATGTATAGATAGAAATGGAGTGAGCAACTAATAGCTGACATTTACTGAGTGCTCACTAGATACCAGTACACACATTGTCTAAACCTTTTACACAAATTGCCCATTTAAGCCTCACAACAACCCAAGTACATAAGTCCTATTATAGACCCTGAGTGAAGCAAATGGCTAAGTGCTCAAGTACTAATCCTACTACTAAGCAAAAGGTTGGTGGTTTGAAGCTACTCCCAGGTGTCTCAGAAGAAATGCCAGGTAATCTGCTTCCAAAAGGACACAGCCTTGAAATCTTTATGGAACACAGTTCTACTCTGACACACATGGGCTTGCCATGACTCAGAGTCAGCTCAATGGCAACTGATTTGGTTTTTATTATTCATGTTTTGTATGTGGGGAAACCAAGGCATAAGGATGTTGAATAATTGTCCAAGCTATAACTAAGTGTTGGAGCACCTCTAATCACCTTGGGGTATAGTCATTCATCAGGAAGTCCACACTGATTATATATGTGTGTTCTTTCTCTATACAGAACACTGAGAAGCTTCGTCCTTTCTTTTTGTCGAATAGAAGCCCAATTTTAAAGTTAGGCCATTTTAAGCGTTTAAGTCCAATACAAAGCATATCAGTTGCTCCACTTATCCAAATTTCAGAACGTTTCTATTTGTCTCTGAGCCCTGATTAAAGGACACTTCCAGATGTTCTGCATTGATAATAATCACCATCATGTGTTATTCACATCACGGAGTATAGTGTTGATTTGTGGATCCACTTGGAATTACTTGTTATGGATGCTAACATTATTAAACTTGTTTGTTTGTTTGAAATATGTACCAGAGGGATCTAGAAAAAAGAGCTAAGGAAACATATAAGAAAGGATTTCTGGGAAGTGTTGAGGGCTCAGTTGTGGCCTGTGCAGACTGTAAATTTATTGGCATCTATCTATACAGTTACGTGACTTCCTCCAAAATATGTTCAGCCAGTGAGGTGAATGTGCTGAGAATGGAGGTTGTTGGATTCTTCTAGGCTTGGCACTCTGCCAATGGATGATGGAGGAATAATGAGCAAAGAAGTTAGGATTTTGAAAATAGTGTTTGAAATGATGAACCAAGGAACTAATCTGTATAGGAAAGAAAGTAGAGAGAGGTGACCTGGAGAAGGAAGGAGGGTAGAGAATTTTGAATGTAAGCTCTTCATAAAGTAAGTTAGGGAGGATTCCACCCTTTTCTATGTTTTGGAATAGTTTGGGTAGGATTGGTATCAGTTCTTCTCTGAATGTTTTGTAGAATTCTCTGGTGAAACCGTCTGGGCCAGGACTTTTTTTAGTTGGTAATTTTTTGATGACTTGTTCAATTTCTTCTTTTGTGATGGACCTGTTCAACTTTTCCATATCAGTCTATGTTAGTTTAGGTAAGTGGTGTGTTTCTAGAAATCTGTCCATTTCTTCCAGATTTTCAAATTTGTTGGAGTACAGTTCTTCATAGTATCCTGATATTATCTGTTTTATTTCAGGTGGTTCTGTTTTGAATATAAGCTCTATGAGAACAAGTATCTTTCACTGTCTGGCTTACTCTAGTAACTTCAATGACTAGAACAGTGTAAGGTACCAAGAAGGCTCTCAATGATATTTAAGTAGACAAACAAATGAGATGAAAGACTTAAGGACTGGAAATAATGAGCAACAATCAGAGATCAAGGGTTTGGAGTCAAGTAATTATAAAGTCTGAAGTTGCAATTTGAGAGGTGCCACAATCACAGGTAAAGATTAATGTCCCAAATTTACAAATTGATGGTAGATTCCTAAAGGGCACTGGACAGGAAAGTAAAAGTCTTTGGAGATGAGGCCAAGGTACTCACAGGCAGGCGTTTGTTTGGTTGAACCCAGGTCTTTCCAGTCACCCAGGATGATAATAGAATTTGTGGAGGGGAGAAGACATCTAAGTTCAGGTCCAAAGGCAATCAGTGAGGGAGAGAGACTAATCAGGAGGTCAGAAGAAAACATGTTGTGAAAGACAGAGGGTGATGTAGCCAAATGGTATAAAAACAAAAGACAGAAATTCCAGCTACTTTCATCCATTAACAATAATAGCTAATATTCTCCATTCACTTTGCTAAATATTGATTACCCATCTGGAAAATTACTTCATTTTGTACCTTATGACATAAAATCAGTTTGTTTTCTGTATGGGCCAATATTGGGTGACTTTATAATAATGACTAATCACCCCCCCCACCAAAAAAAAAAAAAAGGCCATTTTGTAGACATGGACATTGTCTAATTTTCAATTATGTGAGTTTTTTTTTTTTTTTTTAATTTCATAGTGATGTCAGAGACACAAGAGAAAGAGAGCAGAAATAGGGGAGGCTACTATAAGTCTAGGCTTAAGAATATACAATAAAAAATAGAAAACCACCAGACAAAATAGGCACCAACAATAGTTATCTGAGTGTTCTTTTCAATTTGACAATAACAATCTTTCATTTTTAAGTGATCAGTTTTTGCTTGGAGGATACTATTTGAAATGTTAAATGTTTTATTTTATTTCTTATAATTAAAATTTATTTCAGCTTTTTCATAGTGTCTAGAAGCAAATGAAGGCCATTGTTTCCTGGAAGCAAAAACGGAAAATTGAAGAAATCATATCAATAATTCAAGTATCAAAACAACTTGGTTATTTCATTTGAAAATATTTCTTCACTTGAATTATTGGCATATTTGTGTAAGGTTCCCTACCCCTCTTTCTCCACTGAGAAACAGCCTTTGAACCAAAAATTAAACAAAGTTCCTAGTGTATCAGTTAAAGAATGGATGGACATATTCTTACCTCTGAGCTATAATGTATAGAACCTTTCGTAGCCAAAGAATCTTTTTCCTTTATTCTAATGCACTAAAATTTAGGAACAGAATCCAACCAGAGAATAAACCATTTCAGAAAGAGAGACAGTGCTTTCTTAGTGAACTCTTGATTCTCTAGTTTTTGCCAGGCTGAAAGTCACCAGACACTGTGTGATAGTGTGTCCCACTAGTGTCTAGTATTCTTTTCTTTTCACTATTTCAACTATGTTAGTCAAATGAGTTTCCATGGTCCTGTCCTCAAAAGTTGTACAGGGTATGATAGCTTGTTTTGTTTGGCAAAATTCTCCAGAACGTGATTCATTGTCTGCAGGTGATTCATGGTTAGGAAATTAATTCTGAACTCTGCCAGTGATTGTGGTTGATTAAAGTCCAGAAGTCCTTGCCGTCTGTTCGCTAGCACTCTTTGTCAACTGGAATATTTCTATAATAAAAAGAGCCGAGAGTAGATGTGTTTGATGCATGGAATTTACATGCGTGTTTGCATCCTTTGAAAGCGCTACTCGAGCCTACACAATTTTAACACTTGGCATGAAAATCATTCTAAAAGTGTCTGACTGAATGAATCACATTTTACAAATAAATATCTGTCAAATGGTGCAATTACTTCAGATCCAGTCATTAAGCAATAAAACAAAGCAGTAAATAGGATACATCTGCTGCAAAGTGCTATAGAAATGCAAGTTTCTTCTCAAGTTACTTGTCTTTTAATATTTTAGCCTAATTGGTGGAATGATTCACTAGAAATGTCTACCACTCAATCTAATCATGGCACCAAAAAGGGGAGGGGAACTTCCTAAACCTGTCTATAGGACAGGAAAAAAATCCTCTCAGTTACAAGAGAAAAGAAAGAAAAAAAAGGGATGGCCCATGAAGTGCTCCTTTTATATGCCAGTCCAGTGTTGAATTATCTAATAAGCAAGATAAATAGGGGCTAACTTGTGCTTACTTATTAATCTGCAGTGAACAATTTCATATTGTGTCAACACATCAAGATTCTGCTTCTATGTATAGCTGGCATCTGTCTCTCCCAACTCCACAGCACTTTCCCGCAGAATCAAAGCTGCTTTTCAAATTCACAGACCCTGACAGGGACGGTGTGCTCAGTAGGCAAGGTAAGAATGAGTATACTCGTGATCACTTACTATTCTGCAGTGAACAGTTGCACATGTCCTGTGTGCTGCTCTGAGAAATGCTGTGAGATGAAAGACCACATTCTCTGGAAACAAACACTAGTAGTAATGGTGTTATCTGTTTTCCTTCCATATCAAAGTAAATTTAAGAGATTATTATCTCTGTTAACCAATTCAAAAGGAGCACTGGTGGTACAATGGTTAAGGCTGCTAACCAGAAAGTCAGTGGTTCGAATACTCCAGGCCTCCGTGGGAGAAAGATGAGACAGTCTCCTTCCATAAAGATTTACAGCCTTGGGAACTCTATGGGGCAGTTCTACTCTGACCTATAGGGTCACCATGAGTTTGAATTGACTCCTCGACAGTGTGTTAAACCAATTCAAATTCTTTATTTTGTGCCTGTGGTTCTTTAAATGAAGACAGTAAATGAAAAAGGATTATGGAAGGAACCCTAGGTAGCAATAGTCAAGTGCTCTGCTGCTAATGGAAAAGTTGGAGGTTGGAACTTACCAGCCTCTCTTCAGGAGTAAAGACTTAGTGATCCACTCTCATAAAGATTTACAGCCTAGGAAATGCTATGAGCAGTTCTACTCTGTCCTGTAGGGACAATGAGTTTGAAATTAACTCAATGGCACACAACATATAGCTTCATGTTTCTCTACTACTTTAAATTTATTGATGGTACAGAATTTATATTCAAAGGAAGATAGAAAAGTATGAAGTAAATATGACCCATTGAGATAAAGACATCATAAAATACTAGGTCTTTTGTCCCTGTTCAGCCTCCCTCTGTATGAAAAATTATAACAAAGAAACATAAGAAACAGGATATCTGTGAAAATTTAGTTTGGGGACATATTTTAAATAATTTTATTGGTATTTCATGATGAAAGTAGCACATTTTTGTTGTTGAAACTTTAGAAAATATAAACAGAAGAAATGAAAAATTACACATAATTTCATCACTCAGATAACTATTGTTGGTGCCTATTTTGTCTGGTGGTTTTCCATTTTTTATTGTATATTCTTAAACCTAGACTTACAGTAGCCTCCCCTATTTCTGCTCTCTTTCTCTTGTGACATCACTATTAAAAGAACATGCTCAAGTTAGCCTGCTGTGTAAGAGGGATGAGAGACAGGCGGACCATAGTTGCTCCATTCAATCTATAGACCTACAGTGATGCAGAAATACATTTAATAATAAATGATTGTTGTTTAGAGGCAAATTAGGATGCAGCAATTACTAACAGATATAATATGCACATATAATATACAGCTGGGTCAGTGGTGTTAACAAGAGGGTGTTGCTGGTGTGGACCAGTGGGTGATATTGTAAGAGGGGATGACATCAACATGACTGCTTAGAAAATTCTATGCAGTATTTCAGCAGAATGTGCTATTTTCTAAAATAAAAATATTCCTGTAGTTAGTTTAGCAAAAAAAAAAAAAAAAAAACCAAAAAACCACACATTTTTCATAAGCCCAGTTTATATATATCAATACACCTAAAAGGTTAAAACTCTATGCTAATTAGCTTTTTGAATCTTCTATGAGTTGGAATCCAGTTGACTGCAATGGAAGTCTGCTCCGGTCAGGGCTGTCATTTTTACCCCATTACAATGATGCTTTGAATCCCATGGTTTTGTCTGCATACACTAGAAGCATGGGCTGTTGTTTTTGTTTTCTGCCACTGTTTTTATAGTCACTGATTTTGTCTAGGTTCCTGGTGTTTCAGCTACAATGTAATGGTTATAAGTAATTGTGAACCTATATCAATAACTGTTTTGAAGATAAAGTAGTAATTAAAGGAAAAGAAGGAGAAAATAAAAATAAGATGTCAGTTACTAATAATGTTGTAACTAATGTAATTCAATGTAGAAAGATTTTACAAAACAAATTTGTTGTTGATATTCATATAATCTAAGAAATATCACACTTATGCAATTTCAACTATATTTATCACATTATTCTGTGATTAGAGTTGATAATAAAATTACTTGTATAATAATTATTGATTTTATAATTGTGATAACAAAATAGAGGAATTGATAGTTTAAAACATGAAGTTAGGGAAATACTATTTTTCTTGATACAGTTTTAGAAATATAACTTAAATATTAAATTCAATGTTTTCAAATTTTAGTCTTTTAAAAATTTTCATTAAAAACATCATTGCTTTACAAATATATATCTGATTTGATGAAACTTATTGGTTCTATGGCATAAAATTTTCATGTTGTTAGGTGCCATCGAGTCATCTCTGATTCATAGTGACCCTATGCATAGCAGAATGAAACACAGCCTGATCCTGAGCCAGCTCCATGATTCTTGCTATATTTGAGCCCATCACTGCTGCCCCCTTATCAGCCCATCTTGTTGAGGGCCTTCCCTCTTTCGTCGACCCTCCACCTTACCAAGCATGACATCCTTCTCCAGGGAACGGTCCCTGCTGACAACATGACCAAAATAGGTGAGACAAAGTCTGGTCATTCTTGCCTCCAAGGAGCATTCTGGCTGCAATTCCTCCAGGCCAGACCTCTTAGTTCTTTTAGCAGTCCACGGTACTTTCAGCATTCTTCGCCAACACCACAGCTCAAAAGCATCAATTCTTCTTCCGTCTTCCATATTCATTGTCCAGCTCTCACATACAGATGAGGCAACTGAAAATACTATGGCTTATGTCAGGTGCAACCTTATTCCTCAAGGAGATATCTTTGCTCTTCAGCACTTGAAAGAGGTCCTTTGAAGCCGATTTGCTCAGTGCTATACGTCCTCTGGGGATCTCTAGTAGCATAGTGCCTAAGGCACTTGACTGTTAACCAGAAGGCTGGAGGTTCAAACCCACCAGCCACTCCTGGGAAGGAAGATGGGACAGTTTACTTCCGTAGTGATACTGCCTCGGAAACCCAAGGAGGGGTCACTATGAGTCGGGTTCGACTCGATGGTACATAAAAACGACAACATATGTCGTCTGATGTCCTGACTGCTGCTTCCATTGGCATCAATTGTAGAACCAAGTAATGTGAAGTCTGACAATTTCAATCTTTTCTTCATTTATCATAATGTTGCTTATAGGGCCAGTTGTGAGGATTTTTGTTTTCTTTATATTGAGATGTAATCCATACTGAAGATGGTACTCTTCAATTTTCATCAGTAAGTACTTCAAGTCATTCTTACTTTCAGCATGCAAATTTTTATCGTCAATGTATTGCAGGTTCTTAATGATTCTTCCTTCAATCCTTACGCCACATTCTTCTTCATATAGTCCAGCTTCTCATAGTATTTGCTCAGCATACAGATTGAATAAGTATGGTGAAAGGATACAACCCTGATGCACTTCTTTCTTGATTTTAAACCATGCAGTGTTCCCTTTTTCTGTTAGAAGGACAGCCCCCTGGTTTATGTACAGGTTCCTCATGAGTACAATGAAGTGTTCTGGAATTCTCATTCTTCTCAATGTTATCCACAATTTGTTATGATCCACATAATCAAATACTTTTGCATAGTCAATAAAACACAAGTAAACATCTTTCTGGTATTATATGCTTTGAGCGAGATCCATCTGACATCAGCAATGATCAATTCCTCTTCTGAATCCAACTTGCATTTCTGGAAATTCTCTGTCAATATACTTACTGCTGCAACCATTTTTGAATTATTTTCAGTAAGATTTTACTTGCTTGCGATATTAACGATATTGCTCAATAATTTTCACATTCTGTGGGATCATCTTTCTTTGGAATGGGTACAAATGTGGATCTCTTCCAGCCAATTGGCCAGGTAGGTGTCTTCCAAATTTCTTGGCATAACTGAGTGAGTGCCTTCAGTGAGCCATCTGTTTTTTGAAACATCTCAATGGGTATTCCGTCAATTCCTAGAGCCTTGTTCTTCTCCAATTCTTTCAGTGCAGCTTTGAGTTCTTCCTTCAATACCATTGGTTCTTGAACATATGCCACCTACTGAAATGGCTGAAGATCGACCAGTTCTTTTTGGTGCAGTGTCTCTGTGTATTTCTTCCATCTCCTTTTGATACTTCCTGCATCATTCAATATTTTGCCGATAGAATTTTCCAATATTGAAACTTGACACTTAAATTTTTTCCTCAGTTCTTTCTGTTTGAGAAATGTTGAGCATATTCTTCCCTTTTGTTTTTCTAACTCCAGGTCTTTGCACATTTCATTATAGTAATTTGCTTTGTCTGCTCAGGCCGCTCTTTGAAATCTTCTATTCAGCTCTTTTGTCTTGTCATTTCTTCCATTTACTTTAGCTATTCTTCGCTCAAGGGCAAGTTTGAGAGTTCTTCTGACATCCATTTTGGTCTTTTCTTTCTTTCTCGTATTTTTA
>NW_006921755.1:4642901-4647822 GCF_000298275.1 Orycteropus afer afer
CATTCCATTTCATTTTTGACAACTTCCAATTTTCCTAGATTCATACTTTGTACATTCCAATTATTAATGGATATTTGCACCTTTTTTTCTTCAATTGGAGTCATGCCACGTTAGCACATGGAGGTCCTGAAAGACTTACTTTATCCATATCATCAAGGCTAGTTCTACTCTGATGAGGCAGCTCTTTCCCAGTCTTATTTGGAGTGCCTTCCGACCCAAGGGGCTCATCTTCCTGCACTGTGCCAGACAATGTTTCCAAGCTATTCATAAAGTTGCCCAGTAATGTATCAGACTGTGTTTCTCTGCTATTCATAAGATTTTCTCTGGCCAATTTTTGAGAAGTGGTTGGGTTCCTCCTTCTTCCTAGTCTGTCTGAGTCAGTAAGCTGTGTTGAAACCTGTGCACCATGTGCAAGTCTGCTGGCATCTGAAACACCAGCGGCAGAGCCTCAAGCCTCACAGCAACATACAAGCCCCACAGGATGACAAACTGACAGACAAGTGTGTCTCCTTTAGTTCTTGGAAACCTTGGCATCCTCCCCTTACCTAATTCCTACCTGGAACCTGCCACTTTATGGTCCCTGGCCACTCCCTTCCTTTCTAGCCTTGCCTTCTATCCCTTTTTACCTGGATATCCTGCCACTCTACAGGTCCCCGGCCTCTCCTGCTCCCTCCCTTTCCTGGACCACAATTGAAAGGGCATTTTTAAAATCAGGTGAAAGTGGAATTGCAGTAGAGAGAAGTGCCAAGTTCAAGAAGAGGATGGCAGGGCATGAGGAAGAGCAAGCGATGCTGGACTCACTCTGCTAGAAGAAAATAAGAGGGCCACGCATCAGCGTATTGATTGCTTTCATTCTGAACTCAAGGTCAGAATTTTAATAGTGACATATTAAAATTTACATTTGATAGAAATATCATAGCAAATAGATTTACGCTCTACTTTTTTATTTGCAGATATTGCTAATTTATCTTTTTTTAAAATTATTGTTCAGGGATATTATATCATGCCACATGGAGTTCATAAATCAAAGAGACCAAGTGGATGCCAGCAAAGGAATGCAAAAAAGGCAAGAATTAGATCACTCAAAGCACTTGCTGGATCATGCTTCAATATTTCAAAAGACTGGGTGATGGCCAGGGTTCATCAAAAGACACTGCTCTTCAGTCTCCAGTAAAGCTGACTCTTCTGATGCTGGCATGCATTCTGCAGAAGAGCAAATGGCATTATTTGAAGCAGAAGAGAGTGCTGAATATGACTGTAGCCATGATGCTGTCAATGGATGAGTGACCTTAAGGAGAAAGATTTGCAAATTCTTGGTACTGTTTCTTTCTGGGGGAGCTCTGGTGGCACAGTGCCTAAGGCATTTCACTGCTAACCAGAAGGCTGGTGGTTGAAACCCACCAGCCATTCCTCAGAAGGAAGATTGGGAAATCTATTTCCATAGTAATACTGCCTCAGACACCCAAGGAGGGATCGCTATGAGTCAGATCCGGCTGGACGGCAGTGAGTTTGGTTTGGCTTTTGGTTTCTTTCTGGGAGATACCAGTTCCACATCATTATTGGGTTGAAATCATCAAAAGGGAAAGTACTTCTTGCCAGAACAAAGATGGATTTTTTCAGTCTTGCAGCAAGGCAAGATGCAAAAGCAAAGGGAGATATGCCCTAGCTTTCAAAAGAGTGGTTTTACAAGGTGATGCCAAGTGTCGAGAAAATTCTGTAAATCACGGGTGGTTTGCTCAGTCATCAGTAAGAATTTTTATACTGTTTTTGCTGCCAACTGTTTGCCACTAGTGCTATGGATATGGCATCCAAATTTGTGACTTTGATTCAGAAGAGATAGGAACTGAGCCTGAAACCACACAACCATGAGACATCCAAAGAGCACCTACATTGCCTTGAAAAGTGGAAATTATTGGCAGCCAGACTGAGGCTACACAAAACCATTGATATAGAATCTGCTGTTTTGATGGAAGTTGAGGGACATCTTGCACAGATTGCTTGATACCACATTGTTTCTTGCCAAGCAGAATCTGGCATTCCATTGGCCACAAGAAAGATGAATCTTCAGTGAATAAAGGGAACTTTCTTGAGATGGTTGAGATGCTTTCAAAATATGATCCAGTGCTGAAAGAGCACCTAATGAGATCAAAGCACAGCACATGTAATCTTAAAGTATCGACCTTTTGTCTTGTGCCAAAAACTCAGAATGGGTTTATAAGTGCCCTGGAAAATCAGGTGAAGGAGAAGCTTGTCACAGACATACAGTCTACAAAGGATCACATCTGACAGCACACCTGACATATCACATACTGACCAGATGTGCAAAGTGATAAAAGATGTAAAATCAACAATAGGAAAGTTGAAGTGAAAGAAATCTTTCTAGGATTTTTCCCTTTAAAGGGGAAAAAACTGCTGATACTCTAAAAAAAGTGGAAAGTGATGGACAGGACATAATGTTAATGCTGCCACTATGGGTGGAATCCATGGAGTTGTACAGGCCATTCTTAAAGCAAAGAAAAACAAATGTATTTTTAGTGGATGTATAAACTATGTGCTTAACTTGTGCGATCAGCACTCTTTTCCTGAAAATGCATCATGCCATTTTTTGGAACTCATAAGCTCATCAGACAACAAGCTGGGGTGCTCATCAAGCTGCAGTTAAGGCAGTTAATGTTCAATAAGTTTGTGGTGGCGATTGTGATCCACATGAAAATTTGGAAGCAAGAGGAGAAACACAAGGTCTTTTGCCTGCTGTCTGTAATTTCACTTTTTTATGCTACCTGCTAACCAGAAGGCTGGTCGTTCAAATCCACCAGCCACTCCTGGGAAGGAAGATTAGGCAATCTACTTCTGTAGAGATACCACTTTGGAAACCCAAGGAGGGGTTGCTATGAGTTGGATCAAGTCGACCGCAGTGAGTTTTGCTATGAGTTGGATCAAGTCGACCGCAGTGAGTTTTTTTTTTTTTTTTTTTAATGCTACCCGTACTTCTGATGTGATGTACTTCAGGAAGTTAATCTTACACAGCAGTAGTCAGATGAAAGTGAAATTGCAGTAGAGAGAAGTGCCAGGTTCAAGAAGAGGATGGCAGGGCATGAGGAAGAGCAAGAGATGCTGGACTCACTCTGCTAGAAGAAAATAAGAGGGCCTCGCATCAGCGTATTGATTGCTTTCATTCTGAACTCGAGGTCAGATCAAGATCCATCAAGGAAGTTGCAGCCATGTTTGAGGTTGTTTAAGAGAAGTGTCTTCTATCTGCCACTGAAGAAGAGTTAAAGGTTCATTCCAAAACTGACCTTTTAATAGAAATACAGAGCCTGAGGCGAGAACTGCAAAGAGTAGAGATAGAGCTGGAAGAAGCCAAAAATCGGGCAACATTAAACCTTCTGACATTCATAACTGAATGGGATTTCATGGACTATCTCCCAGTCCTTTCACTGAGTCTAAAATGATTTCTGACAACTGTGTTTCTGGGGCTTCATGTGAGAGGAGCTTTTCAAAACTGAAATTTATAAAAAACTATTTGTGATCTACCATGGGACAGTCAAGGCTTTCTGACCTTGCAGTGTTAACAATTGCAAATGAGTTGGTGAAAGCATTGATTTTGATGAAATGATTCACAAATCCACAGCTTTGAATGCCAGGAGAAGAATGTCCTGATTCAGCCAAGATGTTCACTAAGTGCTTAAATGCTTGTGTAATTGTTCTTGATTATTTTCAAGGCATTATTTCATTTATGAATATATTTCCATATGCATTTGTCAACAACTTTTACATTATTTGGCCTATTAATGATTATGCAAACCTAATCCATTAATGTATCTCATGTAATGGTAAAGTTTAATGTTAAAAATGACATAATTTTGACATCTTAAAGGTTTTTACTTTGAATTCTATTGTTTTCTCACCGATTTTACTTTAACCATATGAAACTATATAAATGTAAATACATTTAACTTTTGCTTGTGGTATTGTAACTTAAAGGTGTAATGTAAATTTTGCTAGTTGTTTATGGTACTGCTATTGCCGTTATATTAAATGATATGTGGGAATTATGATTTATGAGTAACATTAGTACAAAAACATTACGAAGGATTCCGTATGGTCTGGTATGGGAGAAGGCATGTGGGACAGGGTGTGACACCATGAGTTACCTCACAGGGTGACGCCAACCACCAACCCTGATGACTCCACTGGGCTGCATATATATAATAACATCAGAAGCACAATGTACTTTAAACCTTTTTTTTTTCCAGTTCATATATTACCAGATTTAAGCATATATAAATAATTATTTTTATTTTTGTCTCCCTGCTAGGATATGAGTCTTGTGAAAGCAGCTAACACTGTATGTCAGTACCTAGCCTGGATCTTACTTACAAAATTGTTAGGTGCTGTCGAATTGGCTCGACTCATAGTGACCCTATGTACAACAGAATGAAATGCTGCCTGGTCCTGTGCCAGCCTCACAGTCCTGGTCATACGTGACCCCATTGTTGCAGCCACTGCGTCAATTCATTTTGTTAAGGGCCTTCCCCTCTTTCGTTGACCCTCTACTTTGTCAAGCATTATATCCTTCTCCAGGGAATGGTCCCTTCTGACAACATGATCCAAGTAGGTTGGACAAAGTCTGGTCATTCTCACTTCCAAGGAGCATTCTGGCTACACTTCTTCCAGGATAGATTTGTTAGTTCTTCTGGCAGTCCATGGTACTTTCAGTATTCTTCGCCAACACTACAACTCATAAGCATCAACTCTTCTTTGGTCTTCCTTATTCATTATCCAGCTTTCACATCCATATGAGGTGATTAAAAATACTGTGGCTTGGTTTGTTGTTGTTGTTGTTATTTGCCGTCGAGTCGGCCCCGACTCATAGCGACCCCTCCTTGGGTTTCCGAGGCAGTATCACTATGGAAGTAGG
>NW_006921755.1:4650020-4659135 GCF_000298275.1 Orycteropus afer afer
GTCCATTTCAGCTCACTAATGCCTAGGATATTGATTTTTATGTGTTCTATTTCATTTTTTCCCCCCTTGTGATTTGGGTGAAAATTTACAGAGCAAATTCACTTTCCATACAGCAGTTCACATACACTTTGTCTCATGACATTGACTATAATTTACCCCAATACAACGGCTGCCCTCCCACTTCCTCCTGATAGTTACTTCGTCTTTGTGTCTCTCCCTCTATGCACTCCTGCACCCTAAGCTGTCTCCCTGTGTATAAACAGCCTTTCTTTCTCCCATGATTGTTCTCTCCAAAGAGTGTATCTACCTCAGGTAAATGTTCAAGTCATATGCTTGACTGTTGTTTGACTGGAAGCCATAGGTGTGGGTTCAATTCCAGACCTAAAGGGCAGCTTGGGGCTATAGTCTCAGTGGTTCCACCAGGCTCTATCAGACCAGTAAAATTGGTCCCTCCCCCCCTTTTCTTTTTCCAAATGATTTTGAGTTTTGTTCCACATTGTTCTCCCTCTCTATCCAGGATCTCCTACATAGATCCCCCTCCGAGTGGTTGACAGTTGTAGCTGGGCACCATCTAGTTCTTCTGGTCTTATAGTCATATAGGCTGAGGATCGCATGGTTCACAAGTCACTAGGACTAATTGTTTCCATGAATCTTTGGTTTTCTTATGTTCCATTTCATTTATGACAACTTCCTGAATTCCTATATTCATATTTTGTAATTCCATGTTCTGATTATTAATGGGGGTTTGCAGCTGTTTCTTCTCATTTTGAGTTGTGCCACATCAGCAAATGGAGCTCCCAAAAGCTTTACTCCATCCCATCATTAAGATCAACTCTACTCTGAGGAGGCAGCTCTTCCCATTGAATTTTGAGTGCCTTCTGACCTCAGGGGCTCATCTTCTGGCACTACATTGGTCAATGTTTCAGGGCTTTTCAAAAAATTTTCCTGTAATATATCAGACAGTGTTTCACTGCTATTCATAAGGTTTTCACTAGCCAATTCTCTGAGAAGTGGATGGCCCCTTTCTTCTTCTGAGTCTGTCTTAGTCTGGAAGCTCTGCTTAAACCTGTCCACCATGGGTGATGCTTCTGGTACTTGAAATACCAGTAGCATAGGTATATAGCAAAATGCAAGTCATCACAGTATGACAAAGTGACAGATGAGTGGTGGTTACTTACAATAGGCACTAAATAAATGCATGTAGACTAAATTACATTTTTTTATAACACCAAATTAATGGTTATATGTTACCCATTATATATATTTATATACTATTATATATCTGAGCTCTGGTGGCCTAGTGAATAAAGCATTTGACTGCTCACCAGAAGGTTGGTAGTTCAAATCCACCAGCAGCTCCATGGAAAGAAGAGGGGGCAATTTATTTCTGTAAAGGTTTACAGACTACTTTTATTCTTGTTGAAATTGATGTACATTCTTATAGTGAAGTCTTGTGCACATTGGTCTTGATTTCCTTGGGAAAAATTCCTGGAAGTAGAATTTTAGTACCAAAGTATACAGAGAGGACAGCTATTTAAGTAAAAATCTTTTTATTGTAATCTGAGGAATCATAATTTGGCAAAAGTTGTCTTTCTTTTTCTTCTAACTTAGATGATCTATCTTTTGGCCTTTCTAGATTAAGGTGGGAAAGAGTTAACCTTATCAAGCCTTATTAGTGTAGTGGTGAAGTGCTTGGCTGCCAAAGGTTTGAACCCACTAGCCACTTTGAAGGGAAGTTTAAGAGTGGACATTTTTTCTCCTTAAAATAAAGAAATTAAGTGATAACCACTTCCTAATTTGTCATGTTCTCTTTCTGTTCAGCAAACTTACACTTATACCCATTCAATACAGATCTACTGACGTTCTACTATGTGCTGGGCAGTTCTGCAGTTGGTCTCTTCTGTGGTGGTACTGCCCCTCCTTCTCTGATTCACGCAGAAGTAGACACATGGAGTAGCAGAATGTAGGGACTGTAGAAAACATAGGTTGAAATTCCAAAGGTAAGACCTATCAAAGTTGTGTGTGTGTGTGAGAGAGAGAGGCACACCCCTATTGTCTGAATTGAGAGACCATTCACAGACTCTCAGTTTGGACAGGTTTTGTGGCAAAGACCACGAAGTTAACTAGAGGGGCAGGGAATTTATCAGCAACCATATGAGAAGGTGGGTAATCTAATGCTGAGGAACTTACACCCACTGTATTATGCTGAGCATAGCCTTTAAAATGAGCCCTAATTGAGTCTGAACCTCTTCCTTCCTCGTCTGTAGGGATCATTCCATAACATAGACTTCACTGTGTACAAAAATGCTTGCTTTCCTGTTTTCTATGTAGTACCTGTTCAAAGCATAATAGGCTTGTCAATCTATGGTAATGTTATTCACACATTTTTCTCAGCACTATATTTATTATAAAACATAAACAACAGTAGGCTGACAGGTATTGTAAGCATAGACACTACATTCTAATTATGCCCCATCTATTTTAATGGGATCAAAATAATTTATTTTTATTATTTTTTTAAGTTTTAAAAAGTTTTTTTTTTTTTTTTAAATTTTAAACATAGCTAATTCCTATTTTAATGTTGGTACTATGTTCAGTTCAGGGTTGTAGCTAAGGATCTAATTGGAAGAATTTAATTCTACTTTAAAACTTTAAAATAGGTACATGGTTTATAATGATCAGGAAAAAAGAAAGAAAATAAAAGGGGAGTCAGGTTACTTTTAGTTTCAGATAACTGAAATTTTAACCCACTCTTGATATCAGAATTGTCTTTGATTGATTTGAATATAACTCCCTTTCTCAGGATTGAAACACTTTTTTCAGGATCAGACTTCAATTCTGTGCATAGAATAGAAGCTGAAAGGATTAAAAAAATGTTTCCAACTACGCTCCACCCTCAATACACACCCACAAAGAAGGCCATGGCTTGTCACTCTTGTATGAAGTTGTGCTTGCAAGCAGCTTAATTCAAATCTAAATTACAGCTGGAAGTACCATATTTCAGTAAAGATTTTCCCATTTATCCACAAACTTCAATTTAATAAAAAAAGCCACTGGATTTTGAAACAAATTAGAAAGGGAAAATTAAAAATAATACTCTATTTATGTTGGAGAGATTGGAGACATGATTCAGAACCTACCCCGTCCCTTCCCCCTTAGAAAAGACCAGTTTTATACATATATTCAAAATGATATGAATAATTGGGGCAATTATTCAGATGTTTTGCCTGAAATATTCAGACACACTACATAAAAGTGTTTTGGTACTTTTGGGCTTGAATCATTGAGGTAATTGGAACAATTCACCATTACACGTTGCCTCTTCAAGTATACCAGTGCCTTAATTGTAGTCTAATTTACAGAGTTTCTTTTCTTTACAGACATTAAAGAATACTGGATTTCAAATCAGGAGAACTGTTCTTGATTCTTTTTCACTCCTCTTAGTCATGTGACCTTGGACACACCACTTTCCCTTGTTGAATCTGTTTCTTGATCTAGGAAAAGACTGTAAATCGTACCCTGAATACGTCATGTGATTGAGAAGAGGCTAAATAGCATGATAATGAGAGTTACCTTTTATTGATCATCAGGTGTTTTACATTCATGATTTATTTTTTACAATAATTACCACTGTAGAAAAATTGATGTTTAGAGAAATTAAAATGTCACACAGTTAGAACTACCCAGAGACTAGACTCAAAGTCCAGACTTGTATTCTAACATAATATATGGCTCCTCTAATGACAAACTCTGGCACATACATAAGGGGTTATTTTTCATATGATTCCAGTCAGTGCAGTGAACCAGGCAACCTACAATGAGTTGAACAAACATCTATACTGAGTATTTAAAATTTATGAATTTTTCACCTTTTCCCAGCAGTGATTCCAGGACACTTGAACAAATGGCTTTTAACTCTGTCGCTATTGGGGCTGAAGCCATATGTTCATGAAGGACATGTGAAACCTGTTAGCTTTGGCACCATCATCAATAATAACTTGGCCATTTCCCTCTGCTTGGGAATCAATCCCTGGGGTTGGATTTGCTAACACCAGCATGAGGTCCCTTATCTAATCAGAGCTGGACCCAGCCATACTTCAGTGCATTTGACAAGGAATGATGTAATGGTCTTAGTTGAAAATGAGATATACACTTGACATTTGAATATCACACAGTACTGTGATTGTCAACTGAATTACCAATAACAGGTTTAGAAAAGCATAGTTTAAAATAGGGTAATGGTTTTACTCTAGAGATTTTTTTCCTCAGCCTCTGGTCACCATGCTATGTACCCAAACACAGACACACAGACACACACACACAGACATGTGTGTGTGTGTTGACACATACATATATATATATATACTTACTTATCTATGAAATAATAAGGGCATGCCTGTGAAAACAACCAGGTTGTGTCTTCTAAATAGGGAGAAGTCACCATTTTTCCATGCTCAAGATTTTCCCACATACTGATGAAAAAAATAAAAAGCAATCTTCTTGTTTGGATTCCAGTGTGAGAATTTCCCCATCTGTTCACCATCTCTTTACACGTCAAATATTTTGAAGGTAACAAAATAGTACATCTATCCTCTGTAAATTTCCACCAAACTTTCTTATCACAGATAAAGATTTTAGGCTAACTAACCAGAATCCTGCATAAAATATGTGCAGAAAAGACTACTTGTATAGCTTAGAAAGAAAGACTATTTTCAACGAATAAAGGGATTTTAACCTTCCTATAAATAACAGATAAGTATAATACAGAGCACAACTCCACAAATTAAAGAAATGCTACAAATAGGCTAATTTTACATTAAACTATTGCTAGAAAAATTGCAAAGGTCAATCTTGGACAAATCACAAAATACAACCATGTGGATCAAATTTTCCAGTCACAGCTTCATCTCGGTAGATTTTCTTTCATTTGTGAAAATCTTGCTGTTTCTGCAGAGGAACTGATTAGACTGTCCACTTTAGTGCTGAACAATGTATTTCTGAAAATGAGCTTCAGTCTACAACAATGCAGTCTATTTGCTGTGTATTTTTTTAATCTGTCCAAGACCAGCTTTTAGGCTTTACATTTCATATTTGACAATTTGCCTTCAGCATAATTTCTCTCTCAGTGGCAGCTCTTTGAATTTTACATAAATAGTATTCCAGTTGAGAACTCTATCTATATAGCCATGTCATTGGAACATACATTTTTAAGCCTCTTCTAATGATTAACATACATTTAGACTGTATTGTGCTCATTAAGTTTTGGCTTTTGTCTCAGTGAAAGAGAATACTAGTACCCACTTTCACCTCACTTCATAAACTAACACTTTAGAGCAATTGAGCTAGAAGATGAAACAGCTCTTAGAACACTTTGCAAAAAAGTCTTCTTAGAGAAACTCTTTTTATCATTCAATTTTCCGTAAGGCCTCAATCATACTTGAAGAGGTTTTTTTGTTCTTAACCATTTGATTAACATTTAGCAATTTAATGCTCTAGTAATGCTAAGACAATATTGGAAAAAGGCTTTGACTAGAACATATATTTTGTTCAATATCATTAAAAAATGAAGTGTCCCAGGTAAGTAATTATTTTAGATAATTGAAGTTTATTCCATAAGCACTCAAATTTTTGTATATAACATTTGTACATGCTTTGGTAGAATTTTCCATGAAAGGAATCTTATAATGAGCCATGAACATTTTTGCCTAATTCCACTGGAGGTCACATCAATAGATACTAATTTTGGTACCTTCTTGGCTTACTATTTTCTTGCCTGTGCATGAAGTTAATATATAGGTTGTTTCCCCAGGGACCATTTTGATTCTATGTGAGCTGTCCCTCATGGATACAAATGATTGGCTCAAGTTTAGATGCCTGATGTAAATTGAGAACTTAGAGTCTTTATCCATGATTTTCAAATAGGAACTGTGATTAGGTGTAGTCCCTTGAATCTAGAGCATGGGGGCTACAGCAGGAAATGCTAGGGTACTGGCAGCAGTCCTATTCCCCACAACATGAAGGAAGATACTCCATAGTAGGAGAAAAAGACACAGAGAGGAGTCAAGGTGAATTGAAAGGCAAAAGCTGGGAAGTGGGACTCTTCGAGAAGATTGATTATTTTGTCCACTTATCCCTGAGGTTTAGCTACACCTCTGTCCTTCCTGCTGTTAGAAAAGTAAACTTGTGATAAATTTTCTTCATTGTCTAAGCTGATTCCACTTGTGTTTCTGTCCCTTGGAATCAAGGATCCCAATGACATTTTTCCATATCTTTATTGTCCAGACTTTGTTGTAGTTTCAGGTAAACTTATGACATACATTGCAAACAGGTTAGAGGATTTTATGTAGACTTCAGCCAATGTAATATTCTGCAGCAATTGAAAAGTACTGGAAATTTTTCCTTAAAACGGAAATGGTATTGATCTTATTAGACACATCATATTGAACATAGCCTAGTATTTTCTTGATGACATATACAATGAAAAAACAAATCAACTGCCATTGAGTTGATTTGGACTCAAAGCAACCCTACAGGACAGAGTAGAACTGGTCCATAGGTTTCCAAGACTGTAGAGAAGCAGACTGCCACAGCTAACTCCTGTGAAGCAGCAGGGGGATTTGAACTGTCAACCTTTCAGTTAGCAGCTGAGTGCTTTAACCACTGTGACAACAAATCTCCTTGATATATAATATAATTTCAATTATTTCATTCTTATAGTTCAGTGATAAATTCCAGAGCTTTTTGAAATAGGAGAGGTTGATTGTACACATATTAAATGCCCCAGACAGCTGTGCTTTGCAACATGTGGAATCTGATTTACGGAGATTCTTTATCATCCCTTCATTGACTTGTTGGCTTTCATCTATTGTCTCTAGACAGGTAGTCTGGTAAACAACATGGCCATTATAGGTAGTAGAGAAATCTGTGTCAGTCAGACAATAGGCTTTGCTGATTACTTGCTGAATGACTTTGGTAAATTATTTCAACATCAGAATTTCTCTTTCTTCTTCAAATTGGTATAATAGCAACCACCTATCATTTTTCTAGTGATTAAATTAGATAACATATGTAGGTAGGTATGTTGTTGTACTTAGGTGCCATCAAGTTGCCTTTGATGTATAATTTTATGTACAACAGAATTAAACACTGCCTGGTCCTCCATCATCTTCAGTATCACTTGAATACTTCAGACCATTGATGCAGCCATTGTGTCAATTCATCTTGTTGAAAGTCTTCCGCTTTTTCACTGACCCTCTACTTTACCAAGCATGATATCCTTCTCCAAGGAGTGGTACCTTCTGGCAACATGACCAAAGTATGTGAAAAGAAATTTGGCAATTCTGACTTCCAAGGAACATTCTGGCTGCACTTCTTCCAGGACAGATTTGTTCATTCTTTTGGAAGCCCATGGTATTTTCAATATTCTTTGCCAACACCACAGTTCAAAGGCATCAACTCTTCTTTGGTCTTCCTTATTCATTGTCCAGCTTTCACATATATATGAATGATTGAAAATATCATAGCTTGCATTAGGGGCACCTTAGTCTTCAAAGAGACATCTTTGCTTCTTAACACTTTAAAGAGGTCTTTTGCAACAGATTTGCCTGGTACAATATAATGTGATTTCTTAACTGCTGCTTCTCTGAGTGCTGTCTGTACACCCAAGTAAAATGAAATCCCTGACATTTCAAATTATTCTCTATTTGTTGTAATGTTTATTGGTCCTGTTGTGAATATTTTTGTTTTCTTTATGTTGAGATGTAATTCATACTGAAGACTGTAGTATTTGATCTTCATCAGTAAATGTTTCTTCTTCAATTTCAGCAAGGAAGGTTGTGTCATCTGCACATCACAGGTTATTAATGAGTCTTCCTCTAATCCTGATGCCACATTCTTCTACATATAGTCTAGCTTCTCAGATTATTTGCTCAGTATACAGATTGAATAAATATGGTGAAAGGCCAAAACCCTGACCTACACCCTGCCTTGGTTTTAAACCATGAAGTATCACCTGGTTCTGTTTGAACAACTGCTTCTAGATCTATATACAGATTTCTTATAAGCATAATTAAGTGTTCTAGAATCCCCATTCTTCTCAATGTTATCCATAATTTGTTACGATTCACAGAGTCAAATGCCTTTGCCCGCTCAACCAAACACAGGCAAACATCTTTCTGGTATTCTTTGCTTTCAGCCAAGATCCATATGACATCATCAGACATCCCTTGTTTCACATTCTCTTCTGAATCTAGCTAGAATTTCTGGAATTTCCCTGTCAACATACTACTGCAAACATTTTTCAATTTTTTTCAGCAAAGTTTTACTTGCATGTAATATTAATCATATTGTTTGATTATTTCCACATTCTGTTGGGTAACATTTCTTTGGAATGGGCACAAATTTGGATCTCTTCCAGTTGGTTGGCCAGGTAGCTATCTTCCAAATTTCTTGGCATGAATGAGTAAGTGACTTTAGTGCTGTGTCCATTTGTTGAAACATCTCAGTGCTTCTTCCATCAAATCCTGGAACCTTGTTTTTACTGTTGTCTTCACTACAACTTGGACTTCTTCCTTTAGTACTGTTGGTTCTTGATCATATGCTATGTCCTGAAATGGATGAACATCAACCAAGTCTTTTTGGTACAGTGACTCTCTCTATTCCTTCCATCTTCTTTTGATGCTTTCTGCATCATTCAATATTTTGCCCACAAAATTCTTCAATATTGCAACTCAAGGCTTGAATTTTTTCTTCATTTCTTTTTGTTTGAGAAATGCTGAGCGTGTTCTTCCTTTTTGATTTTCTAATTCCAGGTATTTGTACATTTCGTTATAATACTTTACTTTGTCTTCTCAAGCTGTTCTTTGAGATCTGTTCAGCTGTTCTTTTTTTTTTTTTTCATTTGCTTTAGCTACTTTCCATTCTAGAGCAAGTTTCAGAGTCTCTTCTGACATCTATTTTGCTCTTTTCTTCTTTTCCTGTCTTTTTAATGACTTATTGCTTTCTTAATTTATGGTGTTCTTTTATTATTATTATTATTTATTGTGATTTGGGTGAAGATTTACAGAGCAAATTCACTTTCCATACAGCAGTTCACATATACTTTGTCTCATGTCAT
>NW_006921755.1:4659507-4669922 GCF_000298275.1 Orycteropus afer afer
GTTCTTCTGGTCTCATAGTTGTATAGGTTGCAGATCAGATGGTGTACCAGTCACTAGGACTGATTGTTTCCATTCATTTGTTTTTCTTCTTTCTTCTTGACGAGGAGACACCCATTGTTGCATCTAGATGGCAGCTTGCCAGTTGCTACTTGCCAAAGTAGGAGGTGAAACAATGTTTTATATAGTATGCTATGCCAATTGAGCTTGATGTCCCCTGTGACTATGGTCCCAAGCAATTTATGGTGTTCTTGATGTCATCCCACAACTTGTCTAGTTTTCGGTCATTGGTGTTCAAATCTATTCTTCAAATGGTCTCTAAATGAGGGTGGAATAAAATCAAGGTCATATTTTGGCTTTCTTGGACTTGTTTTAATTTTCTTCAGCTTCATCCTGAACTTGCATATAAGCAATTGATGGTCTGTTCCACAGTCAGCTTCTGTCCTTGTTTGGACTGATGATATTGGGCATCTCTATTGCTTCCTTCTACACATGTAGTCTATTTGATTCCTGTGTATTCCTTCTCATGAGGTCCATGTGTACAGTCACTGTTTATGCAGTGAAAAAGTCTTGGAAAATCCATCTTGTGATCTCTGGCATCATTTCTATCACCAAGGCCTTATTTTCCAACTACTGATGCTCCTTCTTTATTTCCAACTTTTTCTTTCCTATCACTGGTAATTATCAACATATCTTGATTGCATGTTTCAATTGCAAAAGTTCATAAAAATCCTCAATATCTTCATCTTTGGCTTTATTGGTGCATACATTTGAATAATAGTAGTATTAACTGGTCTTCCTTGTGGGCTCATGGATATTATTCTACTACTGACAGCACTATACTTCAGTACAGATCTTGAAATGTTCCTTTTGACAATGAATGTGACATCATTCCTCTTCAATTTGTCATTCCCGGTGTGGTAGACCATATGATTGACCACAATTTTGGTAGACCAAAATGGCCAATAGCAGTCCATTTCAGTTCACTAATGTCTAGGATATCAATCTTTATGTGTTCTATTTAATTTTTGACAACTTCCAATTTTCCTAGTTTTGTATTTCCTACATTCCATGTTCCAATTATTAATGAATATTTATAGTTGTTTCTTCCCATTTTCAGTCATGCCCCATCAGCAAATGAAGGTCCTGAAAACTTTACTCCATCCACATCATTAAAGTAGACTCTACTTTAAGGAGGCAGCTCTTCCTCAGTTGTATTTTGAGTGCCTTCTGATCTGAGAGGCTCATCTTCTGGCACAATACTAGACAATGTTTCACTGCTATTCATAAAATTTTCTAGCAATATATTAGAGAGTGTTTCACTGCTATTCGTAAGGCTTTCAGTGGCTAGTTTCTTCAGAAGTGGATGGCCTTGTCCTTCTTCCCAGTCAGTCTTAGTCTGGAAGCTCCACTGAAACCTGTCCACTATGGGTGACCCTGCTAGTATTTTAAATACCAGTGACATAGCTTCCAGCCTCATGGCAACAAGCAAGCCACTGTAGTACAACAAATTGGCAGACAAATGGTAGCATGTTGGGTATATGGTTTCTGAAATATTCTTCCAGTTGATAGCTTGTCTATTCACTTTTTTGATAAAATCTTTTGATGAACAAAGTTTTCAATTTTTCAGAGATACTACTTAGTCATTCTGTCTTCTGCTGTTTACGCTTTTATTGTATTAAAATATTATATAACATTATAATATAATATATAATATTACATTAAAATATTATATTATGTTATATAATATTTTAATATAATAAAAACCTAGGTCTGACAGCATTGCTCCTGCATTTTGTTCTAAGAATTTATCATTATAGTTTGCACATTTAGATCCTTAATCCATTTTGAATTTGTATTTATGTATGGTGTGAGGTATGGGTCCTATTTCATTTTTCTGTCTATGGAAACCTAATTTTCCCGGCACTATTTATTGAAGAAATGCTTCCTTTTCCATTGAATGGACATAGCACCATTGTCTAAAATCAGTGGACAATAGGTGTATGAGTTTATTTCTGGAATCTCAATTTTATTTCATTGATCTATATGTCTATTGTTACAGCAATACCAGGCTCTTTTGGTTACTGTAGCTGTATAGTTTGTCTCTAGACAAGCAAAACAAGTGAAGTTTATAAATGAATGTACATATATATAGAGACATTTATCTTGTGGAAATGGCTCACATAGTTGTAGAATGTGGCAAGTCCCCAGCCCATGGATCAGATATCAGGCTGGAGGCTTCTCCTGACTGATGTATCTGTAGAGTTGACGAATCTAGATTGTCAGGTAACACAGAAGGCTGTTGGCTCACAGGCTACAGAAACTAACAAATCCCAAAATTGGCAGACAATAGGACAGGACACTGGCTCAAGTCCAGAGTTGTAAATGAGATGATGATGAGCCAGATGCAAGATCCAGATGAAGCAAAAAGCCAGAGAGCTTCATCAGAACTTATATATGTTAATACAGGCCACACACCCAAGGAACCTCCCTTTCAACTGATTGACTGCTTATAGCATATCTCATCATGGAGAGAATTACATTATATCAGATCTTATCATGGGGGATAATTGCATCATAACTGAAAAAACACTGAGAATCATGGCCAGCTAAATTGACTCACAACCTTAAATATCACAGTGTGTTTTGAAATTAGGAAATACAAGTCCTCATATACTTTGTTCTCTTTCAAGATTTCTTTAGCTATTCAGGGTCCCTTGTCATTCTATATAAAGTTGAGGATTGGCTTTTGTATTTCTAAGAAGGCTGTTGGAATTGTGATTGAGATTGCATTGAATCTATAGATCACTTCGTGTACTATTGACATCTTAACAATATTAAGTCTTTCAGTCCATGAATATGGAACATCTTTCCATTTATTTTAGTCCTAAGGCATTTGACTGCTAATCGGAAGGCTGGAGGTTCAAACCCACCAGACTCTCCTTGAAAGGAAAATTGAGCAATCTACTTCCATAGAGGTATCACCTCAGAAACCCAAGAAGGTATTGCTATGAGTCGAATCAACTCAATAGCAAAGAATTTGGCTTTTTTTTTTTTTTTAACCTCTTTCATAAGTTTTATAATTTTAATTGTGAAAGTCTGTAATATCCCTGGTTAGATTTATTCTTAGTAATTTTTCTCTTAAACGCTGTTGTAAATGGAGTTGTTTCTCTAATTTCCCTTTCAGATTTCTCATTGTTGGTATGTAGAAACCTAACTGATTTTTGCTTGTTGACGTTATACCTTGCAACTTTAGTAAATTTCTCTACTTGCTCTAGGACGGTTCTTGTGGATTATTTAGGATTTTCTACATATAGGATCATACCATCTGCAAATAGACATAATTGTACTTCTTTCTAAATGGTGCTTGGCTTTTTATTTTTATTTTTTCCCAATCTGGATACCCTTTTTTAATTTTTTCTTGTATTATTGTTCTGATTAAGGCTTCTTATACAATATTTAATAGAAATAGTGAAAGTAGACACCCTTCTTTTGTTCCCAATTTCAAGAGGAAAGCTCTCAGTCTTTCTCCATGAAGTACAATGTTTTGGCTGTTGCCTTTTCATACATGCCCTGAATTATCCTGAGGAATTTCCCTTCCATTCCAATTTTCTATACAGTTTTTATCAAGCAGGAATGCTGGGTTTTACCAAATGCTTTTTCTGCATCCATGGAAATTAGTAATTATTATTATTACTATTTTCATTCTATTGATGTGGTGTATTATGTTGATTGATTGAATTGAAAACAGTAGCTTGAAAGATTAGATAGGAATCTTAGGGGCAGTGTGCTTATGTTAATGAGGGAGGAAAAACTCAGAACTGTAGGGCGAGAATGGTTGTACAACTTGAAGAATATAATCAATGTCGCTAAATTGTACATGTAGAAATTGTTGAATCAGCGTATGTTTCACTGTGAATGCTCTCAACAACACCAACAAAATAAATAAAATTTAGGAAAAAAGAATTATTGCAAAACAGACCCCCCCCAAAGAAATGTCTACTCTTTTTACTTAGTTATCATTGACCATCTACCCAATATCATCTAGATTATCTTTTTGAAATAATTAGCTAATGATGTCATCTAAACTATTTCAAATAGGATCATATTTCACTCAGAGAAGCCAAGATTTAATTTTTGAGAACCATACCACATAGTTCTCAAAGAAATATTTGTATGATACATTAGATCACCATTAGTAAATGAAAGCTATATCTTAGTGATCACAGTTTCTTTTTCATAATGTGTCCTTCTTATAAATCAGGTAGGAAATTGTGTTCACTATCAATCAAAGCTCAATCTAATAATTTCTTTTATAAATATGCATCTATTTACCAATTATTTATTTGCAAAATCCTTTATATTATCCTTTTTGAAAACTGCATATTTGGACCTTTCTGTGATTTTCCGACATTACCACATGGTTTTGAGATCTCAATGACAAGTGCCTCTAGTACTTTTGGCTGTACTTATTTAGGACATTTAGAACACTAAGTGTTCTTTCATGATCCCACTTATTGATCTAGCTCTAATCAGTTATTGTTTTACAGTTTTCAGTGTGCAAATATTTCTTCCTTCAGAGATTTTCTTTCTCTATGTCATTTACAAAAATTGCTCCAAGTAGTAGTTCAGTATTTTTCTTGGTGAGTTTCCTCTCACTATTGCTGAAAATTGAAAAGGTTTTTTGATACCTTTTCTGTGTGTGTGTGTTAATGGTCAGGCTCAATGGTGGGAGCTGATGAGAAGCTGTCCCCATCAGATGGGGTGCATTTCCTCAGGTTCCTCATAGTTGCCATTCAGGCTCTACACTTATTGCATCTTTTGCCATATATCTCATTTGTGATGGTCCTCTCTACCTGACAAGTATAGGCAAGTGATCTCCTTGTATGACAAGGAACTCAGACCTAATTTTCAGAGATGAGCTCGATGATGTAGTAACCAGTATTGTTAGGATGTTAAATGAGAAATAAAAAAATGTAAAATGATAACTAAAAAAACTCAATAATCTATGTACCATATTTAAAAATGTAAAATCATGTCGCTTTCATCAAAGTCAATATGGTTAACGTGTAACAAAAATCTTAAATATATTCATACATTTGAGTTAGCAACTTCATTTCTAGGAAAGTATTCTAAGAAAACAATTTGAAATATTAAACAAGATTTAAGCTCATTTTTGCTTTTTATAGCATAGTTTATGCTGCCATAAGAATATTAAGCAATAGAAGTATAGTTAAATAAATTATGGTCAACAAATGAATTCAATATAATCACAAGAAAATGAGTTGAACTCATATATATACACACACACACACATATACGGGAGCTCGGGTAGCATAGTGGCTAAGACACTTGCCTGCTAACCAGACGGCTGGTGGTTCAAACCCACCAGCCACTCCTCAGAAGGAAGGTTGGGCAATCCTACTTCTGTAGTGATACTGCCTCGGAAACCCAAGGAGGGGTCGCTATGAGTCGGGTTTGACTCGACGGCACATAACAACAACAACAACATATACATATACATATATATATACATACACACACACACACACACACACACACCAGGCACTCCTAGAAAGGAAGGTTGGGCAATCTACTTCCATAGTGATAATGTCTCGGAAAGCCAAGGAGGGGTCACTACGAGTCGGGTCCGACTCGAGGGCACATAACAACAACAAAAAATACAACATATACTAAATGTAATCTGCAGAATGTAATTGAAAATGAATTTTTTATACTTTACTATATTTTTCAAATTTTCTTTTTATTTACTTATTTTTAATTTCAAGTGGCACATAAATACATTCTCATGCAAAAAATACTAGTAAAGTGAAATTATTCTATGGACTATGCATTTCTCTAGAAGTAACTATATATTTTTTGGTTTTTGTGTATCTCCACAGATAGTTTAATATTGAATATGCATTATTGTTGTAATCAATGCTGCAGCTTTTAATGAGTGTTGATTCAGAGAGAAGAAAATAACCCTTCATTCACAATTATAGTTCTAAATATTAAAAGACAGTGATTATGACAAGCCCACCTTTAGAACTAAAACCATGAATAATATAGAGAAGGATGTCATGTTGCATTACACTCAAACAAATCACCACCCTTTACTATCCCATCTCCTCATTCCTTAAAATAGACCTTCTTGCTCTTACTAAATATTCCTTTGAACCTAATAAAATAGTACTAGCAGAGATTGATAGGAGCCCTGGTGGTTTATAATTAGGGTATTTGGTTACTAACCAGGTGGTTGGTGGTTCCAACTCATTAGTTACTCCATGGAAGACAGATGAGGCAATCTGGTTCTGTAAAGATTTATCGCTTTGGAAGTCCAATGAGGGGCACTATGAGTCAGAATCAACTGGATAGCAGTGAGTTTTTGAGCAGAGATAGAGTTACTTACTGAACTGTTAACATACCCAGCTTTTAATTAAAAATTGGGTGGATTAAGTCCTCCCAGAGTAACCTCAGAAGTAGCCTTGTGGTCTACTTCTAAAAAATCTGCCATTGAAAACCCTGTGGAGCACAGTTCTATTCTGACATACAATGAGTTGGAAATGTCTTGAGGGCAACTGGTTAACGGAGGTTGTTGTTGTTGTTGTTATGTGCTGTGGAGTCAGATCCGACTCATAGTGACCCCTCCTTGGGTTTCTGAGGCAGTATCACTACGGAAGTAGATTGCCCCATCTTCCTTCCAAGGAGTGGCTGGTAGATTTGAACTGCCAGCCTTCTGGTTAGCAGTCAAGTGCCTTAGGCTACCAGAGAGTGTGTAGTATTTCCAACATCAATGACAATGCAATTTATCAAGGAGAAGATGTATTACTAATATTTGGGGTTTTACCTTGAGCATAACAGTTTTTACATAAAATGTAGTGCCTAAGGCATTTGACTGCTTACTAGAAGGCTGGTGGTTTAAATCCACTAGCTACTCCTTGGAAGGGAGATTAGGTGATCTACTTCCATAGAGATACCACCTCGGAAATCCAAGGAGGGGTCACTAGGAGTTGGAAATGACTTGATGGTAGTGAGGTTTTTCTGTTTTTTTTTTTTCTTTCAGTTAGTATTTATTTGTGAACAGAAAATATATATCAAATGGAGTTCTCATTCTCACTTTGTAAGCAGGAAAAATTGACAGACAAAGGTACAAATCAATGGCAGATTATTCTGAGCTTTGTCTGACACAAGTAGACTACAGATACATATTAATACCACATGTTCACAAATTGCTTTGTTAGTTAAAGAAAGAATGAGAAATGAGAAAGGCAACCAAAGACATTTCTGAATTGACCCTTAAAAATGACTTACTTGCCACAGGAAGTATCTGTACTATGAACTCAAGCTAAGCAAATGGCCCTATATTTAATTTGAAAAGATGATCTGATTAACTAGAGTGTTTTTGACAGTAAGGGGAGAAAGACGAATCATCTACTTTTTTTTTTTTTTTTAAACTAGTTATCGAGTCCCTCTTACCTAAAATTCACTCTGCTTGCCTCTAGGAATCTGGTGAAGAAGATGGCAAGTATTTTGCCCTCATGAAGACTGTGGCCTGGAGGGAGATATAGGTTTTAAAATTGCTAAAATAATTTGCTCTGATACATGCTATTACAGAGGCAGTGGGTACTATGGATAGACAAGAAAAGGGAAATAGTGCCCGGAGGAAGTGGTTTTTAAGGATGAATGCAGGATGAGTAAAAGACAAGTAAATTGGTGATACTATGGAAGAGAGGCTGTTGATTGAAGAAGGAATATTGAAGAAAGAGGGAATAGCACGTGGAAAAGCCCAGGCAAAGAATGACACATGTCACATTCTAAGAACTGAAGACAGTTTTCTGTGACAGAAGAGACCAAAGATATGATTGTAGAGGTAAGTGAGTAGGGCAGATGGTGAGTGGCTTTATAAGCCTATGCAAAGCAGTTGGGACTTGTGGATTGTGTGGCACTGCTGGAAGGGCAAGTGGCAGATCAGATTTGGAATTAGAAAGATCACAGTGGCTTGCGTAGAGAAGCCAGCTAGGTTGTTGCTGTTCCTCAAATGAGAGGTCATGTGGTCTGCAGTGAGTCCTGGCAGGACTAACTTGGCTGTGTATCATGTAGGAAATGTTGGAAACAACAGTGATTTCCAGTGTTCTGGTTTTGGTGTCTGTCATAGTAACCTAATGCTGCTGTAACAGAAATTCCACAGATGGGTAGCTTTAAAGGGAATGTAGAGAATCAGGTTTTCAGTCATGTTTATTCCCACTGTGAGTCTCTCCTCTAGTTCTGGTGTCTGCTAGCAATCACTGACATTCTTTTGTTTGTGGATTATTCTCACGTATTCTGCCTTCATCTTTGGCAATGTACTGTCTCAGTGTTATTGTCTGAAAAAAAAAATTAAGTACATTGAAAAAGTTTCCTTCTCTTCTTCCCTTTCTCCCTCCCTCCCTTCCTTATTTTTTTCTTTCCTTCATTCTTCCAAATGTTAAAAGATATAATCCATTGTCTTCTGGCTTCCATAATTTCTGACAAAAAAAGTCTGCTGTAATTCTTATTGTTGGTCTTTAATCCGTGTATCTTTCATTTCTGGGGGATTTTAAGACATTAGATGCCTCACTGTGCAAGTTAATCAGCATATGCCTTGGCATGCTCATATTTATTTTGCTTGAAATTTGTTGAACTTCTTGTATTGTTGGACTGAAAAAAAAAAAAAAAAGAAGAAAAAAACCTAAAAACTCACTGCTGTCGAGTCAATTCCAACTCATAGCAGCTCCTCCTTGGGTTTCCAAGGCAGTATCTCTATGGAAGTAGATCACCCAGTCTTCTTTCCATGGAATGGCTGGTGGGTTTTAACTGCCAGTGTATTATTGGACAGATGGTTTTAAATTTAATTTGGAAAAAAAGAAATAGCCATCATTTCTTTATTCTTTCTGCTCTCTTTCTTGGAATCCACTTATACATATATGAGCTCTGATGGTCTAGTGCCTAAGGCATTTGACTGCTAACCAGAAAGAAGGCTGGTGGTTCAAACACACCAGCCACTCCTTGGAAGGTAGGTTGGACAATCTACTTCCTGGGAAATGCAAGGAGGGGTTGTTATGAGTCGGATGTGACTTGATGGTAGTGGGTTTTTTTTTTTTTTTTTTCAGACATATATTGACATTTTGATGTTGTCTCATAGATCATTGATGCTTTGTTCATCATTTTTATTCTTTCTTTTCTGTCTGTGTCATGTTTTGGATGGTTTCTATTTCTATGTCTTTATAGTTTCTACTACTACACTAGTTTCTATTTTTATGTTTTCTTTTGCAGTGACTATCCATTTTTAATGTCATCGAACTTGATTTTCATTTTATACATGGAACTTTTTGTTTTTAGAGGTTCCAAATAGGTCTTTTTATGTCTGTAATTTTTTTTCTTCATCATAATTATGTCTACTTTTCTGAACATATAGAGTATATTAGTAACAACTGTTTTAATGTCTTTGGTAATTTCCTCATCTTTGTTATTCATAGGACTATTTCTATTGATTGATTTTCTTCTGACTATGAGTGATATTTTGCTGGATGGTTATTTTTAATGAATGCCAGATATTGTGAATTTTGCATCATTGGTAGCTGAATCTTATAACATTCTGTTACATAGTGTTAGACTTTGTATTGATGTACAGGTTGTTTTTTTTTTTTTTTTGTAATCAATTGGATATTTCTGAGGACTTCATCTTAAGCTTCGTTAGAATGCAGGCTGAGGAGATTTTAGTCTCTGGCTAGTTAAGTCCCACTGCCAATGCATGACACTTCTAAGAATTTTACCATTATATTGCAATACAACAGCATACTGTTTTGTTTGGTGGGAGCACAGACTACTCAGTGTGGCATAAGCGCCAGAAATTGTTCTGCCTACTCTTTTCAAGTGGCTCTCTCTCTGAGGATATAGTTGTTTTTTCTCAGTGTACACTAATTAATACTTAGCCAAAGACTACACGGGAATCTCCCTGCATATCTCGGAAACTCTCTCTCTTGGATGCTCTCAAAATCTTCCTCTCTTTTTGGTACTGTACCTCATAAAGCACTACTGCCTTAGTCTTTCTGAACTATTTTATTTGTCTCAATTTGCAGAGACTATAAGGCTCTTTTCGGATTTCTCGTCCCTGACCTGCAGCCTGGAAACCAACTCTAGGTACCAGGTGCAATTGTAAGTATGTTTCACCTAAGTTTTCTCTTCTTTAAGTGTTACAGTTTTTTGCTGCTCATTTTCTAATGTTTGAAATTTATATGTGTGTGTATACATATAGTTTTTTAAATTGTAATTTGGGTGAAGATTTACAGAGCAAATTCACTTTCCATACAGCAGTTCACATACTCTTTGTCTCATGACATTGACCACAGTTTACCACAATGCAACAGCTCTCCTCCCACTTCCTCTTCATAGTTACT
>NW_006921755.1:4678437-4711945 GCF_000298275.1 Orycteropus afer afer
GTATCACTACGGAAGTAGATTGCCCCATCTTCCTTCCAAGGAGTGGCTGGTGGGTTTGAACTGCCAGCCTTCTGGTTAGCTGTCAAGTGCCTTAGCCACTATGCTACCAGAGCTCCGGTTTAGTCTACTTCTATATCCTTCCCTTCAAGGCTAAGGGGTCCAGGATTATCTTCTGTGCCTGTGTTAATTGGTTTCCCTTTTCTTTGTTGAAGAGGGTCTGTGAAGTCTTTCGGCCTAATCCCCCATCTTGCCAGAACCTCTTGAAGTAGTGTTTTATACTTTTCTTTCTAGAGGTCTTTTGTGTCCCTGGTAAAATTTATTCCCAAGTATTTTATTTTTTTGGTAGCTATTGAAAACAATATTGATTTCCTTATTTCTTTTTCAGTAATCTCTTTCCTGGTGTAGAGGAATCCAGCTGATTTTTGGATGTTGATCTTATATCCTGCCACGATGCTAAATCTCTCAACTAGTTCCAATAGATTTTTGACTGAGTCTCTTGTGTTTTCAAGGTATATGATCATATCATCAGAAAATAGGGACAGTTTGACTTCTTCCTTACCAATTTGGATGCCTTTGATTTCTGTTTCTTGCCTTATGGCCCTAGCTAGGACTTCCAGTACAATGTTGAATAGAAGTGGTGATAGCGGACATCCTTGTCTGGTTCCTGTTCTCAAGAAGAATGGTTTCAGTCTCTCTCCATTGAGAATAATGTTGGCTGTTGGTTTTGCCTAAATGTCCTTTATTATGTTGAGGAATGTCCTTTCTATTCCTATTACTATTCTATTCCTATTCTTATTTTGCTGATAGTTTTTCTAGTTTTGCAGTTGTTTAAGGTGGGAGGGTAAGTCTTGGCCTATTACACCATCTTCACTACAAGTAGAAATCAAACTACATTTATTTTTATGATAGTGGAGTTCAGTTTTTGGAAACAGAACTTACCTGTTAAATGAGTTAACCTAGGCAGGATACTTAGTTGATCAAAACCTTAATTTCCTTGCACATAAAATATTAATAGCAATGCTTCCCTTTCTGATGACTAGATTGTGATTAGGATAAAATGCAAGAGAAGACATTATATGCATAGAACTATACATTTTGCAATGAATGTCTTCTCTTGCATTTGATCCTCTAGTAGCACAGTGGCTAAGTCACTTGCCTGCTAACCAGACGGCTGGCGGTTCAAACCCACCAGCCACTCCTCGGAAGGAAGGTTGGGCAATCCTACTTCCGTAGTGATACTGCCTCAGAAACCCAAGGAGGGGTCGCTATGAGTCGGGGCCGACTCGACGGCACATAACAACAACAACAACATGCATATAATGAGGTGATGGCAATGATGAGAATTGTTTTCACTTTCACAACTGTTCAAATACTAAAACGAAATGTTAGAAAGTTTTATTTTGAAAAAAAAATCCCTTGAATAATAATAATAATAATAATAAAGCACTTACTCTGGGTTTTCAAATCTACATTACTCTTGATGCTTGAGTTAATGCAAGTTCTTATATTCTTTAGGGCTATGGAAAAAAAAAAAAAAAAAAAACACTCTATTACTGATGACTCTTGTGTGTGAGCAATGAACATCTTTTCCCAAATTAGCTTTAAGGAAAGAGGGAATGTTTTGGATCATTAACTGAGAAGGTCAAGGAGTGGGCCAAGCACAGCTGAATCCAAGGTCTAAACAGTGCTGTCAGTGTTCTCCCTCTCTCTTTATTTCTCTAGCTCCCTTGTCTCTGCTCTCTGCTCTGCTTTCTTCTCAGACTTTCTCCAGGTGGCAGCAAGATGGTTGTTGGCAACTCTATACTCAGATTCCAACAGCTTGGCAATAGGAATAGACAGAATGAGTCTTTCAACAATTGTTCTGGCAGAAAACGTCTGAGTCTTGTTTGGGTCAGTTTTCCCTTTTCTGGACCAATGACTGTGGCTAGGAGAATGTGATATTCTAATTGGCCAGGTTTTTGAAAAATTTGGTTAGATGCTGAGGAGCCAAAGCCAAATAGGCTATGATCTCTGACCTTTCAGAGTAAACAAAGTGTACAAAGAGGCACAAAGGAAGGTATGATCAGTCCAACTCAGTTGGTGATCTGAGAGGAAGTCATCGTCTGTTTTCTATGGTTAATTTTCTTTAGCATCCTTGCTTGCTACTAAAATACACTATTAACTTTGCTCTATGGGGTAATAGGAAAACAAGCAACAGACAGGCAAAGTTTGACAAAAGTATCCTTCATTGCAACAGAAAAACACTAAATCACAGAACTATTAAAATTACAGGAATGTAATTTATTCAGTAAAATGTGCATAATATGCTTTGACTTTTTAAAAATACAATTCAACATTTTTGTTACGTTTCTTTGTATCTTATCACTCACAATTGGAAGTAAACTACTTGAAAGTAGACAAAGATTGTGTCATTTAATTTTTGTATTCCCATAAGGGCTAGGAAAATACCTTATGCCTATAAAAATCTCAATGAACAATTGGTTGAATGGATAAGTGAGTGAATGAATAGCTAATTATTGTTCTACATTTAGGGTGTATGAGACAGTATTCTATGTGCTTTACATATATTTATCATGTTGTCCTTCCAGAAATTCTATGAAATCATTTGTACCCTATTGTTCTTATTCCTATTTTGCAGATGAGGAAATTAATGCACAAAGATGTTACTTGCCCAACATCTTGTAAATAAGTAGAACAGATTCCAGACAGCTGTTAAGCTGACCCTCTCTTTCTCCACAAATGTATTGAAATAATTTATTAAATAATAAGAAAAAATGTGTGCATCAACTCTGGAATAACTGAAGAATGACTATTGCATATTTTAAAGGTCAACAGAAATTGGCCACTGATGAAGGAAAAAACTAGACTATTCTTAGCTTAGAAATTGTCAAAGGAAAAAGGAGTTGTCCATTAACTAGATGAGTCAAATGATGATGCAAGAAAAGACCTTCAAAGGTGAGCTAAGGCAATTACTTGAGTGGTTGTTATCATTGTATGAAGGCTGAGAAGTGATTATCTCTTTGTTCTTAGGTAACCATGTAGAAATGAGCAAAATAAAGTGACAATAGTTGCTTCAACTGTTAGTGATGCAAAAAACATTCCCATTTCATTAGCTAAAAAAATCACTTGATTCATACATTAAAGCTTAATAAATCCAGCTGTTATGCAGGTAACCCAAGGCTTCAGCAATAGCAACAACTACAACTACAAAAAACAACAACCACAAGACCATAATTAGTGCATCCTAGAATTCTTGCTTACAACTTTATTTGGAGGTATTTCTCTTATCTCTTTGATCAGTGGTTATCAATATTTTTCTTAACTCCTATGTTTGACATACTTAATTCAAATCTCATCAATAATTGAGGATGGTGCCAGGAAAAGTTATAATAAAGTTTCTCTTTTATTCATCTTTACTGTCCTGTGACTGTGATATTAGTGTCTTCCCCCACCCCCAAGTATGAAACCTAAAGTTAAACTGGTTTAAACAATAAGATTATTTTGCTTATTTATGTTAGAGGAAGCTCAGAGGTAGGGCAATCTTGTGAGTTGACCAATTGGCAGTGTTATCAAAGATCTAGTTTCTTTTGTATTTCTCTGATCTTATCGCCTGTGTTAGTTTGTTCAATAGGTTAATTCTCCTATAGGTCACAAAATGCCAACCAATAACAAGTGGCCTCCTAATGGATGCATCCCTAGTTATGCAGACTGAGTAAGAGTCTAGCTACCTGGATGACATCTTGAGGAACTGGAAGAATGTATCACATGAAAACAAATTATTACAGGGCACAAAGCACTTGATTAAACAATGAATAAAATTATAGTTAAATTCATGGGCCATAATTGTAATGCCATCTAATTGAAAGCTTAAGTGTAGAATCTGCTGTCAGAAGATCTTAGAAAATACAAAGCATTGAATTAGTCATTAACCTTTTTATGGGAAAAAGAGAGAAATAATGTAGTAAATAATGTTTACATACTTGTTGCCATAAAATTTAAGTTAAAGCTATGGTTAATCGTTCTATAGGCATCCTAAAAATGTTTTAGTCTACTTGTTGAGCAAAAAAAGATTTTCCTGTGATATGCACAGATTTATTTTAAGCATCCAACTACTATTGTCTTGAATTACTGAATTATTCATTAGAATAATTGTTGTAGAGAACAGTGTATGTTTCTTTAACTTCGTAAATCCTGTTATTAGAGGTTAATTTTGTTCACCAACCTTGTGACACAAATAATGACCACACTGTTCCTAATGATAAATCAGTAGGTAAGAGGTGAACATTTTCTTCTTGAATGGGAATGAATTTTGAAAGCATTTCTCTTCATGTGAGGAATATGCCATTTAGTTATTTAGTAATAACTAAAATGAGGAACTATTATGGATCAGTCTAAGAACACAGTAAAAATCTGTTTATTCTCTACTTAGAAGCTTTCAGAGTATATCTTCTTATGTATAACTAGACACACACACACTTTTATTACTATGAGGTAAATAATCGTTGTATTTTATCAATCTTCTGTGCTCTTTTGTTTGTGAAATTTTGGACTAAATGAGATTGCTTTTCCTTCTCAGAATTCCATTACATGCTGTATGTTGTTGTTGTTGTTATGGGCCGTTGAGTCAGACCTGAGTCATAACGACCCCTCCTTGGGTTGTTGACTGCTAACATGCTGTATAGATCATATAAATAAGGGGCAATATTTGCTACATTGAAGTACTTTACCATCTGTGGTAGTTAAGTTGTGTGTCAACTTGGCTGAGTCTGGTTTTCTGTGGCTAGGCAGCTGGAGGTAGTTATTCCCCATGATGAGACTGGTAAGCAACTCCATGGTGGAATTTCTTGGAGCAGCTGAGTAGTTGCTTTAGGGATGTGGTCTGCTTCCAGTTTATAAGAGGAAGCATTGAGAATGGTCTCTGAAATTTTTGGCTTGCTTCAACCTTGGATTTGGCAGAATCTTCATCTCAATGGCCTGCCATGTTGCTTGATGGTTTTGGGACTGTGCTATTTTATTTGTTGACCTTGGGTTTGTCAGCTTCAGCAGCCAGAAGCTGCCTGAGTGAAGAGATGCCTCCAGTTTTAGTGGGTGGGCAGCACAAGGCAGAGCTGAAGCCCAACATCAAGAGGCTTTAACTCAGCTCCTAGAGCTGGTACTTTGAACTCAGACTTCTAGTCTCTTAAACTGTGAGAAAATAAACCCCTGTTTTGTTCAAGCCATTCTGTTAGAGCAGCACTATCGGACAAACACAGAATTTGGTACTAAGAAAGTGGGGTGCTACTCTGACAGATATTTAAAATGTGGAAACAGGAGTGGAGTGCATCCTTGACCCAAGATGCCTGTGCTGAGACCCCAGAAGAGAGACCCCAGTAGAGAGATGACAGCAGCAGAGATGACAGACCATCATGACACAGCAACAGGCTTACCAGCCAACAGAGAGAAAGCTAGATGCTTTTGGATAGGTGACTTCCTGGCACAGTGGGTTTTCTCAGGCATTAATTGGTAGAAGATTCCAGCATGTGATGGAGTAGCAGGTTGGCTGGCCCATGGAACAAGAAAGCTAAGTGTCTTTTGGGCAGAAAGATTCCTGACTGAGTGGGTTACCTTCAGGCATAAGTTGGCAGAAGCTGAGAGACCAAGGAAATGGGAAGCAGAACTGTCTCGGCTCAAAGGGTAGAACCATGGCCTCTGGGGGTGGAACACCACAGCCTCCTAGGTTTCAAAGAGTCAGACCTTCACCAGTTTGGTTCTGGAGTGTGGGAAGCTATTCATGAAGGCTGGAGGGAAGGGGCCAAGTCTGCTGCCCAAAAGTGAGGGGGCAGTGTTGCCATGCCCAAGAGGCAGAAGAATGGGGCCTCTCAGGACAAGGGAGTGAGGTTGCCACTGGGAAGAACTAGGAGACTGGAGTCACCCAGTGAAGGAGATGTGTATGGATGCCAAATTTACAAGGGGTGAAATTGTGGTAGTTAGTTGTGTGTCAACTTGCCTGGGCCTGGTTTTGAGTGACTGGACAGCTGGATGTAGTTATTCTCCATGATGAGACTGGTAATCAACTCCATGGTAGAATCTACTGGTGCAGCTGAGTAGCTGCCTTAAGAATGTGGTCTGCTTCCAGTATATGTGAAGAAGCATCGAGAAAGGTCTCTGGAGCTTTTCACACATTTGGACCCTTCATTTGGCTGAGTCTTCACTTCACTGGCCTGCCGATTTGTCTGCTGATGTAGGGACTATTACTGGACTAATTCCACCATGTTTTTTTTTTTTTTTAAATCTAATGTAATTCTGCTATGACCTGCTATGTTGCTTAACTATGCCATTTTATTTGTTAACCTTGGGTTTGTTAGCTTCAGAATCTGTGTGGGGAGATTCTACACTTAAGCTGTGTGGGGAGCAAGAGACAGAGCTGAAGCCCAAGGTCGAGGGGCTTTCACCCAGCCCCCAGAGCTAGCAGTTTGAATTTGGACTTCTAGCCTCCTAAACTGTGAGAGAACAAACCCCTGTTTGTTCAAGCCATTCCTCCTATGGTATTTTTCTGTTAGAGTAGCACTAGTAAACCAAAACGCTTTCTGTTTCAGAAAATATATCTATCCACGAAAACAACAGATATCAGTGTAGTACTTTGAGTCCGAAAAAAAAAAAGAAAACCAAGCTCACTGCCATTGAGTTGATTCTGACTCATAGAGACCTTCTTTGGGTTTCTGAGGCAATAAATCTTTAGGAAGTAGATTGCCCAGTCTTCCTCCCGTGGAGTGACTGGTGGGTTTGAACCACCAAACTTCTGGTTAGCAGTCAAATGCCTTAGGCACTATACCACAAGAGCTCCTTAGTACTTTAAGTAATCAATCCCAAATTCTGTGCTGGTGATTTTTAGTGCTATAGGGAACACTCTAATAAAATAGTTTTTTTTTTTTTGTAATATAGTGTCTCATTGTCTCTGAAATACTATCCAGTCCAGGAGTTTCAATAAAAGCTTCAAAAGTAAATAACTAAATATGCAGAATTTGGCATTAACAATTACGTTCACAAAAGAATGAAGGCTTTTTTTAAAAAAATTTATGCTTAAATTATAGATTATGTATTTCAAATTAGAGTAAATGTAAAACAACAGAGATTAGATTAAAATCTGAAAAAGAGGTGTAAGAAGATACTGTCAAGCCATTTTAAAGATGTTAATAGCGTAGCATAGTGAATCTTGTGAATAAATATTATAAAAAATATAAAATTTGAATATAATACAATAAAAATATGAACATTTGACATCTCAAATTCTTTAGCATTCCATTTCTACATGAGCTCATGTCTATAATATCTTTAACTTTAAGGAAAACAAAGAGTTTTATACTTCCAGGAGCAAAATATCCTTTACCTAAGAGAGTCAAATCCTACTGATGATCCATAAACAGTGAATGGATTGTGAGAGATCCATAAGAAATAGAGCACACTGTCCTTGCTCTTTAAGGGTGTATAATTTGATAAGGGAGAAAATGATGCAGTATATGAACACAAAATTAAATAATCATAACAAAAGTAATAAAAAATAATAAATTTTATGAATTTATTTTATGAAAATGTTTACTAATTCCACCATGTTTTTTTTTTTTTTAAATCTAATGTAATTCTGCTATGCTTTGTTTTCCTTGTTTAATTTTAGATATGATAGTATGGGGGAAATGTAGAATAAAACTTAAAATCATAAAAAAATGATCAGGCTTACTGGTCTGATGAAGACTGATAGAACCCCAGAGACTATGGCCCTAGGATACCCTTCAAACTAGGAACTGAACTTAATACCCATGACTCGACTTTTAGCCAAATGTTAGACAGATCTATAAGGTGGACAGTAGTATCAGGAGATTATGATTCACTATAACAATCAAGCATACGTGATCAAGAAGACAGCATTTGCCCTGGGATAGAGCTAGAAAGGTAGGAGGGGATTGGAAGAAAGGAGCAAGGGAAGGGATGGGTGCAGAGAAGTGGGAAGAATGCTGTTACAGTGTGTGGACTGCAGTGAATGTCACAAACAATGTGTATGAATTGTTGAATGGAAAACCAGTTTGCTCTGTAAACTTTCATCTCAATCATAATTTTAAAAGATAAACTAAAAAAAAAATTATACATTAGTTATATCAGGATATTTTTCAGCTTGAGGGCATTTTATTAGATAATTATTTTGTAATATTTGTTTCCTTTCTTTAGTCTAAGAATTAATCTCATACTTAGGAGCTGATACAAATTTACATGGCTTTCTATTGAGAATTTAGGAGAAATTCTTTAAAACTTTCTCTCTGCATCTGGCTCTATGGATTGTCACTTCCCCTTTTCATAATCGTTATTCCTATTCTGAACGGAGGACAAATGTAAGTATTTTGAACTTGACATTAGGGTTTGTCCTGTCATTGCCATTTTCTTTTCAATGTTGCTGAGACATGATCTTAAAAGGCCTGCAAAGAATATCTATTTTATACCCTGCCATAGTCCCCAAAGACTTTGAGATGTCTTATACATCAAAGGAAAGGGAAAATAAGACATACAAACATATGTATGATAAGTACTTTGCAAAGGGTGAAAGGGCTGTTGTTTCTTCTTCTTAAATTTTGTTTCAGATGAGAGAAGGACAAGAAAAATCATTTGCTGTTCTTCCCAGATCATATTAAGTCATGAGGTTGTGGTGGTGGTGAAAATAAAATAAAGAACTCCTGGTTCTCTATCTTTTGCTCTGACCACTAGACCTCCATTTCCTGCTTAGTTTTCAGAAATGTATTTTATCGATCCTGAACTTGTTTGATACATAAAATGAATTAATAAACTTTAGGGTCATGTAAAAATAAAATATGATTTATCACTAACAAGAATTTCCTGACCCAGGGTGCACTGAATTACCTTAGAAACACACCCCAAACCACATTATTTCTCTAATGGTGCCTTTTAAAAATTCCTGACCTCCCACCACTTGTGCTCTCACAGATTTTTCCTGTTTTAGCAGTGTGCTCTTTTCCCATCAAACAGTTTTCAGCAGCATTATTTATTTGGGTAAAAACAACAGGAGTGGAGATGAGGAACTCATCAATTCCAACTTAGACAGAAAAATGACTGAGATTATCTGGTTCTGCACTTACTCTCTTTTTCACTTCATAAAACATCCCACACATTCATCATACGTCAGCTTTCTGATTGCGTTTCAACTTCACCATTGTGTTTGTCAGTTCAAATAACTTTTAAAATCCTGTCTCTGTGTTTGTCTGAAGCTGCTGTTGGTGCCTTGGGTTTCACTACTTGGTCTCTAGCTTTAGCTCTAGAGGCATGTCTTTACCACAAATTCCTCCCTTTTCCCTGGCTGCAGCTTTACCCTAGGCAGTGTGAGAGGAGCCACCCTGAAGGATCAGGGCTGGGGCCTATTTGCCTTAAAAACAAAACAAAACATAACAAAAACATAACAAAATCTTTACTATCTAGTCAATTCTAACACATGGTAACCCCATGTGTTTCAGAGCAGAATTGCTCCATAGAGTTTTCTTGGCTGTAATCTTCACAGAAGCCAATCATGAAGGGCCCAAAGCACCAACATTTAGGTTAATAGTAGAGCATAGTTTGTGCCACCCAGGGACATTCATGCGGCTTAGTGGCAGGTTTTGGGTATATTGGAAATGCGCTTCAAGATTTATCTGAACATCTTTAAAATGACAGCCACATATTCATACTTTTATAAGTACATTGAATGTAAATGGATTAAATGCACCACTCAAGAGATGGAGAGTTGCAGAATGGATAAGAAAACATAACCCATCAAAATGCTGTCTACAAGAGACACACCTTAGAGACAAAGACAAAAATACACTAAAAATCAAAGGTTGGAAAAAGACATATCAAGCACATGACAACCCAAAAAGAGGAGGAGTGGCAATATTCATTTCTGATAAAATTGACTTTAGGACAAAAACCACCATAAAAGACAAGGAAGGACATTATATAATGATTCAATGATCAATCAAACAGGAAGATAAAACCATAATAAATATCTATGGCCTAAAGAAAGAGCCCCAGCACACATAAATCAGACTGTAACAGAATTGAAAAGACAAATAGATGACTCCACAGTCATAGTAGGAGACTTTAATGCACCACTCTCAATGAAAGATAGAACAACCAGAAAGAAATTCAACAAAGATGCAAAAGAGCTAAACAATACAATCCACCAACTTGATCTTATCGACACCTACAGAGCACTTCATCCAACAATAGCACAACATACTGTGTTTTCCTGTGCACATGGAACATTCTCCAGAATAGACCTTATTTTAGGCCTTAAAGCAAGCCTCAACAAATTTAAAAACATTGAAATACTGCAAAACATCTCAGATCAGAGTGCTATCAAATTAGAAATCAACAACAAGAAGATCAATGGAAAAAGAGCAAACACATGGGAACTGAACAACACCATCCTTAAGAAAGACTGGGAAAGTGTAGAACTAAAAAATGAAATAAAAAAAATCCTTGACTCAAATGAGAATGAAAACACAACATACCAAAATATCTTTGAGAAACAACAAAAGCAGTGATCAGAGGTCATTTTATACCAATAAATGCATGCCTCAAAAAAGAAGAAAGGGCCAAAATCAATACCTTAAAACAACATCTCCAACAATTAGAAAAAAAAAAAAAGCAAGAAAAGCCTACAATCACTGGAAGAAAGAAATAATAAAGATTTGAGCAGAAATCAATGAAACAGAAAACAGAAAGACAATAGAAAAAAATCAACAAGACTAGAGGTTCTTTTTTGAAAAGGTTAATAAAATTGACAAACCACTGGTAAATTTAACAAAGATAAAGAGAGAGAGAGAGAATGCAAATAACACAAATAAGAAACAAAATGGGCTACATCACAATAGAACCAACTGAAATAAAAAAGATAATATTAGGACACTATGAAGAACTGTACTCCAACAAATTTGAAAATCTGGAAGAAATGGATAGATTTCTAGAAACATACTACTTACCTAAACTAAAACAGACTGAGGTGGAAAATTTGAACAAACCCCTAACAAAAGAGCTCTGTTGGCATAGTGTCTAAGGCATTTGACTGCTAATCAGAAGGCTGGCAGTTCAACCCCAGCAGCCATTCCTCAGAAGAAAGATTGGGCAATCTACTTCCATAGAGATAATTGCCTTGGAAAGCCAAGGTATTGCTTTGAGTCGGAACCGACTCGATGGCAGTAAGTTTGGTTTGGTTTATAACAAAAGAAGAAATTGAACAGATCATAAAAAAATTACCAACAAACAAAAGTCCTGGCCCAGACAGTTTCACTGGAGAATTCTATCAAACTTTCAGAGGAAAACCAACACCAATCCTGCTCAAACTATTCCAAACATAGAAAATGACAGAATGCTCCCAAATTCATTTTATGAAGGAAGTATAACCTTGACACCACAACCAGGCAAAGACATCACTCAAAAGGATGACTACAGACCAATATCCCTCATGAGTATAGATGCAAAAATCTTAAAAAAAAAAAAACAACCTAGCCAATAGACTCCAAAAACATATATAAAAAATAATACATTATGATCAAGTAGGGTTCAAGCAGGTATGCAAGGATGGTTCAACATTAGGAAAACAATCAATCAACATCATCCATCACATAAATAAAACAAAGGAAAAGAACCACATGATCCTAACAAACAATCCAGAAAAGGCATTTGCTAAAATCCAACACCCATTCCTGATGAAAAGTCTCAGCAAAATAGGAATAGAAGGGAAATTCCTCAACATAATAAATGACATATATGCAAAACCAACAGCCAACATTATCCTCAATGGAGAGAGACTGAAACCATTCCCCTTGCAAACAGAAATCAGACAAGATGACCTCTATTACCACTTCTGTTCAACATTGTATTGGAAGTCTTAGCCAGGGCAACAAGATAAGAAAGGGAAATCAAAGGCATCCAAATTTGTAAGGAAGAAGTAAAACTATCCCTGTTTGCTGATGATATGATCCTATACATAGAAAGCTCAAGAGACTCAATGGGAAACAAAACAAAACAAAACAAAAAAACCCGACTGGAACTAATTGAGAAATTTAGCATAGTGGCAGGATACCAGATCAACATACATAAATCAGTTGGATTCCTCTTCACCAGCAAAGAGATTGCTGAAAAGGAAATAAGGAGATCAATACCATTTACAGTAGCTACCAAAAATAAAAAATACTTGGGAATAAATCTCACTAAGGACCCAAAAGACCTGTACAAAGAAAACTACAAAAGACTGCTTTAAACAACCATAAGAGATCTACATAAATGGAAGAACATACCATGCTCATGGACAGGTAGACGAGCATTGTGAAAATGTCAATTCTACCCAATGCAATCTATACATTCAATTCAATCCCAATCCAGATCCCATCAACATTCTTTAAGGATATGGAAAAACCAGTCACTAACTTTGTATGGAAAGGGAAGAGACCTCTAGTAAGCAAAAATTTATTGAAGAAGAAGAACAGAGTAGGAGGTTTCACACTTCGGGACCTCAAAACATACTATTAAAACAAACAAACAACAACAACAACAACAACAAAAAGCAATGAAATGTACTGCCTTTGAGTTGAATCTGACTCCTAATAACCCCTCCTCAGGTTTTTGAGGTGATATTACTACAGAAGTAGATTGCCCAACCTTCCTTCTGAGAAGTGGCTGGTGGATTTGAACTGTCAGCCTTCTGGTTAGCAATCAAATGCCTTAAGCACTACACAACCAGAACCCCTAAAACCTACTATACAGCCACAGTAGTCAAAACTGCCTGGAATTGGTACAATGACAGACACATAGTCCAATGGAACAGAATTGAAAGTCCAGAAATAGATCCATTAACCTATGGTCAGGTGGTCTTTTACAAAGGACTGAAATCTATTTAATGGGGAAGAGATTGTCTGTTTAACAAATGGTGCTGGCAAAACTGGTTATCCATTTGCAGAAAATAAGATCTGTACCTCACACCATAAACAAAAACTAACTCCAGATGAATCAAAGATTTAAATGTGAAACCTAAAACTATAAAGCTCCTCAAAGAAAAATGGGGGCAAATTTAGGGCATAAAATAATAATATATAGCATAAAAACACTCATCTGAACATCTTAGACAAGGGAAATCTGAGCAAGTCAGAAAACATGTTGTTGTTGTTGTTATGTGCCGTCGAGTCAGCCCTGACTCATAGCGACCCCTCCTTGGGTTTCTGAGGCAGTATCACTACGGAAGTAGGATTGCCCAACCTTTCTTCCAAGGAGTGACTGGTGGGTTTGAACCACCAGCCGTCTGGTTAGCAGTCAAGTGCCTTAGCCACTATGCTACCAGAGCTAAAAAGAGCACCAGTCTGGGATTGATCTATATGACCTTAGCAGTACTTAGCATCTATGACATCAATTCTTTCTCTTCCCCATAAATGCATTTAAAAAAAAAAAAAGAAAAGAAAAGAAAACCAAAACCAAAGTAAAACAAAAAACCAGAAATATTCATGCTCATCCTGTTCACCTCACTGAGGTGTTATTGTGATGAAATTTCATGATGTATGGCAAAATCTTCTAAACATATAAACATTTCACAAACGGAGAGAATCTCATTCTCAACATCAATTCCCTGAACACTGTTAAGTAATTTGCCCCAGAACTATGGTTATGGATTTAGCTTCCTAGAATCCAGTTACATGGCCCTTTTCCCTCTCCCACTTGTCCACAGTAGCTAACTGCAAAGATGCCACTTTATATGGATGCCCATGATAAGAAGCTATCTACCACCTGGTGCCACACTTCCTCATTACAATAAAAACAACAACTCATTTGTTAACCTTTCCATCTTCATTTTGAGATATGCCATTTTGAGATAGCTTGTTGGATGAAGACTGCTGTGCAAAATGAAATCAGATACTGGTGGTGTAAAAAGTTATCCCAAGGTGTTTCCCTTACAAGAAAAGAATCAAGACGTTCATAGATGACACTAATGTAGTCACTGGCAACCTCTTTTTCATTTCCGGGTTGGCTCATTGTTTACCTAATTGCCAGTAATAATATTTCATTGTGTAAAGAATGTTGGCACCGGGACCCAGGTTCCAGTTTATTGATGGCCCAGAGTTTATGAATTGATGTCCTCAGCAGGTTGCTGCCCTGATGAATGGCAATTACTGTGGCTCCCACAGAGGCAATTGTAGCCAGAGCATTTACTCCTTTCAAATAATTACCCCTGAGAAGCTGAACAGGTAATTGTAACATCTGAAAACCATGCTTTTGGCTCAGAATCAAAGAGTATTAATCTCTGCAACAGAGGTGTTTTGGAATGACCCAAAAGAGTTGTTAAAGAATAGTCCCAAGTGTCTTTAATTTTAAGATGAATTTGAGAAAGCTTAGTAAGACCCCTCACTCTTCAACTCAAATTAAAATGTTGTAAAGATACCCAAGGAACAGTTAGAGGTGCCCACCTTTTTGAAGTCATAACATTCTATGGTGGTTGGTTGATTTAAGATTTGTCCTTGCTAGTAAACCTTCTTAAAATGTTTTAAGCATCCCACTCTAGCAAGGCTAAACTGCCTATTAACCTTCCAAAGTGCTTTGTGTTCATTCTCACCTCTAAATATTTGTTCATACCCTTCCTTAATAACTTTAATAAATGTATGGGATGAAATAATAAGAAAAAGAGTAGACTTATTTGAAATAAATTTAATTTTGCATAGTTATTTAAGAGAGTTTATTTCCATGAATCAGAACAACAACTAACAACAACACAGCAACAACAAATTAATTATCAAAGCACCACCAATATAGAAGTGCTAAAATTTTGGGAGATGTGCATATGTCCTGCAAACAATCAAAAGATTAGCAAAGTTAAATCTTCTATTCTATTTAGGATGGTGACTTGGGAGAAATGGGAAATAGCAATGAAGTATAACTTCTTTGCTTAAACTTTAATTTTGGGGAAAAGATTGAACTTAATGGGGAAAAGATATAAAGAGACAAATGCACTGTGAGTTTTGGGGAAACCAGAAAGTGAAAGAGGACCAGAAAAGAATGTAGAGTCAAACCTACAACTTTCAGATCTTTTGTGTGGCATGAGGGTCAGAAATTTTTGTGAGATGGAATTAAAAGAAATAAGAAAAAAAAATTAGCAAAATATAAAACAGTGTATAATGATGATAAACTAGCTTTAAATTCAGAGTACTTTATGTTTAAAAATTAATTCTTCTCCAATTGTTGAAAGTAAGGCCAGTGTGCTGTAAGGGAACTGCTGGCCAGCTATCCTATAAAGGCAAGCAGAGCAGCCTCATTTAAGTCGGAGGTGGTATCTCTACGGAAGTACATTGCCCAGTCTTCCTTCTGAGGAGTGGCTGGTGGGTTTGAACCACCAGCCTTCTGGTTAGCAGTTAAATGCCTTAGGCACTATGCCACCAGAGCTCCCCAAAATACTTTATTATCAGTATATTTCAATTATTAGTAATGTTGAGAGGAATAATCAGAACTCTAGACTAAATTATGAATTAGCTTAAAACCCATAATGATTAATATAGAAATTATGAAAAAGTGATTATGAATTTAGGTAAATATGGGATGAGATACGATTTATAATTTTCTCCCTGAGTTTAGAACAGTCCATTTTATCTTGCAACTCTCTTGACTTCCTCACCATTTAGAAATTCTGTGACTACACAGTATTTTCCCTCTTTTTGGTTTGTAGTTGTCTTCACTTGCCAATTGATGTCTCTGGTTCCCTGTTTACAATCTTGTAAGCTCATTTTACTTTGGATATGTCTATAGCTGTGGTTTCTGGGTTATATCATCTTGTGTATTAATGGTCGGTTGTTGTTTGCTATTTTTGGTTCTCTATTCAAAGGACTTCCTTTAATATCTCTTGTAAGGTTGGTCTGGTTTGAACAAATTCCCTTAGTTTCTGCTTATCTGGAAATATCTTAATTTCACCATCATATTTGAGGAACAATTTTTCCAGGTATATAATTCTTGGTTGAAAATTTTTCTCTTTCAGGGTTTTATATATACCATCCCATTGCCTTCTCACTTGCATGGTTTCTGCTGAGAAATCAGAGCTTATTCTTATTGGTTGTACTTTGTAAGTAACCTTTGTTTTTCCCATGCTGCTTTCAGGATTCTTTCTTTGTCTTTGGTTTTGATGAGTTTGATGATGATATGTCTTGGTGATTTTCTTTTGGGGTCTATCCTGTTTGGGGTTCGTTGGACTTCCCGAATGGCTATATTCTCATCTTTCATCATGTCAGGGACGTTCTCCTCCAACAAATCTGGGACAATTTTCTCAGTGGTTTTATTTTTCTCTTCCTGTTCTGGAATTCCAATGACATGCAGGTTATTCCTTTTGATGGTATCCCACATGAACCTTAGGCTTTCTTCATTTTGTTTTGATCTTTTTTTCTGATTGATCCCTTTCCAAAGAAGTATTCAGGTATTTGTCTTCAATCTCATTACTTCTGTCTTCCATTGCATCAGTTCTACTCCTTTGCCCTTTCAATGTGTTATCTATTTCTGACAATTTAGTTTTAATCTTCTGGATTTCTATCTATAGATTTTGAATCATTTCTAATTTTTAATGCAAATTATTCCACTAGTTGGAGTTTAGTCCACTTCTATGTCTTTCCCTTCAAGGCTCAGGGGTGCAGGATTATCTTCTGTATTTGTGTTAATTGATTCCCCTTTTCTTTGTTGAAGAGGGTCTGTGCAGTCTTTCTGCCTATTCCGCTATCTTACCAGAACTCTCGGGATAAGATTTTGAACATGAGAAAAATTAAACATGAATAAATCTATAAGTGCACATACACATAGACACACACATGCAATTAAAAAAACTAAATGGATCTAAAGTATGCCAAGATAAAGATAAAGTAAGAGTTAGCTGTGCAATCATGGACATAAATGATCTAACACATGATTTACCTCAATGCTTAAATATTCAGGATTTTCTCACTTATGTAATTATAGCCTTGTTCTGCTAATTAGATTTTTAGAACTGAGACATCTATAGGCTCATAGAACTGAAAGTAAATTTTACAGAGCATTTTCAGGCTCCTGCCTGAAGGCAGATAAATATCTGAAACAAGGATGACAAACACAATTTAATTTACAGGCCAACTCCCATCAATTTGCAGTTGATGCCTGGAACAACGTGTTGAGGTGGATTCTGAGGCAGCTTCCAGGTCCAACAAGAAGGCATGCTGTGCCTGATTGGTAATGTTGTCCATGATGCCATTCAGAAAGCTGCTCTGGTCCAAATTGCTCAGGCACAGAACCTGAAGCACTGACACATTGGGGTGGAGGCTGCCTTGAGGGCCATGCCTTTATCATTCAAAGTCTAAACTGTTGAAGTACCAGGAAGACATCACACGGTATAGGCACTCAGTCAATAGGCACTGTTGTTGTTGTTGTTATGTGCCGTCGAGTCGGCCCCGACTCATAGCGACCCCTCCTTGGGTTTCCGAGGCAGTATCACTACGGAAGTAGGATTGCCCAACCTTCCTTCCGAGGAGTGGCTGGTGGGTTTGAACCGCCAGCCTTCTGGTTAGCAGTCAAGTGCTTTAGCCACTATGCTACCAGAGCTCCTCAATAGGCACTATGGGGTGTAATTACAAAGCACAGATGTATTTAAACTGGATTTTCTTATACCAAAATTGCTTCTGACATATTAGGAGATTTAAAAAATTTGCTTCTATTTCCTAAGCATATCTAAAATCTCACATGTCACAAGCTCCTTTTCCTTCACTCTTCATGCTTTGGAGATTCTAAAAAAAGAAAAAAAAAAAAAAAAGGTAGATAGGGGAGTGAGAGGCATGGTTTCCAAGTGAATGGTGCATCATGTCCATGGATATTCTTCTTGTCTTGTAGTTGGCTACAACAGCCAAAGACCTCTGCTTTGCTAATCATTTTTTCCATAACTAATTCTACCAAATGTTTGGTTTAGCCATGTAACCATAAAGGTTAATTATGGTCATTTATACTAACTGCAAACTAATTTTACCTAATAGCCATGTAGAATAATAAGAACATTTCATACTAAATATGTACCAAATTCACTTTGTGATATGGTTTATATGACCAGAACAATGAACTCTGTTAATACAAGTTCCTTTTTTCATAAAGCCTCACTTCTTTGGCATGTCCTCTGCCACAATTTAAAGCAAATCAGAGGGAACATTTCTCTTAAAAGCCTCCTTTTATTCCGATGACCCTGAAGTTTGCCATTCTCCTCCAATGGTCTGTCTACTACTCTTCTTTCCTTCTTTTTTCCTTCCATCTCTGCCATAAATTCAGCAAACATTCATTGATAATTGCCTTTAACCTGTTGCCTAATACATGCCAGATATTGTAGTAGGCACTTTTTCATACTTTCTCTTGGCTTCTCCCAGCAAACAAAATAGCTCAACATTACTATCTACAATTATTGGTTGAGAAAATTGAGGATCAGAGATGTTATGTAACTTACTCAACACCTCACAGTTAGGAAACAACCAAGTTGGGGTTAGAATTTAGCAATTCTCTTTCCATTATGTCACTGTCACTGACCAGCCTAACTTGCAAATCACTGTGCTTAATATTGCGGTATCTGCAATGATATAAGACATTATTCAATATTGTGGTATCTGCAATGATATAAGACATTATTCTTATGGATCTCAAAAATTTAGATGCATTTATAATGTACCTATTACCTACCTCTTTCATTTCTTGTAGCTCCTTAATCATGTGATTGTATCATTTCGCTCATCACCACTGCAAATCATCTTGTCCTGCCCTTGTCACCTTGGGAGTAGGAACAAAGGTATTTTCACTAACATCCTAGACTGCATTGTAGGCTTCTTTCTATGCAACCTGCATGAAGATTGTTTTTCTTCTTAAAGACCTGGGGCGATACTTCAATTGGTTTGTAGTGTATCCCACATAGGTACTATAATTATATAATTAATAATTTATTTCATATTTTTAAAATTAGTTCATACTATATTCATTCTTTTAAAAAGTGGTCTTTGAGTATAAAGGTTTTCTAGCCTCTGTTAAAGAGATAAAAGAGAACTGGACTTGGTCCTTGTGGCCAAGATACTTTTAGGGAAACACGAGATACCAAGAACTAGAAAACAAACCTATGACACAAAGTAAAAAATGGTCCTGCAATAAAAGAGGTAAGACTAAGAGTTCATTCATGAAAGAAAACAGTGGGATCAATCAGAAATCATCAAGGAAGAGGCGGGATTTGGGGTGGACCTTGAAGGGATAAGTTTTGAGTTAGAGAGACGAGATTTAGGACATATTGTAAAGATGTGGCCAGTAAGGGTGTGTGGGATGTTATGGAATGCCATATAGGTTAGTGTCTTTCTGCTCTGGGACACTGTTGGTGAAGGCCAGTACTGCTCTAGGTCTTTGTAACACTGTTTACCTGCTTGTTGAGTTTCTGGATTTCCTTAAAATGAATGTTTTCTCATTTTTATCATACCTAAGGCCTTTTTCAAAGTTTGACTCAATTTATTCTAGCCAAGATTGCCATTGTTTCTGTGTGCCAGTTGTCTTCCCAACTGGATTATATTCTCTCTAAGGCCAGGAATGCATTCTTCCTAATCTCACATAAAACAGAATTGAGAGCCAAGCACATAGAAGGCACCCAATAAACACTGGATGATTTATGGGGTCTTTAGTTACGAATGAATGAAACTGTCCACAGGAAATGTGGTTGAAAAAGTTAAATGAATATTTCAGATTTTTCCCAAACTGTTACCCAGGGAAAAAACTAAACATTAATTTAAGAAAGAGTATGACTAAATAATTCTCAGTGTGCTTTACTTCTGTAAAAGGTATTTTTCAATCAAAGACACTCATTTTGGATGAGTATTGTGGTATGTATCTGGCTTTGAAGATCTTTATTAGGAAAACACTACCCATTACCCATTGCAATTTAGTAATTTCAGTTTTAAAACAGCGTTCTCAAGTTTATGCTGAAATGATTCACATATTATTACCTACTCAGATTGGGTCATGTGCTTTTTGACCAAAATTGTTTTTGCACATATAAAGAAGTATCTCTCGTTTTTGCCTACTGAAATTCAATTTTACTTGCTAATGTAGAATTAACACTAGATTCAAATTCAGCATCTAAAATTGTTGGCTAATTTATGAAAAATTTGTAATTGAAATCTGCCTATATGGGATCACCATGTTGTTGCTATTAGTTGTTGAGTTGATTCCGACTCATGGCTATCCCATGTGTTACAGAGTTGAACTCTTCCCTAGGGTTTTCAAGGCTGCGGCCTTTCAGAAGCATATTGTCAGGCCTGTCTCCAGAGGAGCTTCTGGGTGGGTTTGAACTGTCAGCCTGTCAGTTAGCAGTCAAACACTTCACTGTTTGTGACACCTGTGGAGTCACTGAGTGGTACAAATGGTTAAACTCTTGGCTGCTAAGAGATAAGTTGTAGGTTCACATCCACCCACAGGTATCTTGGAAGGAAAGCTTGGAGATCTCCTTCTGAAAAGTCAGCCATGAAAACCCTTTGGAGCATAGTTCTACTCTGAACATGTGGGGTCATGTTGTTGTTGTTGGTGTGTGCTGTCGAGTCGGTCCTGACTCACAGCCACCCCTCCTTGGGTTTCTGAGGCAGTATCACTATGGAAGTAGATAGCCCCATCTTCCTTCTGAGGAGTGGCTGGTGGGTTTGAACCACCAGGCTTCTGGTTAGCAGTTAAGTGCCTTAGGCACTATGCTACCAGAGCTTTTATAAATATGCAAACCTATGACAAGCTGCTGAAACCCGGGATCGAACCAGGGACCTTTAGCTCTTCAGTCTAATGCTCTCCCAACTGGGCTATCATAGTGACACTAAATTCAACTTGTTACAAAAATAACTTTGAGAACTGATAGAAAAGTCGAGGACCCAAATTTTGCACATGGAACATGAAAATACAAACTCTGAGGTGACATTGCAATCCATAAGTTTCACATCTCTTACTATCTAAGAAAATTGCAGGAAGCACCCTGCATTATTTCTATGACTTATACTTGGGCTGACATTGCTACCTGTTCCTACCTAAGAACATTTTAAGTTCCCCCAGAAAACGATCCCCTCTTGCTTCCTAGCTTAACAATCTGCTAAGTCTTTTCCCATGTGAGACAACGTTTTACAAACTACATATTGAGTTCTCAGTTTTTCCTTTCAATGTTTATGCTTTTATGTCTACTGTCTGTCTACCCAATTCAACTGTGACTTTTCTTATGGCAAACGCTGGTATCTTACCATTTTTATTTGCTCTCATAAAATATTTTAAACAAGACTTATTAGTTTTGAAGAAGACAATAAAGAAATGAGATAAAGCCACTTAAACTCATCGTCTTACATGGATTTCCAGTGAAAGCAATAATTACTAGTTATTTAACTACTGACTGGACCAAATATTATAAACTATTGTCCCCCTGGAAATGTGATCAAGGGCTAGATGAAGTGGTAGTAAGCTGGCACAAGTTCTGGATTGTATGTGAGAGTTACAATCTTTGGTTATGGAGAATGGACATTGAATTGTTGAATTTATGCCTGGATCAAAAATGTTCAATGAGTTTTTTTAATTATTGTTGTCAGAGAACTCCCTTCATTTGAATAAAGTCGGTTTCATCTCCTGAAAACTCAAAGTATATGCTGTAAATTTTTCAGTAGAGTGCTGTTTCCATGGGATGACCATGTGTATCTAATCTGACACATGGAACAGATTCAGAGTTCCTGTAAACATACGCTTCTACCTTGAGCCAAAGCAACCTTGCTGAACCATTGTTTGAGCTTCCTGGTGCTGATCATTTATACTTTTTGCTTAGCATTACAATTTTGTGGCAGCTGCCTTTGCTCTCCAGTCTTTTGTTCTAGACAGCACACATATTAGTGGGAATATATTTTTTTATTATGCATTCTGGTTGCAACATACAATCAAAATTAATTAAATATATACAAAAATTCACAATGTAGTAGAAGGTGCCAAAAATACGCTTCAAGATGATATCAAACATTTATATACAACTCAAGTTTTATGTCACAAACTTTTTGCCAAATAAATTATGTATTTATTTAAAATATCTTTAAAACACTGTAGTAAAATAGAATATATATTACCCTATTATATTCTAATATACTATTTCACTCTGTTTTAAGTATGGAACCATGAACTTGGCTCTATGAAGTGATGGAAAGGCTTCTTAGAGGAACTGACACAAGGGCTAGATATTGAATAAAAAGTAGGAAGAAGGGTAAGTTAGGCATAAGGTTGTGCATGAGGAAAAGGAGAGAAAGTTCAGAGAGAAAGGTAAAAAGTCAAAAGGATTCTATAGAGTACGAACGCAGTACAAGCTGTGAACTAGGAATTGGTGGGGAAACAGTGATGAATAAAAAGTGGTCCTTGCCTTCATAATCTAGTGGGAAAAGCACTTTACACAATTTAGTTATAAAAAAATATAAATGAGATGAATGAGCACAAATATAGCAAAGGTGCAAGGAGCTCTGGTAGAGTAATGCCTCAGGCATTTCACTGCTAACCAGAAAGCTGGTGGTTCAAACCCACCAGCCACTCCTTGGAAGGAAAGTTGGGCAATCTACTTCCATAGTGATACCGCCTCAGAGACCCAAGGAGGTGTCAGTATGAGTCGGATCTGACTCGACACAGTGAGTTTTTTTTTTTTTTTTTTTAATGCAAAGAAAGGAAGGAAAAGGGCAATAGATAAAGAAAGATTTTTCATATAAAACAGAATTTTTTCTCACCTTTGAAAGACAGATAAAAACTTGAGAGGCAGATCCAGGAGGAAAGGAAATTTGCAGGGGAGGAAAGAATGTGAGTACCCGTTGAAGTGTGCAGATAATGTTGGTAGACTAGTGCATACACCATGTGTCAGGAAAGTGGGGCTGTTTGGTTGCAAAGTGGAAAGGAGGGGATGGCAGTGAAAACTGGAATGGTAATGTGGAGTTAAAGGGCAGAATCATTTGAGACTTGGATGCAGGAACTGGACTTTGGGAAGAGGAGAGAGAGAGTGTTATGACTGATATGTATCTTGAGTTTGGTAAAGAAGCCAAATTTAGAGATTTTGGGAAGTCATCCATAACGAATGGTTAATTTTCACCAAGGTAAGGGTGCAGAAAAAATTGAGACTTAATGTGAAAAGACATGACTAAAGATGAAAATTGAACTTGGGAAACTCATTCATATAAGGGGAGGGAAGAAATAAAGAAACCTAAGAAGATAAAGCAAGAGACTGCATGGAGATGAGGACAAGTGCTGTTGTGCATCAAACATCTCAATCCTTCCTTTAGTAATACCTCTATCCTCATTGTCTGGGAACTTGTGACTTTTTAGTCTGTTGGACCTCATCAAAGATCTGGCATACATACTAAGCAACTCTTTGAGGTGTTGGAATGATATTGTACCCTCAAATCCAGTCTTATTCTCTCCATCACCATGGCATCCAACCCAAAAGTCATTTATTCAATGAATCTATGTCGTCATCTTCTAAAAACTCCCCCTATATAATTTTGTAACTAAAATCACAAGGGTTTTAACTAAAACTGTTCAAACATTTTTTAATGGCCTCTATCTGTTGATACAAAGGGGAGGAAATGACTAGAATGATATTCTGAATAGTCCTAAAAGAGATCTTTTTAGACTCACATGCAATATTGGTCAAAACTATTTTTTTTTAAAATAACTCTTTAATATTAAGTAAATAAATAATTTTGGGTAGTTCTACCCTACAACATTGGGAGTTGTGTAGGTGTTGAATGTGGTATTTCACCTATGTCATTTAAATCAAATTTGTTTATCATATCAATTCTTCTATATCCTTACTGATTTTTTTTGTCTCCTTGTTTTCATCAGTTTGTAAGAAATTGTAGATTTTTAAGTTTTTTGTCTAATCTCTCGATTTTGTTTTTATTAGGTAGAAAGAAATTTCAAACATTAAGAAGTTAATATTTTACCTCTAGTTATGATTCTTACATTGAAGTCTATTCTGTCTGATATTAGTGTAGCTATATCAGGTTTCTTTAATTTTGATTTGTAAGATGTAACTTTTCCATTCTTTAACTTTCAGACTTTTTTATTTAAGGAGTCTTGTAATTGTGCTTCTTGTAAATACTAGATTATTGTTTTTTCTTTAAAATTCAGTCTGAAAAGCTTTTTCTTTTATTGTAATATTTATTCCATTTAACTTTAATATAATTTCCCATATATTTGGTTTTAAATTTACATCTCTTATTTTCAACTTTTCCCGACTTCTCTACATTGCTCTTTCTTTTCTAAACTTTTCCTTTATTAGCTTTTTAATTGTGAATTTTTCTATTCTTTCAATCTTGACTCTAGATATAAAAAACTCATTCTTGTGTTGTTTTTATAATCTAATATAAATTGTCAGAAGGAAGGTTGGGCAATCTACTTCCATAGTGATACCACCTTGGAAACCTAAGGAGAGGTCGCTGTGAGTTGGATCCGGCAACAGCAGTGATACTTTTCATACTTCCCAAACAATTCAAGGGACTTAGAATACTTTCACTCCACTCATCACACTCATGGCTTTTATGTTATTTTCATATATTTTAATTGTACATATATTTTAAATCCTATACAACATTGTCTTTAATGTTTTAATCCCTTGATATCAATTTAGATTTACCCTTATCTTTACCCTTCTCTTGGTGCATTATTCCTTCTCACATTCCCTGCTCACCTCTGGGATCATTTTCCCTCTGCCTGAAGAACTTTCTCAAGTATTTCCGTTAGGGTGGATCTGTTGATGATACATTCTCCTAGGTTTTGCTTATCACAAAATGTCATTATTTTGCATTAGTCTTTGAAGAATATTATTATAAGATAAAGAATTCTTTGTTAACAGTTATTTTCTTTTAGCACATTGAAAATAACATTCTTTTATCTTTTATGATTGGCTATCAGCTAATTTGTGGGGATCTTTGGCTTCTTTTTACATATTCTCCTATATGGGATTTAAAATCTCACTGTAATGGACCTAAGTGTGATTTTCTTTACATTGGTTCTGTTTGGAGTTCACAGGGTTTTTGAACTTGCTTAATGATTTGGCTGGAAATTTGAAAAATTCTCTTTTTTTTTTCTTTCAGCACTCTAATTTTAGCTTTTACACTTGGTATATGCTATGCATACACATACACACATATTATCTATTAATCTATCATCTATCAAGATATATGTTTGTGTGTATATATACATATAAATATATATATGTATATATATATATATATACACATATATATATGTATATATGTTGTTGTTGTTATGTGCCGTTGAGTCGGACCCATCCCATAGCGACCCCTCCTTGGGTTTCCCAGGCAGTATCACTACAGAAATAGATTGCCCTATCTTCCTTCTGAGGAGTGGCTGGTGGATTTGAACTGCCAGCCCTCTGTTTAGCAGTCAAGTGCCTTAGCCACTATGCTACCAGAGCTTCCTACGTATATACATACATACATACATACATACATACACACACGTACACTCACACCCACGTGTGTGTGTGTATATATATATATATGTATATATATATAGAGAGAGAGAGAGAGAGTGAGAGAGCGAGCGAGCGAGCTCTGGTAGCATATAGTGCCTAAGGCACTTGACTGCAGAGCAAAAGGCTGGAGGTTCAAACCCACCAGCCACTCCTAGAAAGGAAGGTGGGGCAATCTACTTCCATAGTGATACTGCCTCGGAAACCCAAGGAAGGGTCGCTATGAGTCAGGTCTGACTCCACGGCACATAACAACAACAACAACAAATATATATACACACACACACACACACACACACACACACATGGGAGCTCTGGTAGCATAGTGCCTAAGGCACTTGACTGCTAACCAGAAGGTTGGCGGTTCAAATCCACCAGCCACTCCTCCGAAGGAAGATGGGGCAATCTACTTCCGTAGTGATACTGCCTCAGCAACCTAAGGAGGGGTCACTATGAGTTGGTTCGACTCCACGGCACATAACAGCAACAAAACAACAATACACACACACACACATATGTGTGTGTGTGTGTGTGTGTGTATATATATATATATATATATATACATAAATATATGGAGCTATGGTAGTGTATTGCCTAAGGCACTTGACTACTAACCAGAAGACTGGTGGTTCAAACCCACCAGCCACTCCTAGGAAGAAAGATGGGGCGATCTACTTTCGTAGTGATACTGCCTCGGCAACCCAAGGAGGAGTTGCCATGAGTCCGGTTGACTCCGTGGCACATAACAACAGCAAAACAACAGTACACACACACACACACACACATATGTCTCTCTGTGTGTATCTATCTATCTATCTATCCATCTATATGCAGCTCTGCTAGTGTAGTGCCTATGGCACTTGACTACTAACTAGAAGGCTGGTGGTTCAAACCCACCAGCCACTCCTAGGAAGAAAGATGGGGAAGAAAGATGGGGCAATCTACTTCTGTAGTGATACTGCCTTGGCAACCCAAGGAGGGGTCGCTATGAGTCAGGTCTGACTTGATGGCACATAACAACAACAACATATATATATATGGCTGTGTGTTGTTCAGTTTTTCTTATTTTTGGTGAGAATTCATCTATAATAAGCTAGTCCCTCATTTCCAGAAAATGAAAATGTCTGATATATTGAATGATATAATCATTCAGTTTGTTCAATGGAAAAAAAAATTCTCTAATGTTTTGCAAGAAATCCTGAAATGTAATCCTGAACTTGAAATTATGTTCATAGAATTTGATGCTAAAAACAGAAGTCAGGAAAGAAAGTGAGGGAGGGAGAGAAAAGAAGACAGTTTGTCAGAGAAACTGGAGGAAGGGAAAGAGAAAAAGAGAGAGGAGAAATGAGAGTGGAAAGAAGATAGGAGGACTTATTTTTTTTTTTAAGTTTTTGTCATGACTTGGGTGAAATTTTACACAGGAGATTTATTTTTCATGTAACAATTCATATACATTTTGTTTCACAATCACAATTACAATCCCCTCAATATAACAACTCTCTTTCCACTTCCTCTTTCCCTGTGTCCTTCCTACCTATGCATTTCTACCTCCCTAGCTTTCTCCTTGCCCAAACGCTGCCCTTCTGGTTGATCTCATGGTTGATTATTCTAATGAGTGCATCTTCCTGGTATAATTGCTCAGCCTATAGGCCTGTCTGATGTTTGGCTGAGGGTTAAACTTTATGTATGCTTACTTCCAATTACTGTTTATATGTTTATTTGGGAATGGAATTAGTGAGTTTAATTCCAGGCCCAAAAGCTTGGGGGTTTCACCAATCTTTAACCAACCTGGTCTTTTTAATGCTTTTGAATGTTGTTCCAGATTTTTCTCCCACTCTATCCAGGATCTCTGATTTTGATCCTTTTCTGAGTGGTTGGCAGTAGTAGCTGAGCACCATCAAGTTTTTCTGGTTTCAGGGTCATGTAAGTTATGAGGTTAAGAGGGTCCTTTAATCCTTTGGATTAATTGTACCATGTGTCTTTGACTCCTTCATTCTTCTTTGCTCCAGATAAAGAGAGACCAATACTTGCATCTTAGATGACCACTTGTAAGCTTTATAGGACAATGCCCTATGGCATTATGTTGTGCCAATTAAGCTTGATATCCCCCACCACCATGGTCCTGAGCCCACAGGCCCAGTAACTCCCTCCCTCAAAGTGCTTTGTTGCCAGTTAGCTCTATCATGTATATAAACATTTTTATAACACATACAAGTACATATGTAGGAATATCGTCTGCCAAACCTATATATAATCATGGTTATATTCCCATTTGCCTACCCATACCTGATCATCTTGCCTGTCTACCTATGTATCCACTTGTAGATTAATGTTTTTTTTTTATCACTGATAATGCAGTATTGTGTATGTAACAGTGTTTACCTTGGCTGTCTGTACCTCTTGTGCACCTCTCTGTGTCTTCCTTTTCCTTGGTGATATTGTGCTGGTGACCTGCTTTTGTTGTATTGTCTTTCCCTTAACCCTAATCAACACATGTTTCTTAACTAGTTAGCAATTTCCCTCCTTTTCCTTCTGATCCCTGGTAAACAACAAAGAAACTTTCCTTCTCTGTGTAAAACTTTCCTTCACTTTTTATAATAACAGACTCATACAATGTCTGTTCTGATTGACTTATTTCACTCAACATAATGTCCTCCAAGTTCACCCACAGTATGAGGTGATTTGTGGATTCTTCATTATTCTTTACTTTTGCATAGTATTGATAGCAAGACTTTTAATTAAGCTCTTGAAGCCCCTTCTTATATAACATGGAACCCTGGTTGTGCAGTGGTTAATGCGTTCTGGCTTGGTGGGAGAAGATTAGACAGTCTGCTTCTGTAATGATTACAGCCTTGGAAACACTATGGGGTAGTTCTACTCTGCTGTATTGGGTTGCTATGAGTTGGAACCACTTGACAGCAGTGGGTTTTTCTTTTTCTTTTTGATTTTACATATTTTACATTTTAAAATTTCAAGAAGACATTCTAAGTGTGTGAGGAATAGTCTCTCTTTTTCTTGGTCTTTCTCTTCTGCCTGCACAGTCTTTAAATTCTCTTTTATTTCTTTTACTTAAAAGCTTCCAAATACTCAATCTTTCTTGAAAAGAAGAGATACCAAGGCAGACTTGAGAGAACAGATTGTTATAGATTTCTACAAAGGCTTCATCCTTTAGCTATGTCTCTATCTTTCTGATTATTTTATCTTGTGTTGTTCTTGTGTCTGTCACTTCTTGTTGTTTCATCCAACCAGGATGGGAAGTTCATGGACAGCCCAGTCACTGGATGCAGCCCACCACTGTCCTTTATTTAGACTCTTTATTGGACTTTAGATCTAAAGCACATACTGCCAGCACTTTTGTACACAATCCAGTGAAGGCTGAGAGTGAACTCTCCCCTGTTTTCTCTTTCCACCTCTGACCTTCTTTCAGGCTTTTCTTTGGTGTTCCTGGACATTTGCCTGATGTCCAGAGTTGCCTGCAGCCTGACAAGACAGAGTGACTCACCTAGCTTCAGAACAACATTCATAGGTGCCAACACAAAGTAGACCAGATACACCATCCAAAATACCCCTTCCAGGTTATTCCAAACCCAGGACTAAGCCAGGAGTTGTTCCAAAAATACATCACTATATTTTGGCCCAAGTGTCACTTCCCTACTTGGCAAGCTAGGGCTAGAGAAATTGGAACTGAGATTACCTGTTATCCTTACTTATATTCTTTCCTTTCAGATATATATCATTTACTTGACCCATCTGTAATATGACACAGTTGCTTCAGCTTTTCAGTTATTTACAGCATATCAGAAAACAGTGGAAACTCTACAACTTGTCTCCCACCTATTCTTTAGCTCCCAAAGAGCCAAACTATTCTCTTCATACTAATCGAATATTTTTGAGTGATGAAATAATTGAATGAATATTTGTTAGACACTTATACTTTCATATTATGGCCTAGATAACTACTTAAATACATGTGCGAGGTTTTATGTGTTCTTTTTCTTTTTTTCTTGGCCTATGCAATCATACCCATCCTTCAGAGTTCTGTCAAGAATGCTCTGCTTGCTATCCCAGTGCACTTCCTATCTTTATAAATTAATGATTAATGCAGTTACATTTTTATTACTCATTGTGAGTAATCAAAAACTGTCTTTAATTAGTACTAAGACCATTTTATGTAAATATACCTTGGATGTAAGTATCTTTGTATTAATTGTCCTAACAGTCTTCTTTAATCTTCAAAGCCCAAAGCAGGTCAGATAGTATGTCTTTATTCTAAATTTAAAGATGATAAAGCTGTTCATGGACATACCCTTGCCCAGTGAAGACAGGATTGAACTAAACATTCTTACTCCAAACTCTGTGACTTCAACATACTGTTTCTCATTTGGTAAAATCTTCTTCAGCCTTCAACAAAGTCTTTCACAAGTCATAGGGACTCAAAAAGAGAAAAAATGAATAAATGAATATATGTAAGCTTTCTTTCAGTTACTGCTTATATATTTATTTGGGAATGCACCTAGTTGATATTTGCATCAGAGGAAAAGAAGAACTCCTTCCTCCTCCTGAGGGTATTGAATATGGATATATGGAGATAAGCAAACAAATGCAATAAATAAATAAGTAACCTTAGTTGTAGTTGTGTGCCATCTAGTCAATTCTGACTCATAGCAGCCCTTTATAACAAAGTAGAATTGCCCTATAGGGTTTCCTGGATGTAATTTTTATAGGACCAGTTCACCAGGTCTTTAGCAATGACTAAAATCCCAATGCAAAAATGGATTCCATGGTGTCAAGTCCATGTTTCTAAGTTCTACATCAAATTGGGTAGATGGGCTTATTTCCCAAGAGGCCAACTTCTGATCTGTGCCTTAATTTATTCTTATCTTATTTAGATACACTAATAGGCCTTCCCTTGTATATGGACATACTGGTTAACATCCAAAACACATACAGATAGCACTGCCAAACTGATATCATGACCATCTTCCTTAACCCAGCTCTCTTGGCAATTGTATGAACCATTTTGAGTTAGTTCGTATTGCAGGGAAAAAACAAAAGTTGCTTTCTTCAGGCTGAGACCAGAGCTTCCAGGAATTGGCGTCTCCAGTTCCTGGAAGGTTTTGAAAACTATCTGTACATTGCCTTTCTGACATGCCAGTAGAGATTGTAAAATAGTATCACCACTACTACTAATTTTCTATCTTGATCAAGAAAACTGAGCTTTTCAAAGAGAGAGAGAGAGAGAGAGAGAAAGAGAGAGAGAGAAAGAAAAGGAAAGAGAGAGAAATGTTAATGATAGGTTCTTGAACGTTATTACCATTACTATAAATTATCTTTTGTGCTAGAACAGCCCATTTGGTGCCAGAAATAATTCAAAACCTTTACAACACAAAACAGTGAGGTTTTAGCACAATTCAGTCTAGACAGAAATTGTGTGACAATACTGTTAAATCATTATTGTGAAGTTAAAAAAAAATAAAGTAAGTGATGCAAAATTACTTTTAATTGCTTCTTGGTGCCAGGTTCTGCCCCTTTAGCTAAACTAGTTTTCCTTGATACTTTCTCTGTCCCAAAAGATTTTTCAAGTAACTCCCCTGATGACAGGCAGTGATTTAAACTGTAAAAGTTGATGGTGAAGTTTTACCTGTGCTCAAATTCAGATTGGCCATCGCCTCTTCAGTTCAGCTCAGCATTGCCAATTCTTCAGTATACCTGCATTGGGGAATGTAGGCTCCCTATCCTGCCAAGACTAGTGCCAACTGTTTCATAACTTGGCAGAACTAAAGTGCTGCTGTAAGTCAGGACAGTGTCCTAGCAACCACGTGACTCACCTCTTCAATTATCTCATTATTCTCTTACCCTAAATTTGGAGAAAGTTCATAATTTCCTCCCAATATATTTTCCTGTCAGAATTCAGTTTCTCTTTTAATTATATACAGGAAAGGAGATTTTCATTGTGGTGGTGGGTTTCTTTTCCTTTGCACTTGGGGCATTTTAAATTAGAATACATTCTTCGTGAACACACATACAAATTAAAACTTCATCTGTTGCTTCCTTTAATCTCTATATTTTTAAAATATACATTTTTTTTTTCTGTTAGGTTAGGCCAAGTTCCAACTTCCAATCCCCAATTTAGATTACATGCTCTGAAACTAACTCCAAACATTTACTGAGTTTGAAGGTCACAGTGCTATTGATTGATTTCTAGTTATAATGTATGTTGTCCTAGCATGAGTTTTTTTTTTTTTTCCTTCCTATAATGTTGGGCTGAGTCCAAAAATGCAAGGATCAAAGCATCTGGACTTGTTGCTTTCATGTTTGGCATATAAAGGGCCTGGCAGTCACCAATGTGGTCTTGGCTGGGCCCTACTTGTTTTCATTCTCTGATGTGAAACAGTTGGGAATCACAGACCCTCCAACAGCTAGAGTGGACTCAATAAAAATTGGCTTAATAATCTGCCAAGCTTTTGGAAGTGCCAGTCTCCACAGTTTTTCAGCAGTTTATTGGCCATGACATGTTTCTTTCTTTCTTTTAAAGGAAAGAATTTGCTGTGAAATTCGCTTTAAGATCAACATTTGAAATAGGTAAATTATTCATCACAGTAAACTGATTTTATCATTTTTGATCTTGTTTTATTCATTATTTTACATTGTTAATATATAATGATTCCTTTTATCCATTTGTTTGTTCCTCTTGAAAATGAAACGAGATGTAACAAATAGTACAGAGGACTCACACATTTGACAATTCTGTCTAAAATTCACTAATTAAAAAAAAAAGTTATCTAGACATTTTAAAGTTCCCAGATACTATGGGATAAACCATTCTATATTAAATGATTGAAATTTAATTCCATTAAAATAATTGAGAACAATTATAAACATTATCATAAACCATAAAAACCAAACCCACTGCCATCAAGTCAATTCCGACACATAGTGATCCCCATTAGGTTTTCAAGGTGGTAAATCTTTATGGAAGTAGATTGCCTCATCTTCCTTCCATGAAGTGGCTGCTGGGATTGAACCACCAGCCTTCTGGTTGCCACTCAAATTTATTAGCCATAAGAGCCCCTTAAACATTATCATAGACGTGAATATTTTGATTAGGGTGAGGGATTTTCCTGATCAATTTATTTATACTGAACTTCATGGAATTGTTGGTTGTTACACTGAAATATGGAATTTTTAGTTTAAGGGTGTAAGTATTGTCATTATTTAGAAAATTTCATTGACTTTGAATTTCGTTTTTTATATAGATCACCATTTTATCTTTCGCTAGTGCCTTGTTTTCACGAAAAAGTATTTATAGTTAACATGTTGTTGTTAGGTGCTGTCGAGTCATTTCCAACTCAGCGATCCCATGCACAGCAGAATGAAACACTGCCCAATCCCTGCTATACTTGAGCCCATCATCACAGCCACCATGTCAATCCATCTCGTTGAAGGCCTTCTGCTCTTTCATCTACCCTCCACCTCACCAAGCATGACATCCTTCTCCAGGGAATGGTCCTCTCTGACAACATGACCAAAGTAGGTGAGACGAAGTCTGGCTGTTCTCTCTTCCAAGGAGCATTTCAGGTGCATTTCTTCCAGGATAATCTGTTAGTTCTTTTAGCAGTCCATGGTACTTTCAGCATTCTTCGCAGCACCACAACTCAAAAGCATCAACTCTTCTTCGGTCTTCCTTATTTATTGTCCAGCTCTCACATGCATACGAGGTGATTGGAAATATCATGGCTTGTGTCAGGTGCACCTTAGTCCTCAAGGAGACATCCTTGCTTTTCAGCACTTGAAACAGTTTCTTCATAGTTGACCTTCCCAGTGCTACACATAGTCTAATGTCCTAAGTGCTGCTTCCATTGGCATTGATTGTAGAACCAAGCAATGTGAATTCTTTGACAACCTCAATCTTCTCTCCATTTATTGTGATGCTGCTCATTGGTCCAGTTGTGAGGATTTTTG
>NW_006921755.1:4713406-4731672 GCF_000298275.1 Orycteropus afer afer
AGCCACCATTTGTGTTGTTGAAAAAAGGTGTTTGCAATGAATAAGTCATTGGTCTTGCAAAATTCTACCATTCAAGTTCCAGCATTATTTCTGTCACCAAGGCCAAATTTTCCAACTACTGGTCATTCTTCTTTGTTTCCAACTTTTGCATTCCAGTCACTAGTTAAAATGAACACATCTTGATTGCACGTTCGGTCAACGTCAGACTGCAAGAGTTGATAAAAATCTTCAATTTCCTCATCTTTGGCTTTGGTGGTTGGTCCATAAATTTGATAATAGTTGTATTAACGGGTCTTCATTGTAGGTGTATGGATATCATCCTATCATTGACAGCATTGTATTTCAGGACAGTTCTTGAAACATCCTTTGTGATGATGAATGCCACGCCATTCCTCTTCAAACTGTCATTCCTGGCATAGTAGATCATATGGCTGTCTGATTCAAAATGGCCAAGACCAGTCCATTTCAGCTCACTAATGCCGAGGATATCAATCTTTATGTGTTCCATTTCTTTTTTGACAACTTCCAATTTTCCTAGGTTCATACTTCGTACATTCCATGTTCTGATGATTAATGGATGTCTGCAGTTGTTTCTCCTCAATATGAGTGGTGCCACATCAGCAAATGGAGGTCTTGAAAGCTTTACCTTATCCATATGAGAAGGCTGGGTTTACTAAGATGATGCAGCTCTTTCCCAGTCCTTTTTTGAAAGCCTTCTAACTTAACTGGACTATTCATAAAGTTGCACGGTAATGTATCAGACAGTGTTTCTTTGCTATTCATAAGGTTTTCCCTGGCCAATTCTTTGAGAAGTGGATGGCCTTTTCCTTCTTCCTAGTTTATCTCAGTCTGTAAGCTGGGTTGATACCTGTGCACCATGTGCATCCCACTGGGTTTGAAACACCAGTGGCTCAGCCTCAAAATTCACATCAATATGTCACCATGGTAGGACAAATCCACAGACATGTGTGTCTCCCTGTTGGAAACCTCTCCTACCACCCTTACCAGGGTCCCTGTGGCTGACTAGCATACATTTCTTATAGACCAAGACCTTCCAGAGAAAGCTGTTGTTGTTAGATGCCATTGACTCAGCTCCAACTCATAGCAACCTAGTGCAGAACAGAACAGAAGGAAGGCTATATCAGGATAAATTTAATCACAGCACTGGAAGAGAGGGGAACAAATTTGGGAGAGCATATTAATATTTTTATAGTTAAACTAGAACTGCAATTTAAATTTGAACTTTTCTAATCATTCCAAGAAATGATTTTGAAAGTCTTCTTTAATAAAATAAGTGAAAATTATATTGAGATACATTTTTTTATTTATCAGTTTGGAAAACAAAATCTAATGGTTTGATATATTACATTGATGAGGGTGCGATTTCTATCTGCTTTTTTCAGGAATCAATGACAATAATCTCGAGTAATTTTTATAAAAAGGAATTGGCAACACCTAACTTTTTAAAATGAGTAGAACTTTTGACCAAGCAGTTTTACTTTTAAGAATTTATTTTGTTGATATGCTTGCTCATGTGTGGAATGAATTTAGATACCTGTATATTCACTATAGGGAGCTCTGGTAGCATAGTGCCTAGCACTTGACTGCTAACCAAAAGGCTGGCGGTTCAAACCCATCAGCCACTCCTCAGAAGGAAGATGGGGCAATCTACTTCCGTAGTGATACTGCCTCAGAAACCCAAGGAGAGGTCTCTATGAGTTGCGTCTGCCTCGACAACAACAACAACATATTCATTATAGAACTTCTTTAATGGCGACATTAAAATGACCTAACTGGACTTTAATGAATGTCTAACATATAAATTGTGGACATTGATGGTTCAGTGGTACATTTTCATCTTCCACGTGGAAAACTTGGATTTAATTCCCAGCCAGTGCACCTCAGGCAGAGACACTGCTCATCTGTCATCAGAAGTTTGCATGTTACTGTGATACTGAACAGGTTTCAGCTGAGTTTCTAGACTAAAATGGACTAGGAAGAAAGATCTGGTGACTTATTTCTGAAAATCAGCCAATGAACCCTATGGATCATTCAGAGTGTCAAGTGTTGGGGCTGACTTGACAACTACTAACAACAATAATAGCAAAAAAATTATACTACATCAATAAAGTAGAATATTATGCTTCTGTTAAGAAGCCTAAATTAAGAATTTTATCTTTCTAAAATCAAAGATGTCCTGGGCAAAGCTGTCCTTTGCTGCCACAGTGACATCATTATGCCAGAAAAGACAGGCATCTTCTGTTTTTGTCATTAATTCTCAACACGTGACTTACCTACTTGTTGCAAGATAGCTGTTCCATTTCCAACATCTTGTTAAGGAGCTCTGGTGGTTCAGTGTCTAAGACATTTGACTGCTAACCAGAAAATTGGTGGTTTAAACTCACCAGCCACTCCATAGAAGAAAGACGGGGCAATCTAGTTCTGTAAAGATTTACTGCCTCAGAAACCCAAATGGGGTCGCTGTGAATGGGAATCAACTCGATGGCAGTGTTTTTTTTCTGTTTGTTCATTTGTTAATATTCAGGCAGAAAGGTGTGGAGCTGCTTATTCTACACTCTTCTAATGAAAATTCCTGAAATCCTCTACCATAAACTTCTGCTTCCTTCTCATTGGTTGAACAGTCATCCAAAGTGGCAAGGAATTTTGGAAATACAGTTTTTCAGCAGAGAACATTTTTACTCTGAACAGAAAATGCTCTGTCATAAAGAAAGGAAGATTGTCAAAGAGTAGGCAAAGAAGAATAGATGTATGTGTGTGTGCATGCGTTTGCCCATCTATACAAAGAGGGTATCTATGAGGATGTCTAAGAAGCTGCTAGTTGTGTTTTCCTCCAAGAAGGAAAACTGAGGGCTAGAAATGAGACTGAAAATGTGCTTTTTACTGTATAATCTTTTATACTGTTTGTATACTGTATAATCTTTTATACCTGTTGCATATACTACTTTTCAAAAAATTATTTTAATTAAAATAATTTCACTTCCTTTTAAAATTCTTTTTAAGGAAATTCTTCAAAATTTCTAATTCATATTTTTTTTTCTTAATTCAATGGCCTAATATCAAAATGGTAATTTCCATCATACAAGTGTTGCTGTTATAAATATCTATAAACTCTTTTTCATAGACAGAGGGATTTGAGTTAAAATTCTTGTCTGTCACCTATGGGTTTATATGGCTTAGAGAAAAGATTTTCTCTAATTTCTGTAAGCATCAGTTTTCTTACATACAAAATAAGGTTATGATTATTGTTGGAAAATTAAGCTAGATAGTATTTGTAATGATTTGACATGATACCAGGCACAAAGGGGGTATTTCACAAATGGTACCTACTATTTCTATTACTTTTATAGTAATTATTGAAAATATTTATATGAGGCTGTCTGCTCTCTGTATAAATAGCATTCAAAGGAATATTATTATAAAGATTGGCCAGTTCAGAAATAGTGCAGTAACAAGAAGATCTGCAATAAAGAACAACACCCTATTTTATGCCTCAATCACAGTCTGAGAGCATCTAGTTTCTACAAGCTTTATATCATGTGATATGGGCAATTAAGTCAGTAGGTTCAATTCTGTACAATGGATATATCCCCTAGGTTGAATACCATTAATATTAGGTTTGGACACTCCAACTGAACAATCAGTCTTGAGCACATATATATCTGCCATATTAAAAGGAAATTGAAATTTCTGACTCAACTATAAATTTGTATCACTCTAACTTTCACTGGCAATTTGTTGCAAAAACTGACTTTCCAAACAGCCAAAATGAATCAAAGTATAGAGAGACATATTTGAAAAGTGAACTTGTCAGAAACTGAAAGTGATAAAGCATATTTGCACTTTGATATTCATGGCAGGACCAAATTCTAAATAACTCTACTGATGTATGTTCCACAACTCAAATGCAGTATGTTATAGCAACAACAACAACAAACCCAAACTAAATGGGCACTTCAGATTACTTAATAAATAAAGAAATAAAACTACTTATAAAGCAGTTGACTATATGTTGGAGTATATTTTCCACAAAGAAAAAAGATTTGTCTGACACCTAAAACTCTGTTGCGCATATAGAGATGAGAGAAGAAAAATAGTTGGGCATGTAGTAGGCACTGAGTATGCAGCTAGGGTCAAACATTTTTCTATCATATATCAGCTTCACAGTGTACCCATCTGTGGTAGTTAAGTTTGTGTGTCAACGTGGCTGGGCCTGGTTGAGTGGTTGGGCAGCTGGATGTAGTTATTCCCACGGTGAGATTGGCAATCAACTCCATGGTGGAATCTACTGTGACCAGTTGAGTAACTGCTTTAAGAATGTGGTCTGCTTCCCGTATATAAGAAGCATCTTTGGAAACGGTCTCTAGCTTATGGCAACTTGAACCCTGCATGTAGTTGTGTTGTTGTTCAGCAGCCTGCCATGTTCTGCCAACATTGGGACTTGCAATGGGCTTGAATTAATGGCCTGCCATGTGGTTTGGCAACATCAAGACTATGCCTTTTTACTTGTCAACCTTGGGCTGATCAGTCTCAGCAGCCAGCGGCTGTCTGAGTGAAAAAAAACCTCTAGCTTCAGTGGGCCGGGAGCAGGAGGCAGAGCTGAAGCCCAAGGTCGAGGGGCTTTCACCCAGCCCCTAGAGCCTGGCACTTTGAACTAAGACTTAAAGCCTCCAAACTGTGAGAGAATAAACTCCTGTTCATTTAAGCCATCACATTTGTGGTATATTTCTGTCAGTGTGGCACTAGGTAACCAAAACACCATAAAAAAAAAGTGAAAAGAAGAGAAAAAATAAAAAATATCTATGTCCTGTGTCTTAGGAGCTCTGGTGGCACAGTGCCTAAGGCATTTGACTGCTAACCAAGAAGGCTGGTGGTTCAAACTCACCAGCCACTCCTCAGAAGGAAGGTTGGGCAATCTACTTCCGTAGTGGTATCACCTTGGAAACCCAAGAAGGGGTCTGACTTGATGGCAGTGGGTTTGATTTGATGGGTTTTGTGTCTTTAGGTTTGCCTGTATATAGTTATATTCTTGAAAGATAAAGTTCTGACTTGTTATTGTTAGGCCGAAGCAAACCCAAGCCACCAACATTTCAGTTAGCAGCTTCCTCGGGCGTCAAGCCCTGATGAGACAGCCTGATAAGACAACGGAAGTAACAGAACCCGCCCAGACTGGAAGGTCCCATGCAGTGGCAAGCTTCCTCTTGTGAAGCCCCCTCATGCTAATTAAGTGCAGACCCATACTAACAGCTAATTGGACCCCACTATTTCCTTAGTGTCCCCACTTAGGTCCTCCACAAGACTATAAACCCTCCCCTCCCCAGCCAGGTGGTGCGACTTCCCGGACCCCTCTTGGGGGCCCGTAAACCTTCCCCGGAAACTCAGAATAAAAACTTCTCTTTAACCTCACTTTTTGTGCGTCCTTTTCTCCTTACTGTGGCCTTACAGTTATAACTTGCCTAGTTTAACATTTAACACATTTGACTATTTTAGAATCTTATTGCCTTTCTTTTTAAGTAAAATATGTTGAGCTTCAAAAGTGTCCAATATTGATTGAATACTGTGTGTATATGAAGTTTCAGAAATATTTGTAAGCCAACATATCAATATATTCAAAATTTCTACTTTTTGGAAATTAGATATAGCATTTCTAGTATATAGATAAGCAACTAAAAGAAAGAGATTTGATTTACCCCAAAGCTCTTGACATCCTGGAGCAATAGCTTTAAAAACTACTCAAGTTATTGGTTGGTTGTTCAGACAGATTGTGTATAACCCTCACCCAAACCAAAAAAAACCAAATGCACTGTCGTCGCATCAGATTCAACTCATAGTGACCCCTCCTGGGGTTTCCAAGGTGGTATCTCTATGGAAGTAGATTGCCCAGTCTTCCTTCTGAGTAGTGGCTGGTGAGTTTGAACCTCCAGACTTCTGGGTAGCAGTCAAATGTCTTGTGTACTATGCCACCAGAGCTCCCAACCCTTCCCCAGAATATGCAAAATTTGCATTTTTCCAAGCCATTAACTGTATCCTGTAGCAAAGAAACACAAAGGGAAGAATGTTGAAACCAAATGGGCTGAATGTGCAAATGGGTTGAATATGTTTGTGTTCCTTATCCTGTGTCCTTCACCAGTTTGGCTTGTGTCTTACACATATGAGTCTTTAAGGTATGAGCTTAGCTTCTTCCTTCCTTCATTCTGAAGCTGCTGATGAGAGTTCTGAGGTGGAAAGGGACAGCAGTCACTGTAGTGTGGGACTAGTCCATAAGAAGGAAGAGCTAAATAATAGTCGTAAGTTTTATGTGCAGGAACCCTGGTAGCACAATGGTTACCACTCACACTGTGAGAGAAGACCAGGCAATTTGCTCTTGTAAGAATTATAGCCCAGGGGAGACCAGGTTTGCTGGTCTGATAGAGCCTAGTAGAACCACTGAGACTATGGCCTTCAGGTCTGGAATTGAACCCATACCTCTGGCTTCCAGCCAAACAAAAGACAGGCATATGAGTTGAACATTTACCTGAGGTAGGTACACTCCTTGGAGAGAACAATCATGGGAGAAAGAAGGGCTGCTTATGTACAGGGAGACAGCTCAGGGGGCAGAGTGAATGGTGGGATGGACACAGGGAAGAGGTGACTGTCGGGAGGAAGTGGAAGGGGGCCGTTGCATTGTGGTGAGTTGTGGTCAATGTCATGAGACAAAGTGTATGTGAACTGCTGTATGGAAAGTGAATTTGCTCTGTAAATTTTCACACAAATCACAATTAAAAAAAATAAAAGAATTATAGCCCAGAAATCTCTATGGGGGCAGTTCTACTCTGTCACATGGGGTCGCTAAGGGTCAAATTCCTCTCCACACCACCTAACAACAATAAACCTTATATATTTGTATACTAATCCTGCTTTTCTGTAGTAAACATATTTTGTTATTCATTTCAGATTCTTTCATTAAGTAAAAATTTCAAAATTGAAAGCATTTGTTTCATCTCTTCAAAGCATAAGTGAACTTTCAGATTTTTCTCCATTGGCACATATAATATTCAAAATGAAGAGAACCTCTAGGGGGAGCATATGTGAGAAATAGAGAGGAGGCTAGGGAAAGAGAAGGAAAGAAAATAATGTTAAGTTCTACAACTCTTGTGTCTTTAAAGACAGCTAGGAGACGTGGAAAACATATGTGAACTTTTAGCTAATAAAATAACATGCCAAAATGCGGTGGCTAAAGCTATTGCACCCAGAATGTAATTGGACATATGCTCATTACTTGCTTATAATCAAAACATTAAAAAATTTTTTTGAACTCAAGCTAGGTGTAAGTATTGGACTAACTTAATTCATGTAATTATCTCATATGGAAAGAATGCATTTGTGCCATGGTGCTATTATTACATTAAGAAAAGAAAACAATGTATAAGCTGGAATAGATAATACTTAAGCAAAACCAAAGAGTTTCAATTTCCCATGTTGAAAAAAAAGGAAAAGAACTTATTAATTTAACATTGAAACTGTTTTCCAATGAATGTGCTAGTTGGCTAGAGTACTTGCTGTATATTTATCATGTTCATGCAAATGAATGTCAGTCTGTTTGGATAATCAATGCAAATTTCTTTCTTTTTTTCTTTCAGTCAAAAGTAACAGCTTTTACAAGTCTGTGGAAATTGCCAGAATGTCAGGCATTGGTTGGTAAATGCAGTTTATGTACTGCATGGATCTGGATTTCATATGTGAGTTCATTCAAGAATCTCAAAACAGCATTGGGCTTCCCCTACCCATTGACTCTTTTAAGTTGGTTTATTTATCTTTATTTATTTATTTGTTGGTTGGTTGTTTGCTGAATACTTAGAATAAGGCACAGTTATAAAAAAGAACAATAAGATCTTGACATGGCTCATTTTAGGTTTGAAAAAGAAAAAAAGAGCAAAAATTAATTGAGTTTTATTTTTAATTAAGCAATTATTAGGGAAGATATGGCATATAATTTAACAGTAATAAAGAACTATTGTCACATTTTTATTATCCGAGAAAGCATTTCAGCAAGAACTTTGAAGAACATACACCAGAATTAAATGGAAAAATATTTTTTAAATTTCCTTTCTCAAAACAGTATCTTGTAACAATAGCAGCCACTCCTCGAAAGGAAGATTGGGCAATCTACTTCCGTAGTGATACCATCTTGGAAACCCAAGGAGGGGTCACTATGAGTCATATCTGACTCCTCGCCAGTGAGTTTAGTTTTGGTTTTCTTATTGCAGACCCACTGGATTGCGAGGCATCTTTCTGACTCACACAGCTGCTGGCTGCTGAGGCTTATGAACCCAAGGTTGACAGGTAAAATGGCACAATCCCGAGATTGGCGGGCAACACAGCAGCTACTGGTTCAAGTCCAGGAATAATACCACAGGCCATAGGGCAGGATAAGACTGGGCCAAATGCTGGGTACAGATGTGCCAAAAACCAAAGACTGTTCTCAAAGTTTTTCCTTATATACTGGAAGCAGGCCACATCCTGAAGGCAACTACTTAGCTGCTCACAGCAGATTCCACCGTGGAAGTTATTGCAAGCTCAACATGGAGAATAACTATATCCAGCTGCCCAGCCACCCAAAACCATGGCCCAGTTAACTTGACACACAACCTTAGCTACCACAATAATTCAAATGGAATAACAGTGGCAGGTCTTGATAATATACAAGCTCATGCCCTTCCATGTTACGTTCATCCAGATAGTTAATGTTAATGTGTCAGCTTCATTGGTTTATGACTGTCAGTGGTTTGGCAGACAATGGACAGATTGTTCTTCCATAATGTAAAATAATATAATATAATCACCTCCATGATGTGTTCTGATGTTGTCAGCCAATCAATTGCAAGGGGAGTTTCTTCAGGGGTGGGATCTACATCCAATATACATGGACATTTTGGCAAAGCTCATTTGCTTACTCTTAATCTTGCAACTGACTCATCATCTGACCTCTAGTTCTTGGGATGTGAGCCAGCAGCCGCTGTCCAATACAGATTTTGGGATTCACCAGCCCCTTACAACCACGTGAGTCAAGAGAAGCCCCCAGCCTGATGTCTGACCCACAGAACAAGAACTTCTGAGCCACCACAACTGTGTGAGTCTTTTCCTTGAGAAATGTACATTCAGAGAACATCTGACTGCATATAAGTTCCTGACTGGAAAGAAGGATTGGTAAGGATTATTTTGCTAAGTATGTAGTTTTGATCTGTCTCTTGTTAGCTCTCTAGGCCCCATATACACCTCAGCTCTGGAGGAGCAGGGAGAGGGGGTCAAGGAGCCCATCCATGGTAGTCTGTCTTACTGCACTTGTCTCAAGCAGGAATGGCTAAGATGGCACCAAAGTCACCAAGGGGGATGCCTCAATGAGGCTGCTGCCCCACTTGGTTTGGATAAGCTGTGGGCCTGAGGCTGTGGCTTATCCCAAGTGGTCTGGACTGTTGTGGTGGTAGGAGTAGGAACAGGAAATGTAGCCAGGGGAAGAGGTATTAGAGGTGCAGGCAAAGATGGAAGAGTTTAAAGCCCATTGGGGTATGGGGAAGATAGGCAGAAAGGACACCAGGGAGCAAGCAGGTGGTAGGCAGGGAGGTGGCCAGCTAGATAGCAAGCATGTGCCCTGACAGGCAGTCAGGCATGTGCTGTGTGTGGCTCTTGGAGACTGAGCAGACTCAATTTTTCATGAGTCCCTTGGTGTGGCAGAGGCCTTGTGGGTCCTAGGCCCAACCAGTGACCATCTTGCATGCCTCCTTCCTATGTAAGATGTGGTGTTCACATATTGTTCTAATCACATAACATCCTAGCTCACAGGACATATTGTGGACATTAAGTGATGCATACCTGTGTGTGTACACACACACACACACACACATATGAACAATACACACACATACACACACTGATTTTGCTTCTCTAGAGAATCCAGCCTAAAACATTTGGTATTGAGAGTAGTTCTAGAGCAACAAAATTGTGAAGATGAGTTTTCTAAATTGATTCTCAAGTCTGGTTAGTCTTTTTTTAAAGAAAATTTATTGTGATTTGGGTGAAAGTTTACAGAGCAAATTCATTTTCCACACAGCAGTTCACATACACTTTGTCTCAGGACATTGACTGCAATTTCCCACAATGCAACAGTTCTCTTCCCACTTCCTTCCCATAGTTACCTCTTCTCTGAGTCCTTCCCTCCCATGCATTCCTGCCCCCCAGGCTATCTCTCAGTGCATACACAGCTCTTCTATTCTCCCATGATTGATCTCTCCAAAGAGTGTAACTACCTAATGTAAATGTTCAGCTCATATGCCTGTCTTTTGTTTGACCGGCAGCCACAGGAGTGGATTCAATTTCAGACCTGAAGGGAGGCTAGGGGCAATAGTCTTAGGGGTTCTACCAGTCTCTAACAGACCATCAAACCTGGTCCCCCCCTTTTTTTTTTATAATGATTTTGAGTTTTGTTCCACATTGTTCTCCCACTGTATCCAGGATCTCCTACATAGATCCCCTAAGTCTGGCTAGTCTTAAAGGTGCTGATGACTCTGACTCCAGTAGTAAAGTGGGCACTGCTAATCCATAGCATGAAGTGGCTATAGAACTATGGAAAATATCACTGTCAATGGGTTGAATATTTGCAAGAAATAAGTCTGTGGGTGATTACATATTGGATACTGTTCTATTATTTTGTCAGAATGAGAAGTAAAAGAAAACTGGTTGATTGGTCCTACTTTCATTAGACAAACTGATGAAAGAAAGAGATGAGCTCAGGGTTTCAGAGTCATAACTCAAGCACTGCATGAAAGTCCTGAAATTTGCCACTTGTTCCTTGAAAGAAAGCCTTGTTTCTTGCAGTAACAGAGCTGATATTGCTGAAAACCATATCCAGAGTCCTATTGAAAGCGTGGCTGAATTACAATGCCAACTGAATTCTCAAACTTGAATGTGTCTGAAGTTAAAGTGAGGGCACTGATTGGGAAGAAATGGGATCCCAAAACTTGGTATGGGGACATGTGGATAAATAATCAGTAAGCTGGGGACATTGAGACCCTACATTACATTGAATAACTCCTGCCAACAGAACCAGCCCTCTTACACACATCTGAAGAGATCACTACTTCTTCATAGGTTAAGCCACATTCTCTAGTAAAAACATTATCCTTCCTCCCATCTGTTGCAATTAATCCAGCTGTGCCTGAAGAGTTTTTGTCTGAGATATCATCTGGGGTGGCACTTGGGAAGTTGCCTGGGCCAGGATCCAGGATCCACCTGCACCACCCTAATTTGCTACTAGACCTATAACTAAACTTAAGTTCCAATGAGTCCCAAGAGATGAAGTGCAAAGTGTAACCCAGGAGGAGGTATGCTACACTCCAGAAGAACTGCTTTCTTTTTTTAATGTGTACAAACAGAAACCTGGGAAATATATGTGGGGATGGCTATTAAGGGTGTGAGATAATGGTGGAAGGAACGTAAAACTGAATCAGCCTGAGTTTATTGATATGGGAACACTAAGTATGGATTCTTCATTCAGTGTTTCAGCTCAAGAGGTTAGAAAATGATTTAATAGTTTATTTGGTTGGTTTGCGGAAGCCTGGATTAAGCAGTGGCCTATACTAAATCAAATTGAAATGCCAGACCTGCTTTGGTAGAAGAAGGTATACAAAGACTTAAGGAAATTGGCATGTTAGAGTGGATTTATCAGACCTGTTCATGGAGTAACCAGAGAACTTACCTTCTACTACAGTGGTGAAGAACAAATTTGTGAAGGAAGGCCCAGTATCCTTGAAGATTGCTGTAACTGCTATTTTATGTAAGTCAGATTTGACAGTAGGAATTGCCCTAACTGAATTAAGATGCTTAAGTATAAGGAGGCTGATTGGACTCAGTGGTGTTAGGGGCCAAGTGACAATGCTTAATCAACAAAGACAAGGTGGATGTGGTTACCATAATGGACAGCAGAGTGAAAGCAATAATTAGAATAGTATGACTTGTATGGAAGCTCTGGCATAGTGCCTAAGGCATGTGACTGCTAACCAGAAGGCTGGTGGTTCAAACCTACCAGTCACTCCTTGGAAAGAAGGTCGGGCAATCTACTTCCGTAGTGATACTGCCTTGGAAATCCAAGGAGGGGTTGCTATGAGTTGGATCCAACTCGATGGCAGTGGGTTTGGTTTATGACTTGCATGAACTTGTAATGTTGGTTACTTAGACAAATGAAATGGATAGGAAATCTGCTAAATATTTATTTGATCTGTACAAGCAGAAGAATTCTAGGTCAAATGAATGGCAGTCTTAGTTGAATTTCCAGAATAAAGAATAACAGCCCCTCTGCCAATTCCCAGATTTGAGCCAATTTATAGACCCACAACCCCTTGAATGAAGGGGAAACCAGGTTCCCTTGAAGAAGGACAACACTACACTGCCAAAAATTTATACTCTTTATAGATCCTTCCCTAAAGGATCTATAGTTTTTTTTTTTATTTTTAAATGAGAATCACTATTCCTTTAAGAAGAGAAAAATAATCAAACTGTCAGGGACTACTGGACATGGACTCTGGACTGACACTAATTCCAGGATACCCAAAATGTCATTGTGGCCCATTGGTTAGAGTGGAGGAGGATAGAAGTCATGTTATTAAGGGAGTCTTAGAAGCTGGACTGTATGAAGAAGAGGCATCAGGAATGGAGGAAGACTAATTAACAACCTGTGAAATGCACATGACACTTGCTGATAATGAAGATGGCTTGAAGCACTTACTGATGAAGGCCAAAGACTATGCAGCCTTCTCCATGGACACAGCTCAACATAAAGAAAACAAAAATCCTTATGACTGTACCAATAAGCAACATCACAATAAATGGAGAAAAGATTGAAATTGTCAGGGATTTAATTTTACTTGTATCTGCAGTCATGGAAGCAGCAGCCAAGAAATCAGACATTGTATTGCACTGGTGAAAATCTGCTGCAGAAGACCTCTTTAAAGTGTTGGAGAGCAAAGACCTCAACTTGAAGAGTAAGGTGCACCTTACCTAAGTCACAATCTATTTTATCACCTTATAAGTATGTGGACAATATATACAAAAGATCAAAGAAGAATTGATGCATTTGAATTGGGTTGCTGGTGAAGAATACTAAGAATACCATGGACTGCCAGAAGAACAAACAAATTTGTCTTGGAAGATGAACAACTGGAATGTTCCTTAGAGGCAAGATGACCAGACTTTGTCTCTCTTACTTTGGTCATATTGTCAGAAAGGACCAATCCCTGGGGAAGGATCATGCTTAGTAGAGTAGAGGGTCAGCAAAAAAAGGGGAAGACCCTCAGTGAGATGGATTGACACTGTGACTGCAACGATAGCCTCAAGCATAGCAGAGATTGTGAGAATGGTGCAGGACAGGGCATTGTTTCATTCTGTTGTACATAGGGTTGCTATGAGTCACAGCCAACTTGATGGCACCTAACAACAACATATCTGAGCCATCTCACAGTGGGCCCATTATATCCTCAAATCCATTGTTTAGTGATTTCCCCAGTTCCAAAATACATTATTAGGATAAACATACTTAGCAATTGGAAGAAGACCCCAACATTGGATCCCTGATATGTGAAGTTGGGCTGTTATGGTAGGTAGGGAAGCTACTGGAACTACCCCTACCTAAAAAAATAGTAAACCAGAGCAACACCACTTTCCTGAAGGGATTACAGAGATTAGTGCCACCATTAAGAACTTGAAGGATGCAGGGATGGGGATTCCCACCACATCCCTCTTCATCTTGTCTATTTGGTCTGTGTAAAACAACAGATAGATCTTGGGGAATGACAGTGAATTATCATAACCTTAACCAAGTTGTGACGTCAATTGCAGTTGCTGTTCCAGATGTGGTTTCATTACTTTAGCAAATTAAAATATCTCCTGGCACCTGGTACATAGTTAATTAATCTGGCCAATGACTTTTTCTTAATTCTGGTTTCGAAGGAACACCAGAAGCAATTTGCCTTCAGCTACCAAGGCCAGCAATAAACCTACACTTTCTGGTGGCGTAGTGCCTAAGGCATTTGACTGCTAATCAGAAGGCTGGCAGTTCAAACCCACCAGCCACTCCTCGGAAGGAAGGTTGGGCAATCTACTTCTGTAGTGATACGGTCTCAGAAACCCAAGGAGGGATTGCTATGACTCTACGGCAGTGAGTTTGGTTTAGAGTTTATCTTACCTTGGACATATGCCAACTTTCTAATTCTATGCAATAATTAGGCCACAGAGAACTTGATTGTCATTCCCTTCCACAAAACATCATACTGGTCCATTACATTGATGGCATTATGCTGACTGGATCTAGTAAGGAAGAAGTATCAATAATTCTAGACTTATTGGTAAGGCATTTATATGGTAGAGGGTGGGAAATTAATCTGACAAAAATTCAGGTACCTTCCACTGCAGTGAAATTTCTAGGAGTCCAGGGGTGTGGGGCATATTGAGATATTCCTTCTAAAGTGAAGGATATCATTATATCTGGCCCTACCTACTACTGAAAAAGGGGCACAATATCTAATGGGACTGTTTGGATTTTAGAGGCAACATATCCCTCACTTGGGGATATTCATCAAGTGACTCAAGAAACTGCTAGTTTTGAATGGAGCCCAGAAAAAGAGAAGACTCTGCAACAGGTTCAGGTTGCTGTGCAAGTGGCTCTGCCATATCACCTTACGATTCTGGTGATCCAATGGTTCTTGAAGTATCATCGGCAGATAGAGATGCATTTTAGAGTCTTTAGTAGGTCTCTATTGGTAAATCACAGCATAGACCCTTAGGATTTTGGAGAAAAGCTCTGCAATCCTCTATAAATAACTACTCTACTTCCAAGAAATAGCTTTTTGCTTGTAAGTGGGCCTTAGTCAAGACTGAATGTTTAAACATGGCCTACCAAGTCACTATGCAGCCTGACCTGCCCATCATGAACTAGATGTTGTCTGGCCCAGAGGGTCACAAAGTAGAATATGCACAGCACTTCTCCATTATTAAATGGAAGTGGTTATATGAGATCAGGCTCAAGCAAGACCTGAAGACACAAATAAATTTCATAAGGAAGGGCTCAAATGCCCATTGTCCCTGCTCTGTCACACTGCCTTTCCTCTCCCAGTCTGCACCTATTGACTCATAGAGAGCTCCTTAAGAAATTGACTGAGAAAGAGAAAAATTGTGTCTGTTTACATATGATTCTGCATGATATGCAGGCAACACTTGGAAGTGGAGAGCAGCAATACTGTAGCCCTTTCTGGGTTCTCCCTGAAGGACAATGGTGAAATCCTACCAGTGGTCCAAACATAGAGCAGTGCACCTGGGTGCTCATTTTTCTTGGAAGGAGAGATGGCTATATGTGCAACTGTTTATTGATTCATGGTGTGTGGCCAATTGTTTAGCATGATGATCAGGGACTTGGAAGGAACATGATTGGAAAACTGCTGACAAGGAGGTATAGGGAATAGGCACATGGATAGACCTCTCTGAATGAACCAAAGAAGTGAAAATATTTGTGTCTCATGTGAATGCTCACCAAAGGGAGACCTTACTAGTGAAGGATTTTAGGAATCAAGTGGATAGAATTATGTGTTCTGTGGATACCAGTCATCCTCTTTCCTAAGCTACTCCTGTCATTGCCAAATGAACAAAATGGACATGGTGGCAGGGATAGAGGTTATGCATGGGCTAAGTAACACAGAATTCCACTCACTAAGGTCAACTTGCCCACAGCCACAGCTGAGTGCCCAAATCTGCCAACAACAGAGACAAACACTGAGTCTGTTATGGCACCATTTCTAGCGGTGATCAGCCAGCAACCTGGTGGCAGGTTGATTACATTGGACCACTTCTATCATGGAAAGGGCAGTGTTTTGTTCTTACTGGGGTAGACTTTAGATATGAATTTGCTTCTTTTCACACAATGCTTCTGCCAAAACAGCCATTCATGGACTTATAGAATGCCTTTTCCACCACCATGGTATCACACACATCTGAGCACCACCTTGGATCAAAGGGCTCACTTCACAGAGAATAAAATGTGTCAATGCGCCTATACTTATGGAATTTACTGGTCTTACCATGTTCCCCATGGTAGCTGGCAGCATAGTAGAATGATGGAATGGCCTTCAAAACACACATTTACAGTACCACCTAGGTGGCAATACTTTGCAAGAATAGGGCAAAATTCTCCAGGGGGCTGTATATGCTCCAAACAAGCACCCAATAGATGGTACTATTTCTCCCATAGCCAACACTTACAGGTCCAGGAATCAAGGGGTGGAAAAGGGTCACTATTACCCCTAGTGACCCTTTCACAGTTTTTGCTTCTTGTCCCCACAATCCTATGCTGATCTGTTGATTTTGAGTTCATAAGTCCCTGCAATCATGTACTTCAGGAAGTCTCCACCCTGACATCTGACTGGTGGATTTGGGACTTTCCAGCTTCTACAACTGCATGAGCCATTTCCTTGTATTTCCTTGACACACACACACACACACACACACACACACACACACACATATACTATATTTCCCCCCAACAATAGTTTTGCTTCTCTATAGAATCCAGCCTAAAACAGATGCTTAGCAGAGAATTCACAAGCAATCTGTATATATACACTCAATAATTTATTGATCACTTATTCTGTACTTAGCATATAAAGAATTATTGTAGGATGAAGTTACTCTGCAAAAATAATTTTGGACAAGGTAAATTTGAACACAGATAGACAACAGTCTATTTATTGGTAAGGAGGACAAATCCAGGATGTAGATGTCACAAAGGTAGGAAAACAAAGGATACCTTGAAATGAAGGACACCAGCAGGTTAGAGAAAGTTGGTCATCTTAGGAGATAATGTTGAAAATTAAGGAACACTTTAAGGTACCTCCTCCAAAAATAAGGAGCCTTGGTGGTGCAACTGTTAAATGTTCAGCTGCTAAGTAAAAAATTGGGAGTTTCTCAACTTCCTAGGAGAAAGACCTAATGATCTGCTTCTGTAACGATTACAGTTGAGACAGCTTTATGTGGCAATTTTACTCTGTCACATGGACTTGCTATGAGTCAAAAATCGACAGAAGATAGACATAGAGCAATCCCTCACAGACAGCCAGGCACTGTGGGAGAGAGATCCAATGGATCTGCCAACTCAGGACCGTAGTATTGGGGGACACCAGACTCACTTGGCACAATAAAATACATAAAAATCATGTTCCACAACCTACTTTGGTGAGTAGTGACTGGGGTCTTAAAAGCTTTTGAGTGGCCATATAACATGCACCTAATGATTTCCTATCATCAGAAGTGAAGAAGAGTGGAAAAAAAACAGGGGCATCTGGAAACAATCAGCCTTAGGATATGATGGACTTCAAGACCAGAAGAACTAGATGGTGCCTAGCTCCCAATGCCAACCACTCAGGGAGGGATCAAAACTGTAGATCATGGACAGAGTGGGAGGAAAAACATGAAACAAAATCCAAAAACACAATAATGACCAGAATTACTGGTTGGATGGAGGCTGGTGGGACTCCCAAGACTATGGTCCTGGGATACACTTCAGGCCTGGGATAAAACTCACTCCCAAGGGCTGGCTCTCAGCCCAATAGTAAGAAGACGTATCTGCAGAACACTCAATCCAGGGTGAAGCACCTATATACTCTACTGAGAGCATCCCTTGGAGCAATTGGCCACGAGGCACCAGAGGGACAACATTCACATGGAGAAAAAGCAAGACACACAGAAGTGCATAACTATGAAGGGCAAGGTGTGTATGTGTGTGTGTGTGTGTGTGTCCCCAAAATATAGAGGGGAGAGGATCTTTACCCAATGTTTAAATTAACTCTAGAGCATCTCCGTAAGCTAGCCCATTTTCCAAGTATATAGATTTTTTTTTCACAAGGGACAGAAGACTGCTGATTCTTGCTCAAAGTTCCAGAAACAAACCTGACACACACACACACACACACACACACACACATTATCAGTTGATGTATTCCTTGGCATATACTTAGCAATTAATAAATGGGAGATTTAAATATGTGTGTGAGTGCATGTGTGTTTTTATGTGTATATAGAATAGGCTTGGCAACCTATAATTATTAACACTACTAACTAATAAACTATTAAATACTTAGCACTTAATTAATAAGAGATTTAAATATACATTAAATATATTATATATGAATAAAATATTTACAAAGGAAGGTTGGGCAATCCTACTTCCGTAGTGA
>NW_006921755.1:4732261-4740763 GCF_000298275.1 Orycteropus afer afer
TGCAGCAGATTTTCCCAGTCCAATACTTTGATTTCTTGACTGTTGCTTCCATGTGTATTGCCTGTGCATCCAAGTAAGATGAAATCCTTGACAAATTCAACAAATTCAATCTTTTCTCTGTTGATCATGATGTTACTTGGTCCAGTTGTGAGGTTCTTTTTCCTTTTCCTTTTTTTTTTTTTTATGTTGAAGTGTAAGCCATACTAAATGCTTTAATCTTTGATCTTTATCAATGTTTCAGGTTCTCATCACTTTCAGTAAGCAAGGTTGTGCCACATATATATCACAGGCTGTTAATGAGTCTTCCTCCAATCTTGATGCCATGTTTTTCTTCATATATTCCAGCTTCTTGAATTACTTGCTCAGCATAGAGATTAAATAAATGCAGTGAAAGGATACAATCCTGATACACACCTTTCCTGATTTTAAACCACACAGTATCCCCTTGCTGTGTTTCAATGACTGCCTCTGGGTCTATGTACAAGTTCTGCATGAGCAAAATTGAATTCTGGAATTCCTAATCTTCCTAATGTTGTCCATAAATTTTATGATCCACACCGTCAAAAGCCTTTGCATTGTCAATAAAATGGAATACCAATTGAGATACTTCAACAAATGGATGCAACACTAGAAGTGCTCACTTATCCTTGCCAAGAAATTTGGAAGATATTTATCTTGCTAACTGACTGGAAGATACCTATATTCGCAAAGATGACACTTTGAAGACTAAAGTGAACCTGACCCAAGCCATGGTGTTTTCAATCACCTCATATCCGTATGAAAGCAGAACACAGTTGGAGTAACAACCGGTTCAAACATAGCAGAATAAGAATGGCACTGGGTGGGGAGTGCTTTGTTCTGTTATCATAGGCTCCCTATGAATCGGAACTTACATTCCAAAGGAAGGTGATCCACGAGAATGTGGAAATTATCGAATAACATCTTTGATATCACACACAAATAAAATTTTGCTGAAGATAATTAAAAAAAAAAGAGATTGCAGCAGTAAATCAACAAGGAACTGTCAGAAATTCAAGTCAAATTTGGAAGAGACATGGAATGAGGGATATTATTGCAGGTATCAGATGGATCTTGGGTGAAAGCAGAGAATACCAGATTTTATCTGTAAAATCCAAATGATACGTGCTTCCTGACTCGTAGGGTTTCTGTGAAAATTGAGTGGTATGACACAAAGTGCTTACAATGGTGCCCTATATGTGGTAAGCACTCAATACATGTTAATCTTCATAATGCTACAAGATGAGAAAGTTGCCCAAATTCTAACCAGATATATCTTGGTAATATGTCTTCATAGTGCTTCATTAATCAGGACTTGGATCTCTGCCTTACACTTAAATTGCGTTTTGTGTTAGTACACAAAAATGGGTCAGCTTCACAGAGCTTGTGCCTCCTTGCATAAGGACTGTCAAACATTCCTTACTCTCCCCTGACCTCTGCAGAATTCAGTGAACCCAAGCTACAGATGCTAGAACTTAACTCATTAAAAAAAAAAAAAAAAGCTTAAATTTCTTCAGGAAAACCAGAATGGTTCTTTAGTTTGTTTGTTTGCTTAGTATTATATAACCCTCCAAGGAAAACATTTGAGTTTTTGGAGAGTAGTTAATTTTCAGTGTTGAAAAAAATGACATGATAACTGGAAAGAGTTGGATCCAGAGGGGGCAATAGCATATAAAATCAAGAGACACTTCAATTATCCTGTTAAAGTTAGAAAAATCCATTACCAAGTTGTAGAATGAAAACAACTTGCGGAAATATCATCTCGGACCGACCGTTTCCAATCACTGGTACTCCATTCATTATATGCTTGAGTGGTTCCAGGAACAACAGAAGACCGTGCACTGTTACAATGCCAAGGACAAGAAAGGCAGCTCGGCCTGTCGGACTGACTTCCCCTCACAGCAATCCGAACATTTCAGGCTTCGCTTGCCTTGCCCAGATGAGTTAGTCACTTGGAAAGTGAAGCCGTAGCCAAGGACTCTTTTCTCACCAACTTCTTGCTGCTGTCTTGTGAGCCATCCACTGCTCCGCATTCTTTAGAACCAACACACGGTAACGATTTGGAAGGGTATGTTACCCTGCCTCCCTCAGGTCCGGTCCTTATTTTAAGAGCTACTGTCAGCTGGACACTATTTTTTACAGTGTCTCTAATTTTTATACTGCCCTTACAATAGTTTTCATTCTCTAGATGATGACATTGATGCTTCTGATATTAAGTTCAAAAGGTCAAATACTAGCAAGAGATTTAAAAAAAAAAGGGTGGTGGTGGGGGGGAGACTTGATCTCACCTCTGTTCTGTTTCAAAATTCATGCATGCCCTTTCATGTGACAAAGGCTAGGGAGGTTTGCAAGGGTGAAACATACAGGTAATAGCATAGAACCTATGTGGAAAAAAAGTACAGGGAAGAAGGCATAAGCAGTCAAGACAAACAGAGAAGTCAGATTTCTGTTTGGGCAAACTCAGAAAGTTAGTGCCATTGAAAGAAATGGAAATTTTCAGGGAGGAGAGGGTCTGGATGTGACAGCCAAAAACACATGAATTTGGCTGTAATTATTTTGTCATAAAAGAATTCATGGACAAGGACAGATAGAATTTTACTCTTTGGAGGTCCCTGTGAGTCGAAATCAACACAAAGGCAGTGTGATTTTGGAGACCTCAGAGAGACCTGGTGGTGCAATGGTTAAGCACTCAGCAGCTAATTAAATGGTCTGTGATTTGAACCCATCAGCTGATCCATGAGGGAAAAGCCCTGATCTGCGTCTGTAGAGACTACAGCCTTGGAAACTCTATGGGCAGTTCTACTCTGTCCCATAGGGTCAATGTGAGTCCACCGCAATGGGTGAGAGGGCCCACAAATTTGCTTTAAGCAGACATATTGCTAATGTTCAAAATGAGTAAAATATTCAGCCCTGCAGAAGAATTATTTATATTTCAGCATTTATATGCTGAAATAAATTTGTGTGAGCATAAACACATCCCAAACTTGCTTTGTAAATTTAGTTAGCAATATATTTATTTATTGGTTAAATCTCTCAAACTTGACCTTAAACTTGATAGAGAATCTCTAGATATTAAGTTTTGATATTAAGACTATATATATTAAATCTATCGTATATATAGTAAAACCACACTGACTCCAAAATAAGATAGCTGATTACTTAGTCTAGTTGTTGTTGTTGTTGTTATGTGCCGACTCATAGCGACCCCTGCTTGCGTTTCCGAGGTGGTATCACTACAGAAGTAGACTGCCCAACCTTCTTCCTTCTGAGGAATGGCTGGTCTAGAGATGGCATTATTTGTTTCACGTATCTTGTGATGTTTGGTTAAAAATGTTCGTGATCTTCGTAAAAGGAATTAGTGACTAGGGTTTATCACTCAGGAATCGAAAGCTTTCCCACTACTGTACAGCCTGGATATTCTTTTCAGTACCTATGTTCTTATTGGGAACTCTGGTAGCATAGTGCCTAGGGCACTTGACTGCTAACCAGAAGGCTGGCGGTTCAAACCCACCAGCCTCTCCTCGGAAGGAAGATGGGGCAATCTACTTCCGTAGTGATACTGCCTCAGAAACCCAAGTAGAGGTCACTATGAGTCGGGTCGACTCGAGGGCACATAACAACAACAACAACAACAACAACATATACCCAAGGAGGGGTGGCTACGAATCAGGTCCGACTCGACAGCACATAACAACAACAATAACATATATCAACAATCAAGAAGATAGCACAGAACCTAATCGCATTTTGGCGATTAACAACAACATGTTCTTATTACTGATTCTGGAGTGAACTATGGTTAATTTATTACTTAGCCTTTTAGTTCTCCTCTAAAATATTTGTGATTTAGAATAACAAAATTGGCTTCAGTGACTCATTTTCCATTTTCCATTCTCTTTAAGGTTTTATCCTAAGATATCCAGCTCAGAAAAGAATAAATTTATGCAGGGCTTGAGTTAGAGAACAGCTGGTACTGAAAATGTTTCTCTTCTTTAAGGCCTCTCCCCTCCTTATCCAAACAGAGAAAAGACAGATCTGTTTTCTCCTACTCAAAAGGAGTGGAGTGAAATCCAAGTCCTCCAAAAAAGAGATGGAATGCTGTTCTACTTCACTATTCACCCCTACTTCAAACTCAAGTTTTTGGACACATATCATTTTTAAAATGTTAAACCATTTTTTCAAAGACGTTAGTCTCCCAAGAGATAGGTAAGGATTAGTTCCACTTTAGGCAATATTTAGACATACAAACTTTAAATCAAAACCAAACAAACAGGCCAGACACCACTTTTTCTCTTTCTTTGTAGAAAATGAAGCTGTAGTGTTAAAAGAACCAAGAACAATTGGAATTGCAGTGTCTCAAACTACACTCCCTCAACACTTTCCAAAAAGAGGCTTGGGAAGACATGAGCTTTTGAGAAGTTGCCAATTAAGAAGTCAGTTTGGAAGGCTCTTTAAACCCAAGTTAGGTAATCAGAACTGTTGGTTTTAAGTATGTGTTTGAGTAATGTATTAAATGGCATTAACATGGACAGTAAAACTCTTGCATTATTTGCTTCCCTGAGGGCAAACCTTCATTGACTGGAGCCAGTTTGGTAAATGGGGCAGAAAATGCCTGTAGAACTGATGTAATGTTATGAAGAAAGTGGAGCATAAGATGGCATATAAACTCTTAATGATATTGTTTCCTAGATTCTCCATGTGCAGCAAAGTAGATACGCTTACTGCCTTTAAGGGCATAGCTGGATTATAATTAAAGCACTAGCGTGTACATTTCTTGGCACACCTATGAATATGGGGCACAGACTAGAATTTATTTCATCAACTTTTAATTTCATTTTCAGCCCATTAAAAGTTCCATATCTCTTAAATATGTTGCCAGCAACCTGTTATCTGGTATAATGAAAAGCAGCATAACCACTCACCAAATAAAATTCCATATAAAACCTAAACCTCAGTTTCACTTTTCAGGCATTGGTTTCATTGCTTCTTCCACCTACTTTTTCTGTCTGCCAGAACCTCTAATGAGCAGCAACTTGGGCCAAACCCTGCCAAGTGTGAGCAGGTGGGTTTAATGGGATGTGAGACATAGTTTGCCTATAACCAGAATACCTTTCACTGGCAAGACCACATGGATATAAGGGGTACAGAAATTTTTAAGCAGGATGTTTTTAGATAGGAATTAAAATAAATCATAGTGCTTAATAATAGTATGTTATTTATGTGAATAATGTTCTTTTCTGTCATAGTTCATTTAAGGGAAATTTCTCGAAAGATTTCCTTTGTCCTTTGTTAAAATAAATGGGTTTCTAGCAGGGAGCAAACATTCCTTTCAATCTGCACAAGTTCTAGAAATGTAGATAGAAACTGACTGGATGATATAGCATTCATTCATTTTTTCCAAAAAGAAAAAAACTACCAAAAAAAAAAAAAAAGAAACTCCATAAAAACCAAACTCACTGCCATTGAGTCAGATCCAACTCATAGTGACCCCTCCTTGGTTTTCTGAGGCAGTGTAATTATTTTTACTTTTTTATTAGACAAATCATTGAATACAACTCTGCAATTTATGAAAATATGCTAGATTATTTTATTGTTATTTTGATTTGACTATGTAGTAAGTTTTTTAACAGGAACATCTTATATATTGATAGCTAATGCTATATTTGATTTTAATTATATTCTATATATATTATAAGGAGTAATATGCTGAAGAAACTAAAGAGTGAATATGAGAACCAAAACTGATGATGTGACATGTAAGGCATTTTGAAAGTGGTGAAATATTTCACAGACTCAAAGCTTATTATTATCTTTAGAAGCAAAATGGTATAGGGAAAAGGGTAGGCAAATTGTAAGAAGTTCTAGTCTCAAATATAAACCATGCAACTAGCCAGTTGTATGGATCCCTATAGGTCACTTAACCCTCTTGAAGCCTTAATTTCTATATCTTCAAATATAAATATAATGTTGTTGTTGTTATGTGCCGTCGAGTCAGCCCCGACTCATAGTGACCCCTCCTTGGGTTTCTGAGGCAGTAACACTACAGAAGTAGGATTGCCCAACCTTCCTTCCGAGGAGTGGCTGGTGGGTTTGAACCGCCAGCCTTCTGGTTAGCAGTCAAATGCCTTAGGCACTATGCTACCAGAGCTCCCATAAATATAATATAGCTAAATATTTAAAGGGAGCTCTGGTAGCATAGTGCGTAAGGCATTTGACTGCTAACCAGAAGGCTGGCAGTTCAAACCCACCAGCCACTCAGAAGCAAGGTTGGGCAATCTACTTCCGTAGAGATACCACGTTGGAAGCCCAAGGAGGGGTTGCTATGAGTAGGGTTAGACTCGATGGCACCTAACAACAACAGCAACAACAACAAATATTTAATGAATCCCATTATTAACTGCCTTATCCACTGTAAAAATGGGTGAGGACTGCATCTGACCTCTTCTAACTTCACAAGAGGGGAGAAGGATCAACATCAACAGTCCAAAGCTGATTCCTATGAAGTGGAAGTCAGACATGCCTCCACCCTCCAACATTTTTAGCAATTCTGACACCAACGTCCCTCCCATAGCACTCTCTAGTTCTCTGCTGCATTCCATAATCCATTGCAATGGCAATACAGAACTCATAGATAATACAATTCTCTGTTAGGGAAGTTGTTGTTGTTGTTGTTGTTGTTATGTGCCATCGAGTCGGCCCGACTCATAGGGACCCCTCCTTGGGTTTTCGAGGCAGTATCACTACGGAAGTAGGATTGCCCAACCTTCCTTCCGAGGAGTGGCTGGTGGGTTTGAACCACCAGCCGTCTGGTAGCAGGCAAGTGTCTTAGCCACTATGCTACCAGAGCTCCCCTGTTAGGGAAATAACGAGTTACAATTCAGGATAAAGAATACTCATGATACAGTTCTTCATTCAGGACAGCACCCCTGCGGCCATCTCTGAAGGCACTTCTCACTCTGGCCCTCCACCCCTCAGCTTGACCTCTGCCCTACTTGGGCAAGTGCTACAAAACTCTTTTAGCTCTGTTGATAAATGCCTAGAAACACCCCACTCTGCCAGAAAGTCTCCTGCCTGAAGCACTCAGCTTTCTTGCTTCTTGGGCCAGGAAGTCCATCCCTCTGTCTCATGTCCAGTCTCTTGGTTCTTCTTCCTCTGCTACTGCCATTTCTCTGCTGCTTCTCACTGTCTCTGGTGTCATAGCACTCTGTCTCCTGGATTGAGGAGGTTCAGTACAGGGATCCCAGGTCCAAAGGATGCACTCTACCCCTGGCTCTTATTTATTTTATTTTATTTTGAGTTTGTTTTACATTCAATGTTATGTGTACTTTTAGTTTCACTCCCCATTTACCATGCCCAACCTTAACCCAGTCTCTTCCCCTCCCTGCCCAGTAACCTTCCCCCTGAGCCCCTCATAGTTCTGTTTATCCTGCATTTCCTCCGTGTGAATATTGCCCCTTTGGTGCCCTGTGGTAGTGAGATTTCCTGCTTCCCACCTTTGGAATAGCTCATTTTAAGCTCAGTGGGATGGCAAAAATGACCAGTCCCCCTGTTAGGGTTCCATACACCTTTTTTGCATGGTCCCATTCCCACAAGAGTGCAATCACTTTATTTATATTATTAACAAATTATCCAAACCCCTTAGTGGGCCACAAATACCTCACATTTGGGTAGTTCAACCCAGTCATTTGGTAGGAGTTACAAAACTATGACTAGAAGGGCTGTATTAAGTAATACACTGCACCACATCCAGCCACTACTCTGGCTTACTGTAAGAATCAGATATATTTGAAAGCAATTTTTTGAACTATCGAGCACAATACATTTGAAATTTGTAAATTGTGTTCACCTTGATTATAATTACCATTTAGGGAACTACAACTAAATTTCAAGAACAAGGTAATTTCAGAAGCCTATTTCAGACAGTATCAGGAATTCAAGTACTTCAGAAATGTTCTTGTTTCAATGAGACTAATACAAATAAAAGAATATCCTGTGAAATCTTTTAATCCCAGAATTATAAACACAGTTACAATTCATATATTTCTAAAGTGTTTATTATATTGATGAGTTATTTTATTCTTTTAATATATCATTTAAATATTTCCTTCTAATGCACATAGAAACACCTTAATATAACATTATAGAATAACACAAAACATGTATGAAAGAATGTGTCATAAAGCACAAGAATATACTGAAAAACCATGAGCCTTTGAACTAGGACGTAAGAATGTGTACATTAGTCAGTGTCCTGAAAGGAAACAAACGAGATACTGCTAAATAAGGGCCTAACTTAAAAAAAAAAAAAAAAAAAAGAATTAATGAAAGGGCTATTTTCAGCATTGTAGACAAGGTTAAGAGAGAACCAGATAGGGATGAGGAAGCATGCGTTCCGTATCTTTTGTGCAGTTTTCTATAGGATGATTATCTTTGTAGTATTGATTTAGAAATTTTCTTTTTTATTCAAAAGAATTATCTGTGTTA
>NW_006921755.1:4741119-4743235 GCF_000298275.1 Orycteropus afer afer
GAAACCCAAGGAGGGGTCGCTATGAGTTGGGGCTGACTCGATGGCACATAACAACAAAACAACACAGTTTTATATTTTACAGAGAAAACTTTAAATCATTTGTGACTGGTCTTAATATGATGAGAGGAAGAGCCCACTTTAATTTTTATTTTCAGATGAATTGACATTTTTCTCTTAGCTTCATTGACTGACTAGTCTCCTTTCCCTGCAGATCTGCCATGCCACCTTTCTCTTTATCATAGTTTCATCTATACCTGGCTTGGTTTGTGGAAATCTATTCTGTGCTGTTTGCCCTCCATCTGTCTATCCATGTATCAATACTATGCTTTCCTAATGACTGCTTATCAAAATTCTTAATATTTGGTAGGCAAACAATTTCTCATTTTATTCTCTCAAATAATCATTGTCTCTTTTATCTTTTATGTAAATATTAGAATTTGATTTAAATGTTGCAACTAAAACACCACTCAAATTTTGATTGAAATAGCAGTTGAAGGTGCAGATCAATTTGGATACATTTGGAATCTTTATAACTTTCGTTATATCTACATACAAAAGTGGGAAAGCCAGGGTGGATGGCCAGATACAGGTAAGGAGGGGAGAGAGAGCCGCAACCCACCAGACAGGAGGAAGTGGGAGCCAGGGCAGACAGCTGGAACAGGTAAGGGGAAGGCCAGGAAGTGGGCAGAGCAGTTTTGGAACAGCTAAGGGAGATGAAGTTGTCTGTCAGTTTGGCGTACTATGGTGGCTTGTGTGTTTTTGTGAGGCTGTGCCACTGGTATTTCAAATGCCAGAAGGGTTGCCCATGGTGGATGGGTTTCAGCAGAGCTTCCAAAATGAGACAGATTCAGAAGGAGGAAGAGGCCATCCAACTCTCAAAGAATTGGCCAGTGAAAACCTTATGAATAGCAGTGAAACACTGTCTGGTGTATTACTGGACAACTTTATGAATAGCTCTAAAACACTGTCTGGTGCAGTGCTGGAAGGTGAGCCCCTCAGTTCAGAAGGTACTCAAAATACTACTGGGAAAGAGCTGCCTCATCAGATTGGAACCAACCTTAAGGATAAGGATAAAGTAAAGCTTACAGGACCTCCATTTGCTGATGTGTCATGACTCAAAAGGAGAAGAAACAGCCACAAACATCTACTAATAGTCAGAACATGGAATGTATAAAGTATGAATCCAGGAAAACTGGAAGTTGTCAAAAAAGAAATAGAATATATAAAAATTGATATCCTAGGCATTAATGAGCTGAAATGGACCAGTTTTGGCCATTTTGAATCAGACAACCATATGATCTACTATGCTGGGAATGACAAGTTGAAGAGGAATGGTGTGGCATTCATTGTCACAAAGAATGTTTCCAGATCTGAAGTACAGTGTTGTCAGTGATAAGATAGTATCCATATGCCTACAAGGAAAGCCAGTTAATACTGTTATTATTCAAATTTATGCGACAGCCACCAAAGCCAAAGATGAGGAAATTGAAGAATTTTACCAACTTCTGCAGTCTGAAATTGACTAAACATGCAACCAAGATGGGCTGATTATCACTGGTGACAGGAATGCAAAAGTTGGAAACAAAGAAGTATTGGTAGTTGGAAAATTTGGCCTTGGTGATAGAAATAATGGTGGAGATTTCATGATAGAATTTCGCAAGACCAATGACTTATTTATTGCAAATACCTTTCTTCAACAACAAAAATGATGGCTATCCATGTGGACTTCACCAGAGGTAGTACACAGGAATCAGATTGACTGTATCTGTGGCAAGAGGTGTTGAAAAAGATTAATATCTTCAGCCAAAACAAGGACAGGAGTTGATTGTGGAACAGATCATCAACTACTCAAATGCAAGTTTAAGTTGAAGTGGAAGACAATTAAAAGAAGTCCACAAGAACCAAAATAGGACCTTTATTATATCCCTCTTGAATTTAGAGACCATGTGAAGAATAGATTTGATGCATTGGACACCAGTGACAGAAAACCAGAGGAATTGTGGGATGACATCAAGAACATCATCCATGAAGAAAGCAAAATGTCATTGAAAAGACAGGGAAGAAAGAAAAGACCAAAATGGATGTTAGAAGAGACTCTGAAACTTGCCCTTGAGTG
>NW_006921755.1:4743495-4744947 GCF_000298275.1 Orycteropus afer afer
GAAAAAATATAAGCCTTGAGTTGCAGTATTGAAAGGTTCTATGGGCAAAATATTGAATGATGCAGGAAACATCAAAAGAAGATGGAAGGAGTACAGAGTCACTGTACCAGAAAGAACTGTTCAATGTTCATCCATTTCAGGAGGTGGCATATGATCAAGAACCAATGATACTGAAGAAAAAAGTTAAAACTGCACTGAGGGAAGTGGTGAAAAACAAGGCTCCAGGAATTGATGGAATGAATACCCATGGAGATATTTCAACAAACAGATGCTGTGCTGGAGGCATTCACTCAGCTATGCCAAGAGATTTGGAAGACAGCTACCTGGCCAACTGACTGGAAGAGATCCATATTTGTAACTATTCCAAAGAAAGGTGATCTCACACAATGTGGAAATTATCCAACAATATCATTAATTTCGCATGTAAGTAAAATTTTATTGAAGATAATCCAAAAATGTTTGCAACAGTATATTGACAGCTCTCTGTCGAGAAATGCAAGCTGAATTCAGAAGACACAGAACAAGGAATATCATTGCTGATGCCAGATGGATCTAGGCTCAAAGCAAATACCAGAAAGAGGTTTACTTGTGTTTTATTGACTATGCAAAACCATTCAATTGTGTGCATGATAACAAATTGTGGATGACATTGAGAAGAATGGGAATTCCAGAACACTTAATTGTACTCATGAGTAACCTGTACATAGACCGGGAGGCTGTTGTCCAAACAGAACAAGGGGACACTGCATGCTTTAAAATCAAGAAGGGAGTGTGTCAGGGTTTTATCCTTTCACTACACTTATTTAATCTGTACACTGAGCAAATAATCCAAGAAGCTGGACACCAATGGAAGCTCACTCACTGCTGTGGAGTCGGATCCAACTCATAGTGACCCCTCCTTGGATTTCTGAGGCGGCATCACTATGGAAGTAGATTGCCCAATTCATGATTTACCCTTTCTTCCCTTCCTCCCTTGTAAACTTCAAAGAATACGAGTAAATTTTTTTTCTGACTTTTTATAGCAGTGGTCTTATACAATGTTTGTTTTTTTTTTTTGTGATTGACTAATTTCACTCAACATACATCTTCCAGGTTCATCAATGTTATGAAGTATTTTGCAGATTCATCATTATTCTCAAACATGTATAGTATTCCATTGTGTATATTTACCATAATTTATTGATCTGTTCATCTATTGATGGGTAATTAGGTTGTTTTCATCTTTTTGCTTTTGTGAATAATGCTGCTATGAACATGCACATACACATATCTGTTTATGACAAGGCTCTTATTTCTCTAGCATATACACCTAGTAGTGGGATTGACGGATCATATGATTTTTCTATTTCCAATTTTTTAAGGAAGTGTTATACTGTTTTCCACAGTGGCTGCACCATTTTACTTTCCAACCAGCAGTATCTGAGTGTTTCAGTCTTTCCATACTCTTGCTGG
>NW_006921755.1:4746521-4772163 GCF_000298275.1 Orycteropus afer afer
GTGTATAAAACCAAATAGGAGCTCTGGTAGCATAGTGCCTAAAACTTAACTTGACTGCTAACCAGAAGGCTGGAGGTTCAAACCCACCAGCTACTCCTCAGAAGGAAGATGGGGCAATCTATTTCCGTAGTGATACTGCCTTGGAAAACCAAGGAGAGGTCACTATGAGTCAAGTCTGACTCGATGGCACATAACAACAACAACAACATAACCAAAAAACAAACTCACTGCCATGGAGTCAGATACAACTCATAGTGACCCCTCCTTGGGTTTCTGAGGTCATATCACTACGGAAGTGGATTGTCCAACCTTCCTTCCAAGGAGTGGTTGGTGGATTTGAATGGCCAGCCTTCTGGTTAGCAGTCAAATGCCTTAGGCATTACACAATCAGAACTCCATATAGATAGATAGATAGAGGGATAGATAGATAGGTAGGTGGATAGATGATAGATAGATAAATTGATTTATCTATCTATCTATCTATAGATTTATATATAAAAGTTAAAATTATAAAAATTTCTAGAAGAAAATCTTTGTCTTTGAAAAAGGCAAATATTTCTTAAACAGGTCACAAAAAGCACAAACTATAAAATTAAATTTTGATAAATTGTACATTATCAAGATTAAAAACTTCTACTCTTTGAAAGATACCATTAAGGAAATGAAAAGATAAGACATGGGTTGGCAGAAAAATATTCACTATACATATATTTGAGAAGAACTTATGGTCAGAATACTTAAAGAGATGTCCCATCTCAATAAGAAAATAAACTCAATTAAAATGGGTAAAAGATTTGAATAGATATTTTAACCAAAGAAGATATAAAAATGGCAATAAATGAAAAAATTATTAACCTCATTAGTTTTCATGTAAATGCAAATTTAAACCACAGTAAGATACCAATACTCATTCAAATAGCTAAAATTAAGACAATACAAGGTGTTGGCAAGGAAGTGTATGTGGAGAAACAAACATTTCTGTGATGAAAGTAAAAATGTAAGACTCTTTGGAAAACATTTGTGAATTGTCTTATAAAGTTAAATATCCACTAACCATATGACTCAGGTATTTCCATCCCTAGTAATTTACCTAAGAGAAATAAAAATATATGTCTTACAGCTGGAAATGAAATAGTCAAGAGGTGATTGTGGTACATCCATACACATGAATACTACTCAACAATAAAATCCTGATATCAACCAACAGCGTGAATGAATCTGAAAAAGCCATGCTGTACAAAAGACACTTGGGAGCTCTGATGGCATAGTGCCTAAGACATTTGACTGCTAAGCAGAAGGCTGGCGGTTCAAACCAACCAGCCACTCCTTGGAAGGAAAACTTGGCAATCTACTTCCACAGAGATACCGCCTCAGAAAACCAAGGAGGGGTCGCCATGAGTCGGAAGTGACTCAATGGCAGTGAGTTTTTTTTTTTTGTTGTTGTTTTTTACTGGGAAGGAAAAGAACATGCTATAAGATTCATTTATATGAAACTCTAATTCATTGTGATAGAAATCAGCTTAGGGTTCAAGTTGGGGAGTGAATAAATAAATAAATAAAATTGATTAAAATAACTCAATTTACTGAGGAAGACTTATGCACAATTAACAACATGCTGAATGTTGGTATATCATAGCATACTCTTCTAAAACTATAGGAGAGTTTTCTTATCATAATTTTCATCAGGTATGCTATTTGATTCTCTGGCTTTAAAAGAATTCTTTTCAAAATTTGCAGTAAGAAAATCACTTAAATTTTGTTAGCCCAGTCCCTCCAGTAATGACAAAGCCATTTTTATTCTTTAAAGGTGGTTTGACTTCCAGCTTAAGGTTTTACATCTGAATTGTTCAGTAAATTTGGAAAGTTCGTTTTAAAGGAAAGAAACTAATGCCAAAAGCAGTTTGTAGAAGGTATTCAGCCATCTTTGAGGCTATGAGTCTCCTCAGATGTGAAGAGACAAGATTATATCCTACGTCTACCAGAGTAGGGGAGCTCTCGTAGCATAGTGGCTAAGGTACTTGACTGCTAACCAGAAGGCTGGCAGTTCAAACCCACCAGCCACTCCTCGGAAGGAAGATGGGGCAATCTACTTCCGTAGTGATACTGCCTTGGAAACCCAAGGAGGGGTTCGACTATGAGTCGGGTCCGACTCGATGGCAAACAACAACAACAACAACCAGAGTAGAGGAAGAGGTATACTTACTGAGGCATACCTGTGAGCAGTAGCCTGTGGATCTGGAATCAGATCTGGGAAAGAAAAGGATTCAGCTGAATGGCTTAAATGAAAAGTAAACAGGCGTGTTTAGAATTGTGACTACGAGCCAGTTGCTTTGGCAGGATTCATAGTGACAGAGAGTCCTTGTCTTGACCCAGCTTGGAATCTGTCTTCCCTGTCATGAGTCTTTCCATTTGTGAGGGAAAGATGGTGAGTAGTTGCGAAGAGAAGCAGCATCTAAAATACATCAGACAGAATTTTATCTATTCTTACCTTATGATATTATGTACTTGCACTGCATTCTTTTCAGTTGAGAACAGTGTGCAAAATAAGATTCTCCACCTACTCAAAAATAATCTACCAATTGATCTTGTTCTCCAGACTAGCTGTCATGGTCTTGTCTGTCTCTTTTAGTTAGGGATATGCACTATTAGCTCTCACCTCTCTCATAGTAGCAGTCATAAGAATCCATGCAAATCAAAAACATTTACAAGGAAAAATCAGAAATACTATTTCTAATGACTAAAACCAGTTGCTCTTCAGTTGATTTCAACTCATGGGGACCCATGTGTGTGTAAGAATAAAACTGTGCTCCATAGGGTTTTCATTGGTTGGTTTTTCAGAAGTAGATCACCAGGTCTTTATTCCAAGGTGACTCTGGGTGGACTTGAACTTCCAACCTTATTGTTAATGGCGAAGTGCATTTACCATTTACACCACCCAGAGACTCCTTGTAATGACTAGTGCAACCAATACATTAGCATGAGAGACCTGGTGTATAGGAGACCGAAAGGGAAAATGATGAGACCAAGAATTTGGGAATTGAGTAAACTTAGGTTAGAGTCTTGGCATCACTGCTTTTTAGCTTTGTGACTTTTGAAGCCTGCTTCTTAATCTTTCCAGTGACAGTTCGAATAACTACCTTATTATGCTTTGTAAGCATTCAAAGACATAATATAAAGCACTGACCACAGTTCTTGGACCAGGGTGATTATTGAATGTGCAGCAGCTTTTATTATCATTATAATTTTTATTAGAAATCAGGACTCTTCATCTTTAACATTTGTGAACTGCTGGAAAAAAACAAATAAACCCATCGCCATTGAGTCAATTCTGACTCACAGCAACCCCCGTTGGGTTTCCAAGGAGGTAAATTTTTATGGAAGTAGATTCTTTCATCTTCTTCCCACAGAACAGCTGGTGGGTTTGAACCACTTGCCTTCAGGTTAGCAGCCAAATGTCTCTACACTGTCAGAGTCCTCATGAACTGCTAAAGCAATGTACAATTCTTCTTCTTCTTCTTCTTCTTCTTTTTTAATTGTGATTTGGGTGAAAGTTTACAGAGCAAATTCACTTTCCATACAGCAGCTCTCATACACTTTGTCTCATGACATTGACTACAGTTACCACAATGCAACAGCTCCCCTCCCACTTTCTCCCCATAGATAACTCTTCCCTGTGTCCTTCCTTCCATACAGTCCTGCCCCCAGAGCTGTCTCCTTGTGCATACACAGTCCTTCCATTCTCCCATGATTGTTCTCTCCAAGGAAGGTATCCACCTAATGTAAAATGTTCACCTCACATGCCTGTCTTTTTGTGTGGAAGCCACAAGAGTGTGTTTAATTCCAGACCTGAAGGTCAGCCAGGGGCCATAGTCTCAGTGGTTCCATCAGGCTCCATCAGAGCAGCAAACCTGGTCCCCCCACTTTAAAAATAATAATAATAATAATAATAATAATTTTGAGTTTTGTTCCACACCATTCTCCTACTCTATCCAGGATCTCCTACATAGATCCCACTCTGAGTGGTTGACAGTGGTAGCCAGGCACCATCTAGTTCTTCTGGTCTCATAGTCATATAGGCTGAGGATCATAATATGGTGCACCAGTCTCTTAGACTAAGTGTTTCCATGAATCTTTAATAATCTTCATTCTTCTCTGCTCTGGACAAGGAGAGACCCATCGTTGCATCTAGTTGGCCACTTGCTAGCTTTTAAGACCCCAGTCGCCACTTGCCAAAGTAGGATGTGGAACAATGTTTTGTGTAATATGTTATGCCAATTGAGCTTGATGTACCCTGTGACTATAGTCCTGAGCCTACAAATCTAACCACTCACTCCCTCTGGGTAGCTGGCCATGGCCAAGAAGTGACCAGACCCTGTCCCTTGTCAGCTCTACTATATACCTGGGAATTCCCACATAACTTACCAATACACTTGTAGAAACATTGTCTGCCAACCTTATACATGGTCTTGGGCACATTCCTCCCCAGCATAGACATACCTAAATAGTTGAGCCTTTCCACCCATCTATCCAGCCATATATCCATGTTTACCTTCGCTCACAATGCAGTACTGTATGTGCAAAAGGGTTCATCAATTCTTAAGCTTTACCCAAACTTCCTTCTCTCTAAATTGTATGTAATACCTTTCCTATCTATCTGATAGCATTCTTGAAAGGATCACATGTAAAGAAACTTTGAAAATAACAATGGGTTGATTAAATAGGATGCCCATTTTATTTTGTGTCAGTGGTGGGAGTGATGAATGGGAACAGGAGAAAAGTGAATTTTAAAAATAGCTTTATTTTTCAATAGGGTGAGGGACATTTTTATGAAGAGAAATTTTTAATTGTGTAATTGGTTGAAAAGTTGGGTAGGGAAAAGAAGGTGAGAAACATGATCTTAATAAAATCAGAAATGAAAATCATAGATTAACAAATGGGAAGAAAGTTGAACTCCAGGAAATTATTGCTTAAGATTGCTTGGAAGTAAAACTCAGCTGGATTCATTTTTTTGGCCTACTCCAAACACACACATATACACACACACATGCACTCAATTCCATGTGATTAAGCAGCTTTGTTCTTGTTACTTTCAACATGCCACTGCTTCCCAGAACATGGGGTGGCTTAGCAGGAGAGGACTCCCTGGTTCTTAAGTGTCCCTTCTTGCATAACTTTGGTTTTTGAAGAGGTGTGCCAGAGGCAAAATGTACACTGTCATTTCCAGGATTTAAGGGAAACCAAGTGCTTGAGTCAGAAGTTGCCAAGTACACGTTTCAGTTTGATTTAAAAGACAGTTAATGTCTAAAACTGAAAAGAATACAAGCGATTGTTAATAAAATAAGTGATGAGAACTAACAAGTGTGGAACAGAGCTCTGGTATGTGTAGCAGATGATGCTGATTTGTAATCAAGAAGTTAAGGCAGCCTCCTAATACAATGAGAAGCAGTTTTCTGATGGTATTCTGTGACTGAGGCATTGAGTCCTCTTTGATGATGGGGAAAATGGGGTGTTTTGATATGTCACTGGAAAGATCATTTTCACTTGCTATACCATAAAGTTCTGTTTATACCCCTGACTTCAATGCCACAATAACTTGGCAAGAAGTTACAATGGCTCTTGCAAATGGATGCTTATAGAGTCATTTAAATTGTATCAGCTTAGCTTCAACCTGGAGAAAAATGAACGGGCTGACGGTTCCTGTAAATGTAGATCTTTCTACTGAATGGTGATATGTAAGACTGATGATAATGAACATACTCTACATGGGAAACATTTGAGTGTTGACATCTTTTTTCTGTCACCCTTTTAACTAGCCACAATGGCTGGGATTTTACTTAAGGAATATATGGGAAACAGACTAAGCCCCAAGGCAGATCATGCTGGCAGCTGTAGAAAGAGAAGGCTACACTTCCCATGTACATATCTGAATTTTTCTGTTGTTTTAACATCTGCCAGGGAGATCAGCTGGGCCCTCTGTGTGCTGCACATTGAATACCCAGGACAGGACAGCATTAGCTTCCTGCCTTAGGAGAACAAGAGACGGGCTATTAAGCTGTGGCCTTGAGGCCTCGGACTCTAGCTCTGTCTACGTTGCTTCACTTTTTGGAAAAATGGGCCCACAAAGGTTCAGTGTAATATTGGGCACAATTTACTTTTAAACTACCTCTCTCCTTGTGTTCAAACAGAGATCTTGCACTACTTACCACATGGGAGGGTCATGAAGATCAAATGAGAAATGATCACAATTTTGCAAGGCAAACAGTATAATGCAAAAAAATCATATTATTAGGTAATGTCACTTTTAAGCAAAGGAAGAAGTTCTTCATATCCTTTCAGTGTGATTTATTATGTCCAGATACCTAATTTTTGCTTGCAGACACACAGTTCTAGGTGCAAAATAACCCAGATTGCCATTAAAGTCTACCATATTACTAAGCACTTTCCTATTCTTCTATCTATTCTGTTTTTCTCTTTAGAAAAGAGAATTACCTCTTTATAGAAGTAATTACATTTTAAAAAAGAAAACAACAAACAAACGACTTGTTTAAACCATTCTCTTTCCATTCAAAATTGGACAAATTTAAGTCCACATGCAAGTTACTCCAATTTTCTGGATTCTTTTGGCATCTAGCTCTTTGTCACCAGAATTAGTTACTTTAGAATGAAGAGGAACTTGTACACCCATGTAAGGATCTGGTGATTCTAGGGCTCTGTTATTATTAGGGGAGGGAAGGGGACACTCTTTTGCTCAAATATACTGTCCCTCTTATAGCAACATGAATATAAACTATGCCAACTCTAGAGTATGTCTAATTCTATGAAACTTCTTAATTTACTGTAATTAGATACTCTTCAAAGCAGCTCCAAGAGTCCAGACTCTGTGCCTGAGAATTGAGTGAAAAATGTTGAGGTCAGCATGACCTACCATGACTAGCAGGTCAATGTGACCATTTCGAGAACTAAGCGCTAATCCTATGCTCTACCCAAAGAATAATGGAGCCCCTCAGTCCTTCCTTTTTCACATTGCTTGGTAAGAATGAATTGTATGTAGAATCAAGATTACATTTGTAAGGCAATGAGGAGAAAGAAATTATAAAGTTATTTAAAAGATTTTTCCTCTCTGCTTTTCCACTCCCCTCCCCATCCTGTCCCAACTACATAAACACTAAAATTCTATCTAGACATACTTCATTGTGAGCCTCAGGAAGGTATGTTTCTATTGGCAACCAACCTCCTAAACATCAGTGCACACCAACTAGGAAGGAATCAGGATTGACAAAAAATAAAGGTAAGATTTGTTCAAGATGATTTATTCTGCTGTAATTTCTCCAAGATACCCCCCCCCCACGCACACACACATACCCACTTTTCCCTTAAATAAATAATGAGCTTTGGAAGTCCTTTAACCTGTTTTCCTTATAGACATCATTCTAAAGGAAAATAGAGACAGTGTACTCTAGAAGTTTATACAAGGTCCAAAAAAGGAGTCACTTTGGTGCAGTTTCAATCCTCACTACAGCAGGTTTCTTTATGGTGAGTATGACAAAGGGCAGGCTGTGCGGCAAAAATGCCAGCGATCGTGTTCAAAAACCTTCGATCACTCTTCTTGATTTGACATGAAATATTAAACACGAGTTACCAGCAAAAAGTTATTGAACGCAGATGTCTACTATCACTTTCAAATTGCAAAAGTCAATTTCGGTTTATATATTTTTTTTGCTTAAGCATTCGCGTGCAACATAAATGTTCTGTGACAGTAATGATTTCACAATATACTTTTTTCAATTAGGAAAGCACATCATATATGCGTTTGTATTTTTTTTTTTTTAATGCTTTCTTTTGCATTCAAAAACTCTGTGTCCCCTACTAAAAAATGGACCGCAGGTTGGAAAATAAATAAAAAGAAAGAGCTCCACCTACTGATTCATTTTTTAATTTTTTTTTTCTTCTCTTTTTGAATTGAAAATGTTCTTTGGCACAACAGGGACCTTGTGAGCATGTAGCTCACACTGGGTGGGAATAAAAAAAAGAAGATACAGGAGTTACCCCCACCCCATGAAAAGGAGTAAGTTAGAATGGAGCTCTGTTTAGGTAACTAAAAAATGTCCCCTCCTCCCATTTTTTTTCTGTGCCTCTCAGAAGTCCTAATTAATAAGTCTGGTTCAGGGTTAGTCCTCCCTGGGGATATAGATTAACTGTGGCATTCCTTTTTGCTGCATTTAACAGAATCCTGATGGGTCATACATTTTTCTCTATTACAATAATTGTATTCATGTCACTTGTTGCGTCTTCCTTCTGAAGGACTTTCTGGGTGCTCGTTGAAAGGATTTCCAAGGGCCTTTTCTCCCACTGGCCAAGTTGGAGCTGTTTAGGGTCTACCATACCACTTGCCTGCCTCTGCCACTGCCCAGACTCAAGTGATTTCATGGGGGAAGTGAAGAAAGACATCCACTGGGAACATGGGGTAATGTAAGGAGGCCAACAGTAATTACTTGAGGAGGAGCCTCCTGAGCCAGCCTGCGGGGGTGAGGGTTGAGAGCAGCAGTAGGAATGGTGGCTCTATGGGACATCTGCCAGCCCTCATTCTACAACCTCTGTTTCTGAGAAATTTCCAAAACTATTTTCAATTCCTGCCTTACAACTTCTTTTCAGTGAGTGTCTCACTGTGTGCCAATCCATGCAGCTCCTTCATGATAGAAAGAGATGTGACTTATTGGGGGTCAGCATGTCCTGGACCTGTGGTGCCTACTCTTCTTCACTTGTATCCTGCTCCTTCATTACAGAATTTCTTTTAAGATGAATAAACACCCAACTGCATTCATCTCACACATTTAAGCAGTGGCTAGAGAAAAATATTACCAATGAGCAACAAGATGATAATCTGGAAACACACAATGGAGTAATTTAAAGTCTCCTACCTTTGAGTCTGTCTGCTCAGTCATGCATTTCTATAACCCATATGATTAGCTAACCATAGGACCCAGGTATTCAAAGTCTGAATAGAAAATATCTGTTTTCCCTCCCAAATGAATCACACATCACCTATCACTGCAGAGTTGCCAAACTCTATAGTTTTCTTGTCAAACATAAATTCAATAGCTGACCACAGCTAGGGACAGAAATTTCTTATAAATCAAACAACTACATACATTAGAAGGAGAAGGAGGGGACACATTGCTACATTTCAGTCAATCAAAAATATATGTAATGAGTGTCTACTGTGTTCAAGGTGCTGTGCTTGGTGCCAACGGGAATTGAATGAAATATGATCTGACCCTGGCCCTCAGCAAGGATACACCTACTTCACACTGCTGCTGTGAGGAGTATGTGCAATTATCTAGCACAGTGCCAGGGACATGACCAGTAACAGCTAAATAGGCATTATTACCAGATCTAGTAGTAGTATGTATTATTTAAGACAAAAGTACAAGAGATGTTAATAATAGGCTACCAAATGGCTGATCCAGACACTAATTGTTCTGCCATCAGAAGAAAGATTGATTCCTGGAAACGAGTAGGAAAGGTTCATGCAGATGGCTCCAGCCCTTGTTAATGATCCTAGTTTTTTGGAAGCTGTCATGGTTACCTACTACTTCCACAACAGAAAATCCTTGGGTGGTGCAAATGGCTTGTACTTGGCTACTAACCAAAAAGTTGGTGGGTTGAACCCACTCAGCAGTCTTGGAAGAAAAGATCACAGCCAAGAAAACCCTATGGAATTCAGTTCTACTAAGATATAGGATCACCATGAGTTGGAATGGAGTTGACAGCAATGGGTTTTAGATTGGGGCCATAACAAATACCAAAAATTATGGTTTTAAAGTATTTTTCCACAGCTTTGGAGGCTAAAAGTCCAAATCAGCCTCCCAGCCCTCGAGATTCATTTCTTGTCTGAATCCTGGGTGTTCCAGGTCCCTTGGCCTTCCTTGACTTGTAGATGATTCTCACATTGTGTCTGTCTTTCCACATTGTATATGCTTATATCTATTCTGGTCTTTTTATAACTCAGATTGATTATTTTTAGGATACACCTTGTACTGTTATGGTCTCATTACATAACAAAATAAAGTCCTGTTTCCAAATTCAACACATACTTTGGGGAAACAAAATTCATTTCATCACAGAAGCTTATTAACTTCCAGATGCCATGCAGAGCTCTTGACAATTTCATCTCTTTTTAACTTTCACAGTGGTGTGATGTAGATTTTATCACTCCTCAGAGAAGCTAGGTGACAGACATACTTTGGGTCAGAGATGCCCTATGCTGATGATCATGGTTTGTCCACTTAACCAGTCTGTCTCTGTGGTATTTGTGTGTCAACTTGGCTGGGTCTGGTTTTGAGTGGTTGGGCAGCTGGATGTAGTTATTCCCCTTGGTGAGACTGGTAATCAACTCTATGGTGGAATCTGCTGTGAGCAGCTGAGTTGCTGCCTTAGGGATGTGGTCTTTCCAGTATATAATAAGCAACTTTGAGAAAGGTCTCTGCAGCTTTATGGTATGCTTGAACCCTGCATATAGCTGAGTCTTCATTCAGCAGCCTGACATGTTTCCTGCCAATCTTGGGACTATCTCTAGACTTGAACTACTGGCTAGCCCTGTTGTCTGGTAATCTTGGGACTGTGTCATTTTATTTGTTGACCTTGGGTCTGTCAGCCTCTGCAGCCAGCACCTGTCTGAGTTAAGAAGAAGCATCCAACTTATAGACATAGTGGGCTGGGAGCAAGAGGCAGAGCTGAAGCCCAAGGCTGAGGATCTTCACCCAGCCCCTTGAGCTGGTATTTTGAACTCGGACTTCTAGCCTCCTAAACACTAAGAAAATAAACTCCTCTTTGCTAAATAAAGACTCCTGTTTGTGGTATTTTCTGCTACAGCAGCACTAAAGAACCAAAACAGTCTCCCTCATAGAATTATAGACTATTAAAGTGGGAAGGAAATGAGGAAACCATCTTATCCTAACTGTTCATTGATAGATAAAGGAGCAGAAGCACCAGGAAGAAAAGTGATTTGTACAAGTTCACACACCTAATTAGTGACATATCTGAAGTTAGATACTAAGGTTTCTGATTCCAACTTAGTGCCATCTCCAATACATTTTTTCCCCTAATGAATTGTGGGTGTTGGGCAATCTACTTCCGTAGTGATACTTCCTCGGAAACCCAAGGAGGGGTTGCTATGAGTCGAGTCCAACTCGATGGCACATAACAACAACAACATTTTAATACAATTGTAAAAAGACCATGCTGAGAAATATCTGTATATTCCAAGTCACCTCTGTTCTCTGCTGAGAAGGTACTTAGCAATTTCCTGTTACTGAGAAATCAATCTTCCCCTCATATTTCACCCCTACTGCCATCCTAACATGCACACATGCAATATACACACACCAACACACATAATACATACACACACTATACACACCTTGTTTTTATTTGGAAGAGAAAATGCAGGTTAAGTTTTAAATATCACAGCATTTGGGGTTTCTATTTAAACCCAAATTTAAACTGAATCATTGTTCCCCTAAACCTTCTTTTCAGTAAGTCTTTTTTTGGAGGTAATTTATTTCCTGGAAGCTCTACAGTTAGAACAAAGATGAAAGGGCCTACTAATATCAGGTATTCATAATTTATCAGAGCCTGCTTTCTTCCTTGGCCCACGAGCAGTCTCCCAAATCAACCAACTGAACAGTGTGTCAAGTCAGATGAAAACGTTTTGCTTTTCTTGAGCTTAGGCTCCTCTCCTTTGTCTAAAATGATCATGCTGCTCTGCATTCTACTTGTGTTTGCTGTTATAGGGCTCTACTAATTTCTAAAGTTGCCCTAAGCATAAAATCAAAAGAAACTATAATAGGAGCTAATAATAGGGAGGCTCTCTAATAGGGATTGTAACATAAACCACTAGTTGATTTGCTTAATCTCATCTTTTAGATCACTAATTCAATCATTTTTCAAAAAAAAATTTTGCTTATTTATGACAATTACTTGTAACAAAGCAAACACCTGTGTAATCATCAACAGGGCCATAAAATAAAATATTTTGTTAGTGTCCAAGAGACCCCTTGATATCCCCTCTTAAGCTTTACTTCTTCATCAAAAGTTACCATTACTTTGAATGTTAGGGTAATCATTTTCTTGCTTTTCTTTATACCATCTAAGCCTGAATTGTTAAACATGGTAGTTTAATTTTTCTTGTTTTTAAACTTTATTTAAATTGTGTCATGCAGTATGTGTGTGTGCATGAGTGTGTGTGTAACTTGATGGTACAGTGCTTATGCCCTTTGCTGTTAACCAAAAGATGGGCAGTTCAAGTCACTAGCTGATCTGCAGGAGAAAGATGTGGAAATCTGCTTCTGTAAAGACTGGTGGTCTTGGTAACTCCATGGGGCAGTTGTTCTCTGTCCTGTAGGGTTGCTGTGAGTCAGAATTGACTCGACAGCAATCAGAGTTGTTTTATTTTTGGTATATATGTATATAAAATGTGTAATATTCATATACATCATGTAAGAAACCCTAGTGGCACAATGCTTAAGTGCTTGACTGTTACCAAAAGGTTGGCAGTTTGAATTCACCAGCCACTGCCCAGAAGAAAGATGAGGCAGTCTGCTTCTGTAAAGATTTACAACCTTGGAAACCTATGGGGCAGCTCTGCTCTGTCCTATAGAGTCTCTATGAGTTGGAATCTACTCAATGGCAATGGATATTTGTACTTCTATCATGTTGTTTTTCGGTGCCATTGAGCCAGCTCTGACTGATAGTGACCCTACGTACAACAGAACAAAACTCTGCCCAGTCCGGCACCATCCTCACAATCCTTGTTATGCTTAAATCCATTTATTGCAGCCACTATGGAAGCTCTGGTGGCATAGGGCCTAAGGCACGTGACTGCTAACCAGATGGCTGTCATTTCATACCCACCAGCCACTCCTCAGAAGGAAGGTTGGGCAATCTACTTCCATAGTAATACTGCCTTGGAAACCCAAGGAGGGGTCGTTATGAGTTGGATCCGACTTGATGGCAATGGATTTATGTCAATCCAGGGAGCTCTGGTGGCATAGTGCCTAAGGCATTTGACTGCTAACCAGAAGACTGGTGGTTCATACCCACCAGACACTCCTCGGAAGGAAAACTGGGCAATCTACTTCCATAGAGATACTGCCTCAGAAGCCCAAGGAGGGGTCACTATGAGTCAGGACCGATTCCATGGCAGTGAGTTTGGTTTTGGTTTTGGTTTTGGTGTCAATCCATCTCATTGAGGATCTTCCCCTTTTCTGCTGGATTTTCCAGATTCTCTGAGGATTTTCCCCTTTTGATGCTCCAAGCATGATATCCTTCTCCAGGGAATAATCCCTTCTGACAACATGACCCAAGTAGGTGAGATGAAGTGTTGCCATTCTTGCTTCCAAGTAGCATTCTGGTTGCAGTTCTTCCAGGACAGATTTACTCATTCTTCTGGTAATCATGGTGTTTTCAGTATCCTTCAGCAACACCACAATTCAAAGGCATCAACTCTTCTTCAGTCTTCCTTATTCATTGTCCAGCTTTCATATGCATATGAGGTGAATGAAAATACCATGGCTTGGATCAGACACACTTTAGTTGTCCGAGTGACATCTTTGCTTCTTAACACTTTAAAGAGGTTTTTGCATCAGATTTGCCCAGTGCAACATCTGATTTCTTGACTGCTGCTTCCATGAGTTTTGATTATGGATCCAACCAAATGAAACCCCTGACAACTAAAACGTTTTCTCCATTTATTGTGATGATGTTTATTGATTCAATTGTGAGGATTTTTGTTTTCTTTATGCTGAGGTATAATCCATACTGAAGACTGTAGTCTTTGATCTTTATCAGCAAGTGCGTCAAGTCATCTTCACTTTCAGCAAGCAAAGTTGTGTCATCTGCATATTGCAACTTGTTAATCCAATCCTGATGCTGTGTTCTTCCTTACATAGTCCAATTTCTTAGATTATTTGCTCAGCATACAGATTGAATAAGTGTGTCAAAGGGATACACTTTGATGTACTCACTTCCTGCTTTTAAACCATGTAATATCCCTTGTTCTGTTCCAATGACAGCCTTTTAGTCTCTGGACAGGTTCTTCATAAGCACAAGTAAGTGTTCTGGAATTCCCATTCTTTGAAATGTTATCCATAATTTGTTGTGATCCACACCAAATTCCTTTGCAAAATCAATAAAGCAAAGGTAAAGATTTTTCTGGTATTCTTTGCTTTCAGCCAAGATCCATCTGACATCGACAATGATATCCCTTGTTCCACATCCTCTTCTGAATCTAGCTTGCAGTTCTGGAAGTTCCCTGTCAATATACTGCTGCAATCATTTTTTTTTTTTCTTTCTAATTTTTATTGTGATTTAGGTGAAAGTTTACAGAGTAAATTCATCTTTCATACAGCAGCTCATACACATTTTGTCTCATGACATTGACTGCAATTTCCTTCAATGTAACAGCTATCTTCTTACTTCCTCCCAAGTTGCCTCTTCCATGTGTCCTTCTTTTCTATGCACTTCTGCCCTGCAAGATGTTTCCCTGTGCACATACAGGCCTTCTGTTCTCCAGTGATTGATTGCTCCAAGTAGTATATCTACCTGATGTAAATGTTCAGTCCATATGCTTGTTTTATTATTTGGCTGGAAGCCACAGGAATGAGTTCAATTCCAGTCCTGAAGGTATCTAGGGGCCATAGTCTTAGGGATCTCACCAGGTTCTATCAGATCAACAAACCTGGTCTTTTTATTTTATTTTATTTTATTTTTTATGATTTCGAGTTTTGTTCCACATTGTTCTCCCACTCTACCCAGGATCTCCTACATGGATTCCTGTCTGAGTGGTTGACAGTGATAGCCAGGTACCTTCTAGCTCTTTGGGTCTCATGGCCTTACAGGCTGAGGATTGCATGGTTTACCAGTCCCTTGGAATAATTGTTTCATGTGTCTTTGGTTTTCTTCATTCTTCTTTACTCTGGGTGAGGAAAGACCTGTTGTTGCATCTAGATGGCTGCTTGCAAGCTTTTAAGATCACAGTTGTTACTCACCAAAGTAGGAGGTGGAACAATGTTATGCCAGTTGAGCTTGATGTCCCCTGGGACCATGGTCCTGAGCCCACAGGTGCAACTAATCACTCCCTCTGGGTAGCTGGTTGTGGCCAAGAAACTACCACAACCTTGACCCTTGTCAGCTCTACTATGTACTTGGACATTGTTTCAGCACATACAAATATGCTTGTAGAAACATCATCTGCCAACTCTATACATGATTATGGACACACTACCCCCTGCCTAGACATACCTGATCATTCAGCCTGTCCACCTATCTATCCACCCATAGATCAATGTTTGCCATCATTGGCAATGCAGTACTGTATATGCAAAAGGGTTCATCTTTGTTGTCTGTACCTCCCATGTACCTCTCTATGTCTTCCTCTTCCTCAATGCCACTGTAGTGATCACTCATATTTGGTGCATTGCTCTTCCCTTCACCCAAATTAGTACTTGTCTCTACCTATCTAGCAGTGTTCCCCCCCTTCCCCTGCCACTCCTGGTAACCAAAAAAGAAATTTTCATTCCATATATAAACCTTTCCTTGACTTTTTACAATAATAAACTAATACAGTATTTGTGCTTCTGTGATTGATTTATTTCACTCAGCATAATGTCCTCCAAGGTCATCCATGTTATGTGGAAATTTGTAGATTCTGCATTATCTTTTAGTGTTGTATGGTATTTCATTGTATGTATGTACCATAGTTTGCTTATCCATTCTTCTGTTAATGGGCCATATGTGGTTTCCATCTTTTTGCTATTGTAAATAGTGATGTGATGAACTTTGTGTGCATATATCTGTTCTTGTCATGGCTCTCACTTCTTTAGGATATATACCTAATAATGGGATTGCTGGATCAAATGATATTTCTAATTCCAACTTTTTACGGAATCTATGTATTGCTTTCCACAGTGGTTGTATCATTTTATAGTCCCACCAGCAGTGTATGGGAGTCCCACTCTCTCTACATCCTTGCCAGCTTTTGGTATTTTCTGTCTTGTTGAACTTTGTTAGTAGTGCTGTGCAAGATGTTATCTCATTGTTGTTTTGATTTACATCTCTCTAATGGCTAATGATCATGAACATTTCTTCATGTGTTTGTTGGCCACTTGAATATCCTCTTTGGTAAAATGTCTATTCATGTCTTCTGCCCATTTTTTAATTGGATTATTTGTCTTTTTGTTGTTGAGGTGTTTGTTGGAGTTTTCTGTAAATTTTAAAGATAAGTCCCTTGTCAGATATGTCATTGCCAAATATTTTTTCCCAATCTGTAGGTTCTCTTTTTACTCTTTCGGAGAAGTCTTTGGAAGCACATAGAAATTAATTTTTTAGAAGGTCCCATTCATCTAGCTTGTTTTCAGCTGTTTGTGCATTTTGGGTTTTACTTGACAGTTTATGCCATAAATTCAGGTCCCTAAATTTACCCCTATTTTTTCCTTGAGGAACTTTATAGTTTTGGTTTCACATTTAAGTCTTTGATCCATCTGGAGTTAGTTTTTGTATATGGTGTGATGTATGGATCTTTTTCATTTTTCTGCAAGGGGACATCCAGTTTTACCAGCACCATTTGTGAAAGAGACCATCTCTTCCCCATGTAATGGATTTCAGCCCTTTGTCAAAGATCAGCTGACCATAGGTTGATGGATCTATTTCTGGGTTCTCAATTTCATTCCACTGGTCTATGTGTCTGTCCTTGTACCAATACCAGGCTGTTTTGACTACTGTAACTGTATAGTAGGTTTTGAGATCCAGGAGTGTGAGACTTCTAACTTTGTTCTTCTTCTTCAATAGTGCTTTGCTTATCTGGGGTCTCCTGCCTTTCCATATAAAATTAGTGACTGGTTTTCCATATCCTTAAAGAATGTTGATGGGATCGATATTGGGATTTCATCAAATGTACAGATTTCTTTGGATAGAATGGACATTTTCACAATGTTCAATCTTCCTATTCATGAGCATTCTTCCATTTGTGTAAATCTCTTACGCTTTCTTGAAGTAGTGTTTTGTAGTTTTTTTGTACAGGTCTTTTGTGTCCTTGGGAGCTCTGGTAGTGTAGTGCCTAAGGCATTTGACTGCTAACCAGAAGGCTGGTGGTTCAAACTTACCAGCCACTCCTCAGAAGGAAGGTTAAGCAATCTACTTCCATGTGATACCACCTTGGAAACACAAGGAGGGGTCACTCTCAGTCAGATCTTTTTTATTTTTTTTTAATATCCCTAGTAAGATTTATTCCCAAATATATATGTATTTGGTAGCTATTGTAGATGGTTATTATTTCCTTTTCAGCAATGTCTTTGAGGAATCCAAGTGATTTTTATAAGCTAAACTTGTATCCTGCTACGGTGCTAAAACTCTCAATTATTGCCAGTAATTTTCTTGTGAGTTTTTTTTTAAATGCAGGACAAACACATTTATTGAAAAACAGGATAAATATTTTGAAATCACTGAGTTTGCATTTCATGTGCAAAACAGTTTTAAATTTGAATAACTGTTAATTAATTATGGATTATTTATGAACATTTTTGAAACTTTGAACCAGATTTTAACTTCGCTGCCCCAGCCTTGGTCTTAACCAAAACAAATTAAGAAAATAAATCTATAGAAGAACATCAAACATTCCAAAACCAAATAGAAATTATTTGTAGTTTTCTAGTGCCTATTAGCTGTGCCAGTATTTCCTATTAATAGGATTCTGAACTGCTCTATATTTTTCATATAGGATTAAGGATTAAACCCATGTAGTCTTAAAGTTCATGTTTATACCAGTCAATTCCATCTATGCAAACAACTAATTTAGACAACTGATAGCTTCTAGTGACTTTCTGTTTTGGTGAAGGGTTGAAAGTAGATTCTATATGTTATGTACTTGAGATATGATATATAAGTGAATAATTCTTTTCTATAAAATGACTATGTATAAGATCATATCATCAGCAAATAGGGACAGTTTTACTTCTTCCTTACTAATTTGGATACCTTTAATTTCTCTTTCTAGCCTTATTTACCTGGTTAGGACTTCCAATACAATGTTGAATATGAGGGGTGATAGAGTGCATCCTTGTCTGGTTCCTGTTTGCAAGTGGAATGGTTTCAGTCTCTCTCCATTAAGAATAATGTTGGCTGTTGGTTTTGCATATATGCTCTTTATTATGTTGAGGAATTTATCTTCTATTCCTATTTTGCTGAAAGTGTTTATCAGGAATATGTGTTGGATTTTATCAAATGCCTTTTCTGTATCAATTGATAGATCATGTGGTTCTTTTTCTTTCTCTTACTTATGTGATGATGATGTTGATTATTTTTCTAATATTGAACAATCATTCAATCATTGCATACCTGGTATGAATCCCACTTGGTCATAATGTATTATACATATATATATGTGTGTGTGTGTGTGTGTGTGTGTGTGTGTGTGTATTTGTTGTTGTTGTTGTTATGTGCTGTGGAGTCAGAACCGACTCATAGCAACCCCCCCTTGGGTTTCCGAGGCAGTATCACTATGGAAGTACATTGCCTGCCCCATCTTCCTTCTGAGAAGTGGCTGGTGGGTTTGAACCACCAGCCTTCTGGTTAGCAGTCAAGTAGCCTTAGGCACTATGCTACCAGAACTCCTATAGTTGGAATTTATTGGCTAGTGTTTTGGTTACCTAGTTCCACTCTGACAGAAATATACCACAAATGGGATGACCTTAACAAACAGGAGTTTATTCGCTTACAGTTTGGAGGCTTTAAGTCCGAGTTCAAAGTGCCAGACTCTAGGGGCTGTGTGAAAGCCCCTCGACCTTGGGCTTCAGCTCTGCCTCTTGCTCCCAGCCCACTGAAGCTAGAGTCATCTCTTCACTCAGGCAGCTAACAAGCCCAAGGTTGACAAATAAAATGGCACAGTCCTGATGTTACCAAAACACACGGCAGGCTATTAATTCAAGTTCATTGTAAGTCCCAAGGTCGGCAGAGCCTGGAAGGCTGCTGAACAATGACATGGCTACATGCAGTGTCTAAGCATGCCATAAGCTAGGCTCTATCACCAAGGCTTCTCCTTATATACAGGAAGCAGACTACATCCCAAGGCAGCTACTCAGCTTCTTGTGGTAGATCTCACCATGGAGTTGATTGGCAGTCTCATCATGGGGAATAATTGCCACCAGCTGCCCAGCCACTCAACCAGGCCTAGCCAAATTGACATACAAATTTAACTACCACAGCTAGGATTTTGTTGAAGATTTTTGTGTCTATATTCATAAGGGATATTGGCCTATAATTTTTCTTTTTGTGATGTCTTTGCCTGGTTTTGGTATCATAGAATGAATTTGGGTGGATTCCATAGTTTGCTATGTTCTGGAATAGTCTGAGTAGGATTGGCATCAGTTCTCTGAATGTTCGGTAGAATTTTCCAGTTATACCATCTGGGCCAGGACTTTTTTTGGTGTTGATAATTTTTTTATGACCTGTTCAATTTCTTCCTTTGTTTTGGGTCTGCTCAAATTTTCCACCTCATTCTGTGTTAGTTTATGTAAATAGTATGTTTCTAGAAATCTGTCCATTTCTTCTAGATTTTCAAATTTGTTGTAGTATAGTTCTTCATAGTATCCTGATAATATCCTTTTTATTTCAGTTGGTTCTGTTGTGACATTGCCCAATATGTTTCTTATTCATGTTGTTTGTATTCTCTCCCTCTTTTTCTTTGTTAAATGTGTCAGTGGTTTGTTAATTTTATTAATCTTTTCAAAAAATCAACTTCTAGTCTTGATCTTTTTCTATTGTCTTTCTTTTTTCTGTTTCATTTATTTCTGCTTGAATCTTTATTCTTTATTTTCTTTTGGTGACTGAAGTCTCTTTTTGCTGCTCTTTATTTAATTGTTGGAGATGTTGGGTTAAGGTGTTGATTTTGTTTCTTTCTTTTTTTTTTTGATTGGTGTACTTATTGCTGTGAATTGGCCTCTGATCACTGCTTTTGCTGTGTTCCAGAGAGTTTGGTATATTGTGTTTTCATTCTTGTTTGATTCAAGGAATTTTTTAATTCCATTTTTTATTTCTTGTATTACCCACTCATTTTTATGAAGGGTGTCATCCAGTTTCTGTGTGTTTGCTCTTTTTCAGTTTCTTTCTATTATTGATTTCTAATTTTATAGCATTGTGACCTAAGAAGATACTTTGTAGTATTTCAGTGTTTTTAAATTTATTAAGGCTTGCTTTGTGGCCTAATGTGGTCTATCCTGGAGAATATTCCATGTGCACTGGAAAAGAATGCATATTGTGCTGTTGTTGGGTGAAGTGCTCTGTAGATGTCTATAAGGTCAAGTTGGCAATTGCATTGTTTAGTTCTTTTTTGTCTTTGTTGAGTTTCCTTCCAGTTATTCTATCTTTCATTGAAAGTGGTGTATTAAACTTTCCTATTATTATTATGGGTTCATTTATTTGTCTTTTTAATTCTGTTAAAGTCTGATTTATGTATTTTGGGGATTGGATCCATAGATATCTATTATGGTTATGTCCTCTTGTTTAATTGACCCTTTAATCATTATATAATGTCCTTCCTTGTCTCTTATGGAGGTTTTTGTTTTAAAGTCAATTTTATCAGAAATTAATATTGTCACTCTTGCTCTTTTTTGGTTGCCATTTGCTTGATATATCTTTTTAGAAAAAGATATTTGATTTTTAGTCTATTTTTGTGTTTATCTCTAAGCTGTGTCTCTTGTAGACAGCATGCTAATGAAGTTTTCTTATCCAGTTTGCAACTCTCCATCTCTTGAGTGGTGCATTTAATCCATTGACATTCAGTGTAATTATTGAGAAGTATGAATTTGTCACTGTCATTTTATGTGTTGTTTCATGGTGTTGCTGATTTCTTTGTTCCATATAATTTTCTGTGCTCAGTTCATTTTGTTTATAACATTTGTTATCATTTCCTTTGTTGTTATTGTTTTAGTGTTTTCTAAGTATTTGTGCTTGTCCTCTTTTTCATTTTGATGTGATGGTTTATCGTTTTTCTTTGAGGTTATCCCGTGTTTTATAATTTCTTCCCAAGTTTAGAACAGTCCATTTTATCTTGCAATCATCTTGACTTCCTCATCATTTAGTAGTTCTGTAACTACACTATTTTTTTTCCTCTGTTTGTTTTGTAGCTGTCCTCATTTGCCAATTGATGTCTCTGTTTCCCTGTTTACAATCTTGTAAGCTTATTTTACTTCAGATACTTCCATAACTGGGTTGGTTTCTGGGTTATATCATCATGTGTGTTAATGGTCAGTTGTCATTCGTTATTGTTGGTTCTCTGTCCAAAGGACTCCCTTTAGCATCTCTTGTAAGTTTGGTCTGGTTTTAACAAATTCCCTTGATTTCTGCTTATCTGTAAGTGTCCTAATTTCACCATCATATTTGAGGGACAATTTTGCTGGGAACATAATTCTTGGTTGGAATTTTTTTTCCTTCAGAGTTTTATATATATCATCCAATTGCCTTCTCACCTGCATAGTGTCTGCCAAGAAATCAGAGCTTAGTCTTACTGATTGTCTTTTGTAGGTTACTCTTCATGCTTTTCTGTGCTGCTTTCAGTATTCTTTCTTTGTATTTGGTTTTGGTGAGTTTGATGATGATATATCTTGTTGATTTTCTTTTGGGGTCTATCCTGTTTGAGGTTCTTTAGACTTCTTGAATGGATATATTCTTAAGTTTAATCATATCAGAAAAATTCTCTTCCAACATATCTTCGACTATTTTCTCTGTGGTTTTATTTGTCTCTTCCTATTCTGGAATTCTGTTTACATGTAGGTCATTCCTCTTGATGGTATACATGTGAATCCTAGGCTCTCTTCATTTTGCTTTGATCTTTTTTCTTATGATCCCTTTCTAAAGAAGTACTGAGGTGTTTGTCTTCAGTCTTACCAATTCTATGTTCCATTGATTTGATTCTACTCCTTTGCCTGTTCAATGTGCCATCTATTTCTAAAAATTTATTATTAATCTTCTGGATTTCTATTTGTAAATTTTGTACCATTTCTAATTTTTCATTTATTTTGTCATTTTATTCTTGTATTGTCTTCCCAAATTGTTCTAGGGTTTTGTTTGTATTTTCCTTAATTTTGTCATTGTTTTCCTTGATCTGTCTCTCAATCCATTGAAGGCACTTAAATACAATTCTTTTGAACTACTTATTAGGGAATTCCAATGCTGCTTCTTCCTCAGGGATGTGTTTTGGGTCTGTATCCAGGTCCTTTGTTTCTCCTGATTTATCTTGCTTCTTTGTGTGGACTGTGATGGTCTGTTGTCTCCAAAGCATTGTGACATTGTTGTATTTATATTTAATTGGTGATTTTATGTTGGAGTGATTTTTCCAAGATTTTCATTTTCTTTGCTTTGTTCATTTCTTGCTTTGTTTGGATATATCTGGGTAAGCATGGTATAATGGTTCTCCATTTATTAGTTGGCAGCACATATGGACTCACCACCTATCTCCTGGTAGGTGTGATAGAGAATAAGAGTGGCTGCATAGATCTCTGTTAGCTGTTTGTGAAGAGCAGTTAAGGGTCAGTCAGGGTCATATTGGCTGTCATGTAGCATTGGCCAGTTTATGCAGAAGCAAGTGGTGGCCCTCACTCAGTAGGTAGGGCTGCAGGAGGCATTGGTATGGTTGGGTCACATGGGCACAGTCACTGTCTCCCACTCAGTTAGAAAAAAAAAACCACACTGCATAAGCACACAGGAATAATCACCAAAAAGCAAAAGAAAGAAAAAAAAAGGAAAGGCATAACTAAGAATATAAAGAGAAAAACAACAAACCCACACTATCTTGAGAAGGGAGAATAAGAGAAAGACTAGAGTAAGGGAGTAATGAAGAAAACAATGGGAAAAATGCAAAAAGAAAAACAAAGGATGGGAAAAAAATCACAAGAAAGAAAAAACATGAGAACCTGGAAAAGGGAAGAGAAAAAAGCCCAAAACTAGAATCTGGGAAGGGAAAAATAAAGAATAAAAATTAAAATGAAGAAAAAAAGTATAATTTAAAAACAAAGAAAAAACAAATCTGGGGGTTGGGGGAGTGGGACAGAGCACCTCAGCTCCATCAGTGCATACAGACTGAGATGGAATTCCTGCTGGCCCAGAAGGTGGGTGAGGATGAGGGATGGCCATAACTCCATTCATCAAGAGGGTGTAGGTATAAGAGTAAAAAGGGCAATATTGTACTTTTCTTGTCGCCAGCCTCTGGTATGCCCATGCTGTCCTTGGCAAGTGGGGCCTATTCTTAGGTCCCTGGAATCTAAACTAGAATGCTGTCACTTTAAATATCCCAAATGGTCAAATCACTTGTAAGCATTCAAAATGGCTGCACTTTCTTGAGATGTGAAAGTCCACTGCTCAGTTTGTCTCCTTTGCTGTTTCCATTTTTAGTCATCAGCCACCAGTGCAGTTGTCTATGCAGCCTTGGCAAGCAGGGCCAATTTTTAGGTTAATTCTCAGTGCCTATCACCACTTGGACATATCTAAACTGTCTGTGCCATCAGGTTCTATAACAGTATGCAGCTCTGTTTGTCTCCTTATTCTCAGTTTTCATGCAAGTTCTTCTGCTAGTTGGAGTTTAATCCACTTCTGCATCCTTCCTTTCAAAGCTCAGGGCTCCAGGATTATCTTCTGTATCTATGTTAATTGGTTTCTGTTTTCTTTGTTGAAGAGGGTCCATGTACCTTGTCTGCAATTCCACCATCTTACCGGAAGTCTGCTGTTGCAATCATTTTTGAATTATCTTCAGCAAAATTTTACTTGAATGTGATATTAATGAAGTTGTTTGATAATTTCCACATTATGTTGACACACCTTTCTTTGGAATGAGCACAGATATCGATCTCTTCCAGTTAGTTGGATAGGTAGCAGTCTTCCACACTTCCTGGAGTAAATGAGTTAGTGCCTCCAGCACTGCATCTGTTTGTGGAGATATCTCAATGGGTATTACATCAACTTCTGGAGCCTTGATTTTCAACAATTTCTTCTGCAGCTTGGACTTCTTCCTTCAATACCATTGATTCTTAGTCATATGTTACTTCCTGAAATAGATGGACATGAACCAATTCTTTTTGATGCAGTGACTCTGTGTAATCCTTTCATCTTTTTTTGATGTTTCCTGCATAGTTCTTTATTTTGCCCATAGAATCCTTTAATACTGCAACTGGAGGCTTAAAGTTGTTTTTCAGTTCTTTCACCTTGAGAAATGCCAATTGTGCTCTTCTCTTCTGGTTTTCTAACTCCAGGTTTTTTCACATTTCATTATAATACTTTACTTTGTCTTCTAAAGCTACCCTTTGAAATCTTCTGTTCAGCTCTTTTATCTTGTCATTTCTTCAATTCAGTTTAGCTATTCTATATTCAACAGCAAGTTCCAGTCTCTTCTGGCATCCATTTTGTTCTTTTCTTCCTATCTTGACTTTTAAATGACTGTTCTGGTTACCTAGTGCCACTCTGACAAGAATATACCACAAATGGGATAGCCTTAACAAACAGGAATTTATTCTCTTATGCTTTGGAGGCTTTAAGTCCAAGTTCAAAGTGCCATGCTCTAGGGGCTAGGTGAAAGCACCTCAACCTTGGGGTCCAGCTCTGCCTTCTACTCCTGGTCCACTGCAGCTAGAGGTGTTTCTTCACTCAGTCAGCTGCTGGCTGCTGAGGCTGAGAAGCCCAAGATTGACAAATAAAAAGGCACAGTCCAGATGTTACCAAACCACACGGCAGGCCATTAATTCAAGTTCATTGTAAGTCCCAAGGTCGGCAGAGCATGGCAGACTGCTGAACAATGACATGGCTACATGCAGGGTCCAAGTGTGCCATATGCTAGAGACCATTCCCAAAGCTGCTTATATATGGGAAGCAGACCACATACCCAAAGCAGCTACTCAGCAGCTTGTGGTAGATCTCACCCTGGAGTTGATTGCCAGTCTCATCATGGAGAATAACTACCACCAGCTGCCCAGCCACTCAGCCAGGCCCAGCCAAGTTAACACACAAACATAACCACCACAATGATCATTTGTTTTTGTCATGTATGGTGTTCTTGATGTTATTCCACAACTGGTCTGGTCTTTGGTCATTGGTCTCCAATACATCAAATCTATTCTTCAGATGGTCTCTAAATTCAGATGGAATATGATCAAGGTCATGTGTCAATATCACAGATGATATTGAGCTGACCATTCTTCTTTCCACAAATGTAGTCAATCTGATTTCTGTGTATTCTATCTGGTGAGGTCCAAGTGTATAGCCATTATTTATGTTGTTGAAAAAAGATATTTGCAAGGAACGAGTCATTGGTCTTGCAAATTTTATCATGCTATCTCTGGCATCACTTCTATCCCAAGGTCATATTTTCCAGCTATCAATGACTCTTCTTTGTTTCCAACTTTTCCATTCCAATCACCAATAATTATCAATACATCTTGATTGCATATTTGTTCAATTTCAGATTCCAGAAGTTGGCAAAACTCTTCAATTTTCTTCATCTTTGGGCTTGGTTGGTGTGTATGTTTGAATAATACTAGTATTAACTTGTGTTCCTCGTAGGCATATGGACATTATCCTATCACTGACAGCATTGAACTTCAGGATA
>NW_006921755.1:4772438-4774047 GCF_000298275.1 Orycteropus afer afer
TCGGAAGGAAGGTTGGGCAATCCTACTTCCGTAGTGATACTGCCTCGGAAACCCAAGGAGGGGTCGCTATGAGTCGGGGCCGACTCGATGGCAAAACAACAACAACAACATACTTCATACATTCCACATTCCAATTATTGATGGATGTTTGCAGCTGTTTCTTCCCATTTTGAGTCATATGCCATTAGCAAATGAAGGTCCTGAAAGCTTTACTCCATCCACATCATTAAGGGCAACTCTACTTTGAGGAGGTAGCTCTTCCCCAGTCATATTTTGAGTTCTTTCCAACTTGAATGGCTCATCTTCTGGCACTACATCAGACAGTGTTTCATGGCTATTCATAGTTTTCCAGTAATATAACAGAAAGTGTTCCACTGCTATTCATAAGGTTTTCAGTGGCCAGTTTTTTCAGAAGTGAATGGCCCTGTCCTTCTTCTCAGTCTGTCTTTGTCTGTAAGCTCCTCTGAAACCTGTCCAACATGGGTTACCCTGATGGTATTAGAAATACTTGTAGCATAGCCTCCAGCCTCATAGCAACATGCAAGCCACCACAGTATGATGTCTTGACTGACAAGTGGTGAATATGTAACATATAGCTCAAATAAGCTCACTGCCATTGAGTCGGATCCAGCTTAGCAACCCCTCCTTGGGTTTCTGAGGCAGTATCACTACAGAAGTAGATTGCCCAATCTTCCTTCTTAGGAGCAGTTGGTGGGTTTGAACCTCCAGCCTTCTAGTTAGCAGTCACATGCCTTAGGCACTATGCCACCAGAGCTCCTATGTAATGTATACTATAACATATAACAAATATATGTACTTGTTCCTGTCTTCTTTCACTTAACACCACATCCATCCATGGATATGCCATATGCCATGTAGTAGTATTTAGTTATTCTACTGTTGGAGGATATTGGATTGTTTTAGTTTCTGACTATTCCAGATAACATTGCTATGAATAATTTTGTGCACATCTCTTCATATGCATTTGCAAACATTATCGTGGGCATATATTAATGAGTGGAATTATAGAGTAAAAAACTGTATATTTTCATCTTTAGTAGATAATTTTTTTTCCTAAAGTATTGTACCAATCTATACTTCCACTATTTTTGCTATTGTCAGCTGCTATTGAATCAGTTCTGATTCACAGTGACCTAATGAACGATGGAACGAAACACTGCCTTGTCCTGTGCCATCCTCATAATCATTGCTATGCATGAATCCATCATTGTAGCCACTGTGTCAATCCATCTCATTGAGAGTCTCTCCCTTTTTGTTGATCCTTTATTTTGTTGTTGTTGTTGTTATTGTGTGCCTTTGAGTCAGCCCCAACTCATAGCAACCCCTCCTGGGGTTTCTGGGGCAGTATCTACTACAGAAGTAGATTGCCTGACCTTAATTTCAAGGAGTGGCTGGTGGGTTTCAACTGCTACTTTACCCAGCATGATATCCTTCTCCAGGGACTGGTCCCTTCTGATAAACTGATAAAAGGATGTGAGATGAAGCCTGGCCAACCTCCCTTCCAAACAGCCTTTTGGCTGAACTTTTTTTTTTTTAATTGTGATTTGGGTGAAGATTTACAGAGCAAATTCACTTTCCATACAGCAGT
>NW_006921755.1:4788187-4803245 GCF_000298275.1 Orycteropus afer afer
ATGATGGGCTCAAGTATAGCAGGGATTGTGGGGCTGGCGTGGGATCGGGCAGTGTTTCGTTCTGCTGTGCATGGGGTCACTATGAGTCAGAAATGACTCGACGACACTTAACAACAACAACAACAACAACAAAGAGGTTGGATATGTTTTCATATATTCTATTCCATATGTTTACTGGACTACCTTTGTGTGTGTGTGGGCGTGTGTGTGTGTTTTTGTTGTGTGGCATCGAGTTGGACCCAACTCACAATGACCCCTTCTTGGGTTTCTGAGGCTGTATCACTACAGCAGTAGATTCCCCAACCTTCCTTCAGAGGGGTGGCTGGTGGGCTTGAACCGTCAGCCCTGTGGTTAGCGGTCTAGTGCCTTAGGTACTATGCTACCAGAGCTCCTTCATGATTGTGTAGTAACTGTTTAGTTCTCTTGCCTTTCTTTTCTATTGAGTTGTCCTCCTCTTTCTTTTTCCTGTGTAGGAGTTCTTCATGTATTCTGAAAAAAGCTTTTTTACAGTAGTATTTGTTGGACATTTTCTTCCTTACAGGTGTCTCTTTCACTCTCCCAAAACTCTGATGAATAAAAAATTTCAATTTTAATAAATAACCTCATTTATCAATCTCTTCCTTATGGTGCTTTTATTTACCATTGAGAAATCTTCCCCTACTGAGACATAATGAAGATATTCTTGATTATCTTCTAGGTGGTATATTGTTTTACATTTCACATTTAAATTCAAAATACATCTAAAATTGAAATTTGTATATGGTGTAAAGAGCAGATCAAGTTTCTCCCCCCCCCACACACACACATATAGTCAATAATCCCAATGCCATTTTCTGAGGAGACAATAATTTCCCTAATTGTTAAAGTACCACAATTGTAAATAACATGTCCAGAAATACATAAAAGAGTTCTGGTGGCTCAATGCCTAAGGCATTTGACTGCTAACCAGAAGAATGGTGGTTGAAACCCACCAACCATTTCACAGAAGGGAGACTGGGCAATCTACTTCTGTAAAGGTTTATCACCTCGGAAACTCAATAGGGTTCACTATGAGTTGGAAGTGATTTGATGGCAGATATACATAGATCTGTTTCTGGGCTTATTTAATTTACTTACATATTCATGAGCCAAATCATACTCTCTTAACTACTGTAGCTTTTTAAGATTTGATACGGAATATAGCAAGCTCTCTCTTTACTCTTCTTCAAAAATATTTTTGGCTTTTTGCATTTCTATTTAAATTTGAGAAATAGCTTGATATGTTCTGACCAAAAAAAAAAAAAAAAAACAGTTTGGATTTGGAGTTGGGCTGCATTAAATCTACATTGGAGTTTGGAGTTTGGGAAGAGTTTGAGAAGGAAAGGGGCATCTTTACAAGAATTATATCAGGTAAGTAATTTAATTTTGAGTCATGTTCTTGTCAGGCCTTCTATTGGCTTTTATTTCAATATTACTGTCTTATCCATGTTTGCTCATTTTCCATACTTTTTTTAATGCTTCAATATTATTTTTCATTTTCCTGATAATTTTTAAAGGTTATTATTTGCAAAGCATCATCTCTGTATCCTATGGGAGTTTTTTTTTTTTTTTTAATCTTTTGGTATCAGCATTTCTCATTTACATCTGGTGACCCTTGTTATGAAAGGAAGACTATGCCAAGTAGTTCATCTTGCTCATTTGGTTGTTCTTAGTAAGTGAATACAATGGTTAATTTTGTGTGTCAGTTTGACTAGGTTATGGTGCTACTTGTTTGGTAAACACTAGTCTAGATGCTGCTATGAAGGTATTTAAATATGATTAACATTTACTATGAATAGATTTAGGAGCTCTGGTAGTGTAGTGCCTAAGGAATTTGGCTGCTAACCAGAAGGCCGGTGGTTCAAACCCACCAACCACTCCTTGGAAGGAAGATTGGGCAATCTACTTCCACAGTGATACCACCTTGGAAACCCAAGGAGGGTTTGCTATGAGTCAAATTCGACTCAACGGCAGGGAGTTTGGTTTCGTTTTGGTATGAATAGATTTTAAGTAAAGTAGATTATACTTCATAACATGAATTGGTCTCATCCAATCAGTTGAAGGCTTTTAAGAGCAAAAACTGAGATTTTCCGAAAAAAGAGGGAACTGTGACTCAAGATTGCAACATAGAAATCCTGCCAAGTTCCACCCTGCTTGCCTGCCCTATGAATTTTGGACTCAAAACTGCACCATCTACCTTACCTGAACCTCCAACTTGCCAGCCTGCCTTACACATTTCAGACTTCTAGCTCTCATACCATGTGATACAATTCTTTAAAATCAATCAATCTCTCTCTCTTTCAATAGCATATGCATCACACACACATTGTTTCTCTGGAGAACATGACTGATAGCATGAGTACATCTGTTTTGCCAAAAGGCCTCTCCACTGAATGAGAATGAGGAACACCTACTCTATATGGATAGGTGGCTTCTGTTAGGTTGGTGGGTTCTATTAAGATTTCTTTCAAATGACAAGCAGATGACAGACTGCTAAAAGTTCTCACACATGCCCAAGTTAGAAGACCTTCACTTTTAAGTTATAGTCCATTAGTGGCTTTCATTCCTAAGTAGAGCTGTGTTTTATTTTATTTCCCATTGGGTCTATTTGAAGTCTTTGAATCACTGCACTAGTCAGACCCTTGCTCTTGCTATTATTGTCTTAACTTAGCCTCTTTGCTGTAACTGAAATGCCACACGTTAAAGTTGGTGGCTTTAAAGAATAGAAAGATATTTTCTCACAGTACTGGAGGCTAAAATTCCAAATAGGGTCTCAGCCATATGGATTCCTTCTTTGTCAGTAGCCCTGTGTATTCCTGAGCTATTCTCATGTGTCATCTGTCTTCCCCTCTGTGAGTGTCTGTGAGTCTAATCTGCTATTTTTATAACTCAGAAATGATTAGATTTAGAACTTACCCTACTCAAGTATTATCTGATTAACATAACATACAAAACCCTATTTCCAAACAGAATTACATTCACAAGTAAAGGGGTTAGGATTCTAATATTTCATGCTGTTATTAGGTGTCATCAAGTTGGCTCCAACTCGTAGCACCACCATGTACATCAGAACGAAACTCTGCCTGGTCCTGCACCATCCTCACAATCTTTTCTATGTTTGAGCCTCTGTGTTCAATCTATCTTGTTGGGGTCTTCTCATTTTTTTCTAACCCTCTACTTCACCAAACATGATATCTTTCTCTAGGGCCTGGTCCCTTCTGACAACATTATCACAGTAGGCAAGATGAAGTCTGGCCATTCTCGCTTCCAAGAAGCATTCTGGCTGGGAAAGATTTGTTCACTCTTCTGGCAGTCAATGGCATTTTCAATATTCTTCACCAGCACCACAATTCAAAGGCATCAACTCTTCTTCAGTCTTCTTTGTTCATTGTCCAGCTTTCACATGCATATGTGGTGACTGAAAATACCATGGCTTGGGTATTTGCCTTCAAAGTGACATCTTTGCTCTTAAACACATGAAAGAGGTCTTTTGCAGCAGATTTGCCCAATGCAACAACTGATTTCTTGACTGCTGCATCCATGGGTGTTGACTGTGGATACAAGTAAAATAAAATCCCTAATAATGTCAATCTCTTCTCCATTTATCATGATGTTGTTTCTTGGTTCAATTGTGAGGACTTTTGTTTTCTTAATGTTGAGATGTAATCCATACTGAAGACTTCAGTTTTTGATCTTCATCAGTAAGTGCTTCAAGTCATCTTCACTTTCAGTAAGCAAGATTGTGTCATCTGCATATGGCAGGTTGTTAATGGCTCTTCGTCTCCAACCCTGATGTTGTGATCTTCTTCATATAATCCAGCTTTTCGAATTATTTGCTCATCATACAGATCAAACAAGTATGGTGAAAGTATACAAGCCTGACGCACACACTTTCTGATTTTAAACCATGCAGCATCCCCTTGTCCTGTCCAAATGACAGCTTCTTGGCCTAAGTATGTGTTCCTTATTAGCACAATTAAATGTTCTGGAATTCCCATTCTTCTCAATGTTGTTCATAATTTGTCATGATCCACACAGTCAAAAGCCTCTGCATAGTCAATAAAACACAGGTAAACATCTTTCTAGTATGCTTTGCTTTCCACCAAGATCCAGCCTTTGTTTCATGTCCTGTTCTGAATCCAGGTTGAATTTGTGGAAGTTCTCTGTCAATATACTGCTCATTTAAAACAAAATAAAACAAAAATCAAACTCACTGCCATTGAGTTGATTCTGACTCATAACGACCCCCATTGGGTTTCTAAGGTGGTAAATCTTTACAGAAGTAGATCGCTCCATCTTCCTTCTGTGGAGTGGCTGGTGGGTTTGAACCACCAGCCTTCTGGTTAGCAGTCTTAGGCACTGCACCATAAGAGCTCCTTATATTGCTTATAGGAGTGGCAATGTAATTCAGAATATAGCTTTTGCTCTCATTCTTTCTCAAGCAATGTATCCCTCTACTTTAACACAGTTTGCAGGACTCTTGCCAGGATCTTGCTGTTGCATGTAAGCTATGGAGGAAGTCAGTGGGACAAATATGTTCTATAAAAATTCTTCTGATTTACTTCCCTAATTTCTATGTCACAGTCTTTTTATGTCCCAATACTGATCTTGGAACTTTCCCAAGGTTATGCCAAGAAAAATGGCTCCCCAGTCATCTAAGATGCAACTCTTGGTCTCTTCTCATCTGGAGCAAAGAAGAATGAAAAAAATCAAAGTTGTTTGGAAAAAATTAAGCCAAAGATACAGTGGACCATGAGGACATCAGCTTTCATAACCCTGAGACCAGAAGAACTGGATTATATACCCAGCTACCAGTGCCAACCACTCAAAAAGGGATCAAAATTGGAGATCCCAGATAGAGTGTGTGTGTGGGGGAAATGTGGAACCAAAGTCAAGAACTCAAAAATGACCAAAATTACTGGTCAGGGAGTGATTGGTGGAACCCCAGAGACTATGGCCCGGCTTATCCTTTGGGCCTAGAAATGTACTCACTTCCATGGATTGGGTCTCAGCCCAAAAGAAAGACCTACATGCAGAACACTTACCCCAGAGAGATGCACCCACCTACCTTAGGGAGATGTACCCCTTAGATCAGTCAGCCATGAGACATCAGAGGGGCAATGTTCACATAAAGGGAAAGCTGGGCACAGAGGAATGCATAGATAAGAAGGGCACGGGGAGGGGATAGCCACAGGGAGGAGAGGAGAGGAGAGGTTTCTGTGGTTGGGGATTGTAATCCAGGCCATGAAATCAAATGTGCATGAACTGTTGAATGTAAAACAAATCTGCCTTGTTAATTTGCACTGAAAGCACAAGAAAAATAAATTTAAAAAAAGGAAATACCTCCCATCTCCAGAGAAGCTTTGTTTTTGCATGCTTTGAGTTGCAATATCCTCACTTGATTATAGCGTTCTGCAAAAAATAGAGAAGAAATACCAGAAGAAGAGTTAAAATTGGGAGACTCTGGACCCTCCATGGTTTAGTCCTTGGACCATTTCTCTTTCCTGCCTATATTCATTCTCTAAGTCATCTCATCTACTCTCATGGTGTTAAAATCATATATATGCTAATGACTCCCAAGTGTATATCTGGAATCCCTGAACTAGGACTCAGTTCTCCAACAGCTTACATGACATCACCATTTAAAAATCTAATTGATATCTCAAATTTAACATGACCATAGCTAACCCCTTGATATCTCCCTCACCCCCAATAAACCTCTGTCTACAATCTTTCCCATCTCACGTAAATGGCAATTCAATCCTTTCCTAAATGTTCTTGTCATTTATTTAATCTTCTCTTTCTGAGCGTGTTTCATACATTTGTAATACAATTGATAGTTTTGTTACATTCTGCATTTCATCCTAGAATTCCCCTAACAATCAAAATGTTTATAAAACTTGCATACATTAAGGTTCAATCTTTGAGCTATAAAAGGTGATGAGTTTTGAAAAATACACACTGTCTTGTATCAACAATTACAGAATAGTTTTATCATCCTTAAAAAATGCCCTTTGTGTCACCTATTCAAACCTCTTTTTCCTTCTCCCTGACCCTCTAGCAACCATTGACCTTTTTTCCTGTCTCTATAGTTTTACTTTTTCTAGAATATCATATAGTTGGAATCATACATTATGTAATATTTTCAGACTGGCTTCTTTCACTTAGCAATATACATTGAAAATTTGTCCTTTTTTTCATGCCTTGATAGCACTTTTCTTTTTATTACTGAATAACATTCCATTGTGTACAGTTTGTTTATCCATTCAACTATTGAAGGATATCTTGGTTGTTTCCAGTTTTTTGTCATTATAAATACAGTTGCTATAAAAATTCATGTGCAGGTTTTTATGTGAACATAATTTTTCATATCTGTTGGGTAAATGTCTAGGAGCATGATTGCTGAATTGTATGATAAGGTTATGGTTAGATTTCTAAGTAACTGCTAAATTATTTTCCAAAGTAGTTGCACTATTTTGCATTTCCACCAGTTTTGAAGAAAGTTTCTATTGCTCCACATCCTTGCCAGCAATTGGTATTGTCAGAATTTTTAATATATATGTACATATATATTTTAGTGATTCTAATCAGTATGTAGTAGTATTTCATTGCTTTAATTTACAATTCCATAATTGCAAATAACAAAGAGTTTGAGGATGGTGTATGATCAGGCAGTGTTTCGTTCTGTTGTACAGAGTCACTGTGAGTTGGAGCCAACTCAATGACACCTAACAACAGCAATGACAAATGATCCTGAGCATCTTTCCAATTGTTTACTTTCTGTCTTTTTGTCTTCTTTGGTGTGGTATCTCTTCAGATCTTTTGCCAATTTTTAAAAATTGGGTTATGTGCTTTCTTATTGTTGGTTGAGTCAAGAGTTCTTTGTACATTTTGAATACAAATCTTCATCAAGCATGTGTTTTGCAAATATTTTCTCCTAGTCTGACTTGTCTTTTCATTCTCTTAACAGTATCTTTTACAGAGAAGTCCTTAATTTTAATAAAGTTCATTTTTTTTTTTTTTTTTTTTTTTTACATAGACCATGCTTTTGGTGTTTTATCTAAAAACTCATTGCCAAACTCAGGGTCACTTAGATTTTTTTCCTATATTTTCTTCTATGACTTATACAGTTTTATGTTGTATGTTTAGATCTGTGATACATTTACAGTTAAATTTTGTGAACTTTAGAGATAAATTCTGTGTCTAGGTTTATCTTTTTATATATGGACATCCATTGTTCCAGTACCAGTTGTTGAAAAGACTATCCTTTCTCTTTTGGATTGCCTTTCTTCCAATGTCAAAGATCAATTGACTACATTTGTGTGAAACTATTTCTGGGTTTCATTGATCCATATTTCTACTGTTGTTACAAAAACACAGTCTTGGTTATTGTAGTTTCACAGTAAATCTTGAAATTAGGTGATGTGACTCTTCCAACAATTTCCTGATTTTAGTGTTGTGTCAAGGTCTTTTGTCTTTCCACATGTATTTTAGAATTAGATTGTTGATATTTACAAAACATGTTGCTGAGATTTTGGTTGGAATTATATTCAAGCCATAGATGAAGTAGGCAAGAATGAATATCTTAACACCATCAAGTCTTTCAGCCCATAAACATGAGTATCTCTCTATTTATTTGGGTCTTCTTTCATCAGAATTTTTACTTTTCTGTATATCGATCCTGTACATATTTTGTTTGATTCATTCCTAAGTATTTAACTTCTTTTTGAAAACATTCTTATTATTGTAAATGATATAATAAAGAAAGTTGACTTTTGTCTATCAATCCTATATTCTGTGAACTTGCTATACTCACTTATTAGTTCCAAGATGTATTATTATTATTTGTGAATTTTTTACATGGGTAACCATGTCATCTGTGAGCAAAGACAGTTTTATTTCTCCTTTTCTAATCCATATATCTTTTATCTTCTTTTCTTGTATTTTTCCACTAGCTAACATTTTCACTAAAATGTCAAAGAGTCTGTTTCTGGGCTTCTCATAGGTAAACAAAAGCATCATTGAGTTTATCTAAGTCATATTTGGAAGGGCGTTTCTTTGCAATAAGCAGTTTTTCTGGATACAAAGGGAAGGGACATTTAATTTCTTAACTCTCCCTGTCTTCCAGGATAAAGAGCACAGGCAAAATTCATCATCATCATGGGTTAAAACTATCAGGAAAGTTTAAGGTAATTTAAGGACTACATTTTTCCTATAGAGAAACTGAGCCTCAAATAGATTAAGACACACAATGATTTAGGGTGAAAAGTTGTGCTGGAACATGGGCCCCCATACTACAAGTTTGGTTTTCTTTCCAACATGCTGTTTTATGGACAATCTGGATTTAATTTAACTTTATGCTTTCCAACAAAGGCAGTTTATTATTTGTATAGCAAGTATTTATTTGATTTCATGCCTTTCACATAAATAGATTTTCAAATGTGAAAATAGATCTTTTGTCAGACTTGTTACACAGCTTTTCAGAGATCAGAATAGATTAATATAATTACAATGCACTTCCTTCTGGTTTTGTTAGTATGCACTGAATGTCACATAGCATCAAATCCTTGTCAATGCTAAAGATGAAGGGAGAATATCTTCCATGAAGATCTTACTCTAAGACTGCATCTACCTTACATCTTCATTCCCTTGTTTCCATATTTAGTAATGACTCTTTATTTTTAATTCCTAGAGAAATTATCTTATTGACAAACTCTTGCCATAGTCCTCTCAATGGACAAAATGACTCTACCCAATTACAAAAAAAATTTGCTATGAGAACATAAGACATTTTTAATTTCTTCCATTGTCACATGGAGGATTTCATACCCTTGCTCACAGTCCAATACCGCTCTTGATTTATGTTCATCTTCCTCCTGATGCAGGATTGATGTTTGAATGAGAGGGAGAAAGCTTTGAGCTTCCCCTAAGTTAGTAGACTGTGCCACTAAATGTTGGCATGACTCAAGTCAGAGATGGTTTAGATTTTACTTTCCAAAGCATAGTGTTGAACTCCTCATCTCCTTTCTCATATAAAACTAACTGAATTATATTTTGGAAATGTATATGCTTCAAGAAACTGAACACTGTATATTTATTAATTGATTAATTAATTCCAGCAAACAAGTAAGGAAGGCTAGCCATGGGCAAGACACTACGTTTGGTCCTGAAGAAACAGCACTGGAAAAGTATAGATTAGGTAGGTCCTTGCTTTGACGCAGTTTAAAACTTGGTGGAAAAACAGATATTGAGAAAAAAATCTTAAGTGTGATGGGGCATATGAAGAAAATTAGGGTGCTAATAAGGGTGTAAAATGTGATCAGGTAGAGGGGTGGCAGGTGGGTTAACTTAGTCCAGAAGGTTTCTCTGAGAAAATTACGCTTAAACCAAAATCTTCAGGACACATACCAAAAAAACTCAAACCACTTGGATCAAGTTGATTCCAGCTCAAGGCAATTCCATGTGTTGCAGAGTAAAACTCTACTTCACAGTGTTTTCAAGGCTGTGACCTTTCAAAAGGAGATTACTAGGCTTTTTCTCCAAGGTACTTTTGATGAGTTTGAACTGCCAGCTTTTCAGTTAGTAGTCCAGCTTAACCATATTTACTACCCAGGGAGCATAGGCGTTATGCAGGCAGTGGAGTCACGCTGGGAAGGATCATCATATTGCATGACATAGTCCTACTTTGAGAGAGAATTAAGCTTCTCCTTTCTTTACAAGGCAGAAAGAAACTAGAGAAGGTCTTAAGTAAAGCCAACACTAGAGTTTAGTGTACTTTTGGAAAACTAGTTGCTAATGCTTTATCCTGGAAATATATTACAGATAATGGGGATTAACTCATCCTGATATCTTCTTCAAAAAGCTTCATGGAATCAGTAGGGTTACAGTCTTTCTATAATAGATATTCAAACCATAAAAACCAAAATCACTGCCATCCAGTCGGATCCGACTCTTAGCGACCCCTTCTTGGGTTTCCAAGGTGGTGTCACTATGGAAGTAGATTGCCCAACCTTTCTTCTGAGGAGAGCCTGGTGGGTTTGAACTGCCAGCCTTCTGGTTAGCAGTCAAATACCTTAGGCACTATGCCACCAGACCTCTTATAATAGATATACTAACTTGCAATAAATAGTCTCTCCATGTAAATTATCAAATTGTGTGGTTATCAGAAAGTTTACTACAAAGGAAAAAAAAATCTGAAGCAGCAATTTCCCCAAATGTGGTGACAGCTACTAAAAGAACATCCTACCTCATTATTATGAATATATGAATCATTCTAGCAGTTCACTGTGAATTTTTTTTTCAATCATTTACAAGAAAACATCTGCTACAACTAGGTGATTGATTAGCTGAAAAGTATGTGGCAATTTTGTTTTTTAAGATTGCTTTCCAAAATACCTTCATTTCACCCTTCACTTCATTCAGGTGCATATATTATGGCATAAGGGGTCATTTCCAGAATTTTCTGAATCAGTAGAAGCAAATTTCTGAAAAGGCTCATAATAAGAAGTTTTTGCTTCACTCAGAGTTTGAACATTCATTGTGCTTACTCCCCCCCACTTTCAAAGAGTTCCACCTCCACCCTCAAAGCTCACTTCCAGGATACTTCTTCAAGGTTAATGTTTAAATATTAATGAAGTCTAGCCATCTCTTAAGAGATAAGAAAGTAAACAGACTAGCCAGGAGAACAAGGTTTCCAAGACTGCACATAAAGGAATGTTAATGCATCTTTAATAATGAAAACAATACATTTTCAATCTTAGACTTAAAGTAACTATGGTTACAAAAGCCTTGTATTGCTTCACCTTCATTTAGTTCCTTTCACTGTGGATCCACCTCTGTCATCAACAGAGAGTGTCTTGGTGTTAATGGACCCTCAGTTTGTCATCATGAGAATACAAAGATTACATATCTTATGAATAGAAGAGTGTAAATTTCTTTATCTGCTTGAGAGGTGTCTTTTCAAGAAGAGAGACTTAGTCAACAAAGAGAAGAGAAGTGTTCTTAGTTTAAAGCAACTTTCTAAATAAAGAATCACTGGCTTTCTATTGTATCTGAAGTGTTTTGTTACCATTGATTACCTGGTAAGTGCTTCATGTCTTTAAAGCCCTAGTCCTGATGTTGACTAAGTGCTTCAAAAAGAACCTCTGCACATACTTGGATGTAGGGGCCAAGAAGATGATATTTTCCAGATAGAATTTAAAATATTGCATTTAGGATTAATTGGAGACATCTTCTCAAAGTGTTAAGGACATGGGAAATTATTCACACAGCATTAGAAACAAAGCAAGACTCAGTATTATGTATGTAATTCATTCTTAAAAAAATGGCTTTAAATATATAAAGATGAAAGGAACGACATGAAAATATACACAGTAGTTATCTAAATGGATTTTTTAAAATAATAAACATGAATTATTTTAATAATCAGGAAAAACCAATAAATGTTATATAAGTTTGTTTTGTTTTGTTTTGTAAACAGCTGCAACCTTGGCAATTATGAAAAGGATTCACTTCTAATTTGAGACATTCTCACAGCATGTTGGCAAATAAGAAATATTAGGAGTTGTTAAAGAATTGGAGATTTTTTACCTGGAGAAAAAAGAATAATGAAACATGAAAACTTGCTTCAATCATTTGAAAGACCGTCATATAAAGGAGCCTCAAAACTCAGTTTCCAAATCCAGACATCCTATGGAAACAGCACTAGTCTTGATTTAAGAAAGACATTTCCATCAATAAAGGAACGAGTTCATGCTCAAGAATTACTGAAGATATTCAAGAAGAAGCTGGGTGGATGTCAGACACGCAATTATAAAAATGATTGCTTGACTGAATGAGAATTGACTGTGGTGTTTTCAAGTTCCTTTTCAATTCTTGGATTCTGTTATTTTAACCCTGCTAAAATATTTGCCCAACACTCCAGAGGTTGGAAGGCCTAGGCTTTTCTTTCAGTTCTTCCATCCCCCCTTGTCCTTATTTTAACACAGAGCTCTGAGTTGTGCAAGGAGTCACTGGGGAAAATTACCCTTAAGAACAATGCAAAAAGGCAGCAAATTGCTTTGATAAAGTCTTTGATATAAGTAGAATCAAAAGTGACAAAAAACAGTGATTTGTCTAATTTACTGCAATGTGTTAATCACGTACCGTGATGTTTTGGTTTAGAGTTTCCAGGAGATTGAGACACAGATCAGATCACAGAGAATAAAATGCACTAAAATTTCTACAACTCATCTGATTACACATTTAGACATAACTCATGTTAGCCATCCTATAAGTTTCATACCATCTTGCATGTAAATGTTCAAAGGCATTAGAGAAAGCCCCTAATTTCAAATATGTCATATTAAAGTTTCTATACTTATTTTCTGAGTTCTAATTTTTGATTTAGAAAGTTCTCCTATTATGAGACAGTATTTATATGGACTGCAGACTTGTTCTATATAAATGAAAGGGTATAAAAAGGGTCACTACGTCAAGGGTTGTTATCAGGATTTAGTGTGTTAATGCAAATAAAATGCTTAGACCAGCTTCTAGCACTTAGTAAGAATGCAAAATTTTTGTGTCCTCATTATTGTTAACATTTTTATTATTAACAAGTGAAAATTATATTCCATAGTGCAGATTCCACTTACATTTCTTGAGCACCTGCATTTTCCAGGCATGTGTTGTCCTTAGGTACCTTCAAGCTGATTTCCACTCACAGCAACCATGTGAAATACAGAATGAAATACTACCAGGTCTCACAATCAGTGCTGTAGAGCCAATTGTTGCAGCGACTGTGTCAATTTATCTTTTTGAGGAACTTCCTCTTTTTTTCACTGAGCCTGTACTTTACCACACATGATACCCCTCTCCTGGTCTGGGTACCTCTTGATAACATGTCCAAGGTATGAGAGACAAAGTCTTGCCATCTTTGCTTCTAAGGAGCATTAGGTCTGTATTTCTTCCAAGACAAATTTGTTCTTTCTCCTATTAGTCCACGGTATATTTACTATTCTCTGCTAACACCGTAATTCAAAAGCATCAGTTCTTCACACCACTTGTCTGTCAGTTTGTCACACGGTGGCAGCTTGCTTGTTGCTGTGAGGCTGGAGGCTATGCCACCAGTATTTCAAACACTAGCAGGGTCACCCATGGCAGACAGGTTTCAGTGGAGCTTCCAGACTAACACAGATTAGGAAGAAGAAAAAGGCCATCCACTTCTCAAAGAATTGGTCAGTGAAAACCTTATGAAGAGCAGTGAAACACTGTCTCATGTATTACTGGAAAACTTTATGATATAGCCCTGAAACATTGCCCAATATAGTGCTGGAAGATGAGCCCCACAGGTCAGAAGGCAATCAAAATATGACTGGGAAAGAGCTACCTCCTCAAAGTAAAGCTGATGTTAATGATATGGATGGAGTAAAGCTTTTGGGACCTCCATTTGCTGATGTGGCATGATGCAAAATGAAAATAAAGAGCTGCAAACTTCCATTAATAATTGTAATGTGGAATGCATGAACTATGAATCTAGGAAAATTAGAAGTTGTCATAAATGAAATGGAACGCATAAAGATCACCATCCTAGGCATTAGTGAGCTGAAATGGACTGTTTTTGGCCATTTTGAATCAGACAGCCATATGATCTACTATGCTGGGAATGACAAATGAAGAGGAATGGCATGGCATTTATCTTCACAAAGAATGTTTCAAGATGTGTCCTGAAGCACAATGCTGTTAGTGATAGGATAATATTCATACACTTACGAGGAAGATGAGTTAATATTACTATTATTCAAATTTATGCACCAACCACCAAGGCCAAAGATGAGGAAATTGAAGATTTTTACCAACTTCTGCAGTCTGAAATTGACCAAACATGCAATCAATTAGTATTGATTATTGCTGGTGATTAGAATGCAAAAATTGGAAACAAAGAAGAATCATCAGTAGTCAGAAAATCTGGCCTTGGTGATAGAAATAATACTGGAGATTGCATGATAGAATTTTGCAAGACCAATGACTTAGTCATTGCAAATACCTTTTTTTCAACAACATAAATGGAGGCTATAAATATGGACTTTACCAGATGGAATACACAGGAATCAGATTGACTACATCTGTGGCAAGAGGCGATGGAGAAGATCAATATCTTTACCCAAGACAAAGCCATGAGCTGAGTGTGGAACAGACCATCAATTGCTCATATGCAAGTTCAACTTGAAGTTGAAGACAATTGAAACAAATCCACAAGAGCCAAAATATGGCCTTGATTTTATCCCTCTCGAATTTAGAGATCATCTAAGGACTAGATTTGATGCTTTGAATACCAACAATCGAAAACTAGAGGAATTGTGGGGTGACATCAAGAACATCATCCATGAAGAAAGCAAAACGTCATTAAAAAGACAGGAAAGGAAGAAAAGATCAAAATGGATGTTAGAAGAGACTCTGAAACTTGCCCTTGAACAGAGAGTAGCTAAAACAAATGGAAGAAATGACAAGATGAAAGAGCTGAGCCGAATATTTCAAAGAGCAGCTTGAGAAGACAAAGTCAATTATTATAATAAAATGTGTAAAGACCAGGCATTAGAAAACCAAAATAGAAGAACGTGCTCAGCACTTCTCAAGCTGAAAGAACTGAAGGAAAAATTCAATCCTCAGGTTGCAATATTGAAAGGAATTTCAGAAGGTGACATATGATCAATAACCAGTGCCACTGAAGGAAGAAGTCAAAGCTGCACTGAAGGAATTGGTGAAGAACAAGGTTCCAGGAATTGATGGAATACCCATTGAGATGTTTCAACAAATGGATGCCCCGCTGGAGACACTAACTCATCTATGTCAAGAAATTTGGAAGACAGCTACCTGACTGACTGGAAAACATCCATATTTGTACCCATTCCAAAGAAAATGATGACACAGAATGTGAAAATTATCAAACAATATATTAATATGACACTCAAGTAAAATCTTGCTGAAGATAATTTAAAAATGGTTGCAGCAGTATATTGACAGAGAACTTCCAGAAATGCAAGCTGGATTCAGAAGAGGATGT
>NW_006921755.1:4803345-4806013 GCF_000298275.1 Orycteropus afer afer
GGAAGATATCCATATTTTTGCCCATTCCAAAGAGAGGTGATCCCGCAGAAGGTGAAAATTATCGAACAATACCATTAATATCACATGCAAGTAAAATCTTGCTGAAGATAATTTAAAAATGGTTGCAGCAGTATATTGACAGAGAACTTCCAGAAATGCAAGCTGGATTCAGAAGAGGATGTGGAATGAGGGATAGCATTGCTGATGTCAGATGGATCTTGGCTAAAACAAAGAATATGAGAAAGATGTTTACTTGTGTTTTATTTACTATGCAAGAGCATTTGATTGTGTGGATCATAACAAATTCTGGATAACATTGAGAAGAATGAGAATTCCACAACACTTAACTGTACTCATGAGGAACCTGTACATAGACCAGGAGGCTATCATTCAAACAGAACAAGGGGATACTGCATGGTTTAAAGTCAGGAAGGCAGTGTGTCAGGGTTGTATCCTTTCACCAAAGTTATTCAATCTGTATGCTGAGCAAACAATCCAAGAAACTGGACTATATGAAGAAGAGCATGGCATCAGGATTAGAGGATGACTCATTAACAACCTGTGACATAGAGATGACACAAGTTTGCTTGGTGAAAGGGAAGATGACTTGAAGCATTTAGTGATGAAGATTAAAGACTACAGTCTGCAGTATGGATTACATCGCAACATATATAAAACGTAAATCCTCACAACTGGACCAATAAGCAGCATCACGAAAAATAGAGAAAAGATTGAAATTGTCAAAAATTTCATATTTCTTGGTTTCATAATCAACATCAGTGGAAGCATCAGTCAAGAAATCAGATGATGTATTGCACTGGGCAAATCTGCTGCAAAAGACTTCTTTAAAGTGAAGAGCAAAGATGTCACTTGGAAGACTAAGGTGCACCTAACCCAAGCCCTGGTATTTTCAATCTCCTTATATGCATGTGAAAGCTAGGCAATGAATAAGGAAGAATAGAGTTGATGCTTTTGAGGAGCTCCAGTGGCATAGTACCTAAGACATGTGACTGCTAACCAGTAGTCTGGAGGTTCAAACCCACCAGCCACTCATCAGAAGGAAGGTTGGTCAATCTACTTCTGTAGTGATACCACCTTGGAAACCCAAAGAGGGGTCACTATGAGTCGGATCCAACTCGACAGCAGTGCATTGCATCTTTTTGTTATATTGTTGGCAAAGAATACTGAAAGTACCATAGATGGACTGCTAGAAAAACCAACAAATCTGTCCTAGAAAAAGTGTAGCTGGAATGCTCCTTGGAAGCAAGTATGGCCACACTTTTTCTCACCTACTTTGGTTATGTTGTCAGAAGGGACCATTCCCTAGAGGATATCATGGTTGGTAAAGTGGAGGGTCAATGAAAAAGGGGAAGGCCTTCAACAAGATGGATTGTCACTGTGGCTGCAATGATGGGCTTAGGTGTAGCAAAGATTGTGAGGCTGGTGCAGGACCGGGCAGTGTTTCATTCTGTGCATGGGGTTGCTATGAGTCAGAGGTGACTCAATGACACCTAACAACAAAAACAATTCTTCTTTTGTCTTCCTTATTTACTACCCAGCTTTTACAGGCATATGCGACAATTGAAAACATCATGACTTAGGTCAGGTATACTGTGTTAGACTGGGTTCTCTAGAGAAACAAAACCAGTAAAGCTTATATATATAGAGAGAGAGAAATTTGTCTTAGGAAAATTGCTCACACGCTTATAGAAACTGGCAAGTCCAAAATTCTTGGATCAAATGTCAAGCCGAAGGCTTTTACCAACTCTTGCAGCTGCAGGGGCTGAGGAGCTCAAGGTTGGCAGGTAGTATACTGGTTGTTGACTCCAACGAATGACAAATCCAAGATCTCCAGGCTGAATGGTGGATTGTTCACTCACAGACAGTTGTAGGCAGCACAATAGAATCCTAATCCACAGAAGAATCTCTTTTCCCAGGATGTCCATAAATATACTGGAAGCAGGCCACACCCCTAGGGAAACTCCCTTTCAATGGATTGACTGCTCAAAACATATTCATCTGATCTCATCATGGGAATAACCACATCACAACTGCTTAAACCACACAGAATTGTGGTCCAGCCAAGTTGACACACAGCTCCAACTATCACATATACCTTAGTCTTCAAGTGACATATTTGCTTTAACACTGTAAAGAAATCTTTTGCAGCAGATTTGCCCAATGCAATGTGTTATTGGATTTTACACCTTTTCTGACTTTAAACCATATAGTAACCCCTTGTTCTATTTGAACAACAGTCTTTTGGTCTGCGTACAGGTTTCACATGAGCATAACTGAGTGTTCTGGAATATCCATTCTTTGAAATGTTATCCAGAATTTGTATGATCTGTTACAATGCTTTTGCATAGTCAATAAAACACAATAAATACCTTTTTTGTATTCTCAGCTTTCAGCAAAGATCTATCTGACATCGGCAATTATATTCCTCATTCTGCATCTTCTGAATCTGGCTTGAATTTCTGGCAATTCCCTGACCATGTGCTGCTGCATCTGTTTTTAAATTATCTTCAGCAAAACTTTACTAGCACGGGATCTTAATGATACTGTGTGATGCTTTACAATTTCTATTCTTTCTCTAGTATGAGCAAAAATATGGATATCTTCCAGTCAGTTGGCCAAGCAGCTATCTTCCAAATTCCATGGCATA
>NW_006921755.1:4806543-4809103 GCF_000298275.1 Orycteropus afer afer
CCTTACCAAGCATGATATCCTTTTCCAGGGACTGGTACCTTCTGATAACATGACCAAAGTAAGTGAGATGAACTCTGGCCATTCTCACTTCTAAGGAACATCCCAGATGTGCTTTTTCTAAGACAGATTTGTTTGTTCTTCTGGAAGTCCATGGTATTCTCAGTATTCTTCACCAATACCACAATTCAAACGCATCAATTCTTCAGTCTTATTCATTGTCTTTCATGATCATATGAAGCAATTGAAAATACCGTAGCTTGAGTTAGGCACACCTTAGTTACCCAAGTGACATCTTTGCTTCTTAACACTATAATGAAGACTTTTGAAGCAGATTTGAACAGTGCAATATGATGTCTGATTTCTTCACTGTTGCTTCCATGAGTGTTGATTGTGGATTCAAGTAATATGAAATCTTTGACACCTTCAACCTTTTCTCCATTTATCATGAGGTTGCTTATTGCTCCAGTTGTAAGGATTTTTGTTTTCTTTAAGTTGAGGTGTAATCCATACTGAAGACTGTAGTCTTTGATCTTCATCAGTAAGTGCTTCAAGTCTTCTTTCCTTTCAGCAAGCAAGGTTGTATCATCTGCATATCACAGATTGTTAATGAGTCTTCCACCACTCCTGATGCCATGTTCTTCTTCATGTAGTCCATCTTCTTGGATTATTTGCTGAGCATACAGATTGAGTAAGTATGGTGAAAGGATACAACTCTGATGCACCCCTTTCTTGATTTTAAACCATGTGGTATCCCCTTGCTCTGTTTGAATGACAGCCTCTTGGCCTAACTACACGTTCCTCATGAGCACAATTATGTCTTCTGGAATTCCCATTTGCAATGTTATCCATAATTTGTTATGATGCACACAATCACATAGTGTGGTATTTATTGACTTAGCATAGTCAATAAAGCACAGGTTAACATCTTTCTGGTATTCTTTGCTTTCAGCCAAGTTCCATCTGACATCAGCAATGATATCCCTAGTCCCACATCCTCTTTTGAACCCAGCTTGAATTTCTGGAAGTTCCCTGACAGTATACTGCTGCAGCCATTTTTGAATTATCTTCAGGAAAATTTACTTGCATGTGATATTAATGATATTGTTCAATAATTTCCACATCCTGTTGGATCACCTTTCTTTGGATTGGACAATACTATGACCTCTCTTCCAGTCAGTTGACCAGGTAATTGTTTTCCAAATTCACTGGCATAAACAAGTAAGCACCTCCAGCACTGCATTCATTTGTTGAAAATTTCAATCAGTATTCCATCGATACCTGGAGTCTTGGTTTTTGCCAATTCTTTCAATGGATCTTAGACTTCTCTCTTCAGTACTATTGGTTCTTGATCACATGCTTCTTCCTGGAATTTTTAAACATCATTTAATATTTTTGGGGTACAGTGACTCTGTATTCCTTCTTCTTTGATGCTTCTTGCATTGTTCAATATTTTGCCCATAGAATCCTTCAATATTGCAACTCAAGTCTTGAATTTTCCCTTCAGTTCTTTCAGCTTAAGAAATACCAAGCATGTTTTTTCTCTTTTGGTTTTCTAATTCTAGGTCATTTCATATTTCATTACAATACTTTACCCTGTCTTCTGAAGCCACCCTTTGAAATCTTCTGTTCAGCAATTTTATTTCAATATTTCTTCCATTCACTTTACCTACTCTCCTTTCAAGAGCAAGTTTCAGAGTCTCTTCTGACATCCAGTCTTATCTGCCTCTTGTCTTTTTAATGACTTTGCTTTCTTCATGCCTGACGTTCTTGATGTCTTCCCACAACTCATCTGGTCTTCGGTCATTAGTGTTCAATGTGTCAAATCTGTTCTTCAGAAGGCTTCTAAATTCAGGTGGGATATAATCAAGGTTGTGTTTTGGCTCTTCTGGACTTATTTTAATTGTCTTTAGCTTCAACTTGAACTTGCATAAGAGCAATTGCTGGTCTGTTCCATGGTCAGCCTTTTGCCTCCCTCTTTCTACAGATACACTCAATTTCATTCCTGTGTATTCCATTTGGCTAGATCCATTTGCACTGTCACCATTTATGTTGTTGAAAAAAAGTATTTGCAATGAATAAGTCATTGGTCTTGCAATATTTTTTCCATATGATCTCTGTTGTCATTTATATCACCAAAGCCATGTTTTCCAACTACTGATATGTCTTCTTTGTTTCTAATTGTCGCTTTCCAATCTTCAGTAATTGTCAATACATCTTGATTACATGTTTGGTCAGTTTTATTTCTATTTTATTTACCTTAAGAGCTTGTTTTACATTCAAAGTTACATGTACATTTAGTTTCATTCCCCATTTACCATGTCCAGCTCTAACCCAGTCTCCTCTCCTCCCTACCATGTAACCCTCCCCCTGTGCCCTTCATTTTTATGTGCTCCTATTTGTCCTAAATTTCCTCAATTTAAATGTTGGTCCTCTGGTGCCCTGTGGCCTATTGCTCTAAGGGTTGTATTACCATAGAGTATGTGGGTGCATCATCTTGGGTTGAGTGGTCTGCATGTACATCTTTTTAACTCTTGGGCAAAGAGCCAGCTGCTGGGGGTGC
>NW_006921755.1:4810008-4810684 GCF_000298275.1 Orycteropus afer afer
CCCTTCTTTGTCTTTTTACAGTAATGGGCTCATACAGTACTTGTCTTTCTGTGATTGACTTATTTCACTAAGCATAATGTCCTCCATGTTCAGTCACGTTGTGAGATGATCCGTGTACCCCTCATTGTTCTTTAGTGTAGCATAATATTCCATTGTGTACATGTACCATAATTTGGTTATCCATTCATCCATTGATGGGCATTTAGGTTGTTTCCATCTCTTTGCTATGGTGAATTGTGCTGCGATGAACATAGGTGTACATATGTCTGTCCGTGTGGTATCTCTCAACTCTTTAGGATATATTCCTAGTAATGGAATTGCTGAGTCAAATGGTACTTCTATTTTCAGTTTTTTAAGGAAACACCATACTGTTTGCCACAATGGTTGTACCATTTTACAATCCTACCAGCACTGCACAAGATTTCCAATCTCTCCACAACCTAACCAGCATTTGTTACTTTCTGACCTGTTGAACTTTGCTATTATTGCTGAGGTGAGATGATATCTCATTGTTGTTTTAATTTGTATCTCTCTAATGATTAATGATCGGGAGCAATTTCTCATGTGTTTGCCGGCTGTCTGTATATCATCTTTGGTGAAGTGTCTGTTCAAGTCTTTTGCCCATTTGTGAATTGGGTTATTTGTCTTTTTGGTGTTGAGGTGTTGAAGTTTTCTA
>NW_006921755.1:4825264-4828372 GCF_000298275.1 Orycteropus afer afer
GGATAGCTGCCAGACTGCAGTTCCATCTGTCTCCTTTTTTCGTATTTTCATGCAAATTCTTCTGCTAGTTGGGGTTTAGTCCACTTCTATATCCTTCGCTTCAAGGCTCAGGGGTCCAGGATTATCTTCTGTGTCTGTGTTAATTGGTTTACCTTTTCTTTGTTGAAGAGGGTCTGTGTAGTCTTTCTGCCTTGTCTGCCATCTTACCGTAACTAGTGTACAATGTTTTATGGTCTTATTTTGAGTTTCTATTTCTGACTTGGTTTTAGTTTTGATGCCATGTATCCTGATTTTGTTGATCTCTGTTGTGAGTTCTCTATTGGAAGAACTTCCTTAAGCATTTCTTGTAAAGTTGGTCTGGTTTTCAAAAAATCCCTTAATTTCTTTTTGGTTGAGAATGTCTAGATTTTGCCTTCATATTTGACATATAATTTGGCTCTATATAGCTTTCTAAGGCAGCTCTGGTGGCATAGTGCCTAAGGCACTTGACTGCTAACGAGAAGGCTGGGAGTTCAAACTCATCAGCCACTCCTCGGAAGGAATATGGAGCCGTCTACTTCCACAGTGATACTGCCTCAGAAACCCAAGGTGGGGTCACTATGGGTCGGGTCCAACTCGATGGCACAGAACAACAACAACATAGGATTCTTGGTTGGAAGTTGTTTTCCTTCAGAGTTTTACATATGCTGTCCCATTTCCTTCCTGCCTTCATGGTTTCTTTTGAGTAATTGGAGCTCAGCCTAACTATTTGATTATTATGAGTAATATTTCTTTTGTCCTGGGCAGCTCTCAAAATTTTTTCTTTGCCTTTGGTTTTGGAGAGTTTGATTATAATATGCCTCAGTGTTTTTCTCTTGGAATCTATCTTGTGTGGGGTTCTATGAGCTTCTTGGACAAATATATTTTCTTTTTTCATGATATGAGGGAAGTGTTTTGTTAGCAGGTCTTCCATAATTTTCTCAGTGTTTTTTTTCACCTCTTCTTTTTCTGGAATTCCAATGAGTTGTGTGTTGTTTCTTCTTGTGTCATCCCATACAATTCTTAGGTTCTCTTCATTTCTCTTAAATCTTTGTTCTGATTTTTCTTCATACAGACTGGTGTCCAGGGATTTGTCTTCTAGTTGAGATATGCATTCTTCAGCTAATTCTAACCTACTCTTTTGTGCTGCTACTGCGTTGTGCTTCTGTAATTTCGGTATTTATCTTCTGGATTTCTAACTCCTGTTTTTGTATGAGTTCTGATTGTGCATTAATCTTATTTTCTTCTTGAATGATTTTCCTGTGCTCTTCCAGGGAACTGTCTGTGTTCTCCTTGCTCCTGTTTAGGGTTTCCTTAGGCTCTTGTAAAGCGCTATAAACATATCTTCTAAATTCCTTCTCAGATAATTCTATTGCCTCCCCTTCTTCCATGTTTAATGCGACCTTTCTGGTTTTGCTTCTAATGCCTTGTCCTGTTTTTTTGTTTGATTTGAGGCTGCCTGTTGTTTCCTAGATATTTTGAGATTGTCTTTAATTGTTGGTTATGCATTGCTTTGTTTTGTCTTGGTTTTATGGTTTAATATTTTGAAAAGGTGAAGCTGGTGTATTTTATTTTATTTAGTTATTAATTCAGGTATGCTATGTTGCTCTGCAGTTTTCTTTGTGATGGTGGAATCACTGTGTGGAATCTGGATATGGGTTTCTGTTTGTCGTAAAGAGTGTTTAGAGTTTGAACTGGAAGGTATTATGGTGGCTGAATGTGGTTTCTTTTATTGGATGAGTGAAGTTATTGGTGGAGAATGTGGGAGCAGATCGGGAGAAGGGAAGTTCCCTGTTGGTAGGGGTGGTTTCTAGGGCTTTGAGTGGGATGCTAATGATGACATTGTACTGTTATTCACAGGCCCACAGTTCAATTTCAGCAAAAACTCCAGGTTTTAGGGGGTCACCACTTTCCGCCAGGCTCAGACACATGTAAAACCCTACTCCTGAGCCCCCTCAGTGCCAAAAAGCTGATTAGAGACTACTCGGCTCCATGTTCCACCACAGGGGTTCCTCTCCCTGGGCCCACCCACCCATGGCACCAGTCCAACTGGCCCAGACCATGATCTGCTGCGGGAGTTCCCCTGTGGGTCTGCTTATCTGCGGTGCCAAAGATCCACTCAGTTTCTGTGGCACTGGAGTCAGGAGAGTGCCTGGTAATAATCTGTGTTCCCAATATCACCAACAAAGTCAAGCTCAGGCCTCTCAGTGCCACTAAGCTGACCCAAGTCTGATAAGTGACCTGCTGCAGGGACACCTCCCCAGGCCCACCCTCCTGCAGCACCAATGGACTCTCTCCTTGGGTTTCAGCAGTACTGGACTTGCCAGTTTGCACCTAGCTGACCCAAGTAACTGATAAAATCAAGTGCTGAAGGTAGATCCTTGGGGTGATTGCTGGTATGCTGGTGTGGTCACTTGTATGCTGGTGTGGTGTGTCTTCCTCCTTAACCCAGGATGGTCTTGGACAGCCTTTCTTGCCTGCTGGTCAGCTCTCCCCCAGGGAATTCTCCTATGACATTTTTCAGTTGCTTATTGGCATTCCATGGGATAGATCCTCAGATCTTGTTATTCTCCCCACTCCCCCCATCCCTTTCTCCTTTCTAATTCTACTCCTCTGAGTTTGGTGCACTCTGACTCAGTGAGCTGTTCAGAGCACCAGAATCCCTAATTCAAACTGCTGTACCTAGTTTTTCAAGCACTAAGATGCTAGAGGGAAATAGTGTGGTGATCACTGATTCAAAATTCCATTTTGAATCCAGCCAAGTGTTTGGTCGGTTTTAGATTTAAGAAGTTGATAAAATTTTTCAATTTTCTTCATCTTTGGTTGTTACATGACTAAGTAATAGTAGTATTAAGTGGCCTTCCTTGTAGAAATATGGATATTATCCTATCACTGACAGCACTGTATTTCAGGATAGATTTTGAAATGTTTTCTTGAAGATGAATGTGATGTCATTTTACTTTAATCTGTCATTCCCAACATAGTAGACTTTATGGTTGTGTGATTCAAAATGGCCTATAATAGTCCATCTAAGCTCACTAATGTCTAGGATATCCATCTATATGTGTTCCCTTTCATGTTTTTTTTTTT
>NW_006921755.1:4829132-4832603 GCF_000298275.1 Orycteropus afer afer
CTAAGGAAGTAGGATTGCCCAACCTTCCTTCCAAGGAGTGGCTGGTGGGTTTGAACCACCAGCCTTCTGGTTAGCAGTCAGGTGCTTTAGCCACTATGCTACCAGAGCTCCCCAATGTAGAATATAGAACAATATTTTTATGTACTATGTTATGTAGGCCTGGTGACTCCCTCCCTCAAGGTGCTCTTTATGGTTAAGAAGCTAATCCAATGTTTTCTGCTGCTAGTTCTATAATGCATATGGCTATTTTTTGTAGCACAAATATATGTGTAGGAATATATCAGCCAAATCTGTATATTGTCATGGGTTCTGTTCTGTTCGCCCATGAACACCTGATATTGTCACCTGTCTGCTTATACATCTACTCATAGACTAGTGTTTGTTGTTACTAAGAATGCAATATTGTGTATGTAGTAGTATTTTCCTCTGTTGTCTATACTTTTTCTGTACCTCTATGTGTCCTGGGAACTCTGGTGGTGTAATAACTAAGGCATCTGACTGCTAACCAGAAGGCTGGCAGTTCAAATCCACCAGCCACTCCTTGGAAGGAAGATTAGGCAATATACTTCAGTAGAGATACCACCTCAGAAACCCAAGGAGGGGTTGCTATGAGTTGAATTGAGTCAATGACAGTGAGTTTGGTTTTTGATTTATGTATCCTACTTTCCCCTATTGTTATTGTGCTGTTCACACACTTTCGTTAAATTGCCTTTTTCTTCACCCAAATCAACATATGACTTTTAATTAGTCAGGAGATTTTGTTCCCTTGCACTCTTAACCTGGTACCCAATGAGGTAAATTTCCTACCCTAAGTAAACATTTGCTTGATTTTCTATTATAACAGACTCATACGATATTTGTCCTTCAGTGATCAACTGATTTCACTCAGCATAGTGTCCTCCAAATTTATCCACATCACAGATTCCTGATTATTCTTTAATGTTTCATAGTATTCCATTTTGTGTATGTATCATAGTTTGGTTATGCATTCATCTGTTGATGGGCACTTAGATTGTTCCTTTCTCTTCACTGTAATGAATAGTGCTGCAATGACGAAAAGTGTGCATATGTCTTTTTGTGCCTTGGATCTCTTTAAGCGAGCAATTCCTAGTAGTGGAATTGGATCAAATGGTATTTCTATTTCCAACTTTTTAAGGACGCACCATACCATTTTCCAAAGTGGTTGTACCATTTTACAGTTCTACCAGCAGCATGTGAGAGTTCCAATCTCTCCAAAACCTTGCCACCATTTATTATTTTCTGTCTTGTTGAACTTTGCTGTTATTGCTGCCGTGAGATGATATTTCATTGCTGTTTTGATCTGCATCTCTCTAGTGGCTGATACGGTGTAGTGCCTAATGCATTTGACTGCTAACCAAAAGGCTGGTGGTTCAAACCCACCAGCCACTCCTTGGAAGGAAGGTTGAGCAATCTACTTCTGTAGTGATACTGCCTCTGAAACCCAAGGAGGGGTCACTATGAGTCGAATCTGACTCCACAGCAATGCATCGCATTGCATTGCAATGGCTAATGATTGTTGGAATTTCCTCATGTGTTTGTTGGCTGCCTAAATTTCTTCTTTAGTGAAGTGTCTATTCATGTCTTTTTCCCATTTTTAATTGGATTACTTGTCTTTTTGATGTTGAAGTGTAGAAGTTTTCTATTAAATTTTAGAGATAAGTCCTGTGTTGGATATGTTGTAGCCAAATACTTTTCCCAATCTGTGGGTTATCTTTTCACTGTTTTGGAGAATTCTTTCAATACACATAAGAATTAATTTTTAAAAGGTGCCAGTCATCTAGTTTCTCTTCTGCTGCTTGTGCCTTTTGGGTTATGCTTGATATTCTATTTATGTCATAATTTAGGGCTCCCAGGTTTTCCCCTATTTTATTTTTTATGAACTTTATTGTTTTGGGTTTTACATTTAGATCTTTGATCCATTTTTTTAATTTGTTTTTGTGTATGGTGTGAAGTATGGATCTTGTTTAAGTTTTCTGCAAATGGATATCCAATTTTGCTAGCACCATTTGTTAAAGAGGCTATGTCTCCCCTAGTTAATGGGTTTCAGCCCTTTGTCAAAGATTAGATGTCCATGGATTGTTGTTGTTGTTATGTGCTGTCGAGTCAGCCCTGACTCACAGCGATCCCTCCTTGGGTTTCAGAGGCAGTATCACTGAGGAAGTAGATTGCCCAACCTTCCTTCTGAGGAGTGGCTGGTGGGTTTGAACCACCAGCATTTTGGTTAGCAGTAAGTGCCTTAGGCACTATGCTACCAGAGCTCCTCTGGATGGATGGGTCTATTTCTGGGCTCTCAGTTCTGTTCCATTGGTCTGTCTGTCTATCATTGTACCAATACCACACTGTTTTAACTACTTTGGCTGTAGAGTGGGTTTTGAGATCAGGGAGTGTATAGACCTCCTATTTTGCTTTTCTTCAGTAGTGCTTTGCTTATCTGAGGTCCCTTTCCTTTCCATAAAAGTTATCAATTGTGAGGTAAGATGTTGTCTTACCTGTAGCCCACATATTAGTTCCCTCTAAAAATTTAGTGCCTGAAAAACTAGGTGCAACAGTTTGAAGCAGGGATTCTGGTGCTCTGAACAGCTCATTAAGTCAGAATACACCAAACTCAAGGGAGTAGGATTAGAAAGGAATGAGAGGCAGTGTAATAACACAGAAAGGGGGAAAAGAAAAGAAAAGGCAAACCTGCCCTTCAGAGTGCCAACCATCTGGCAAGATGGGGCATAGGAGGGGTCCCTGGGGCAGTGGAGAGAATGAACCAGGGGATCTGTGGTCACTCCATAGGTCTACCTTGCACCCACTTTTATTGGTACACATGGGACCTCAGGGAAGGAACAGAGACCCCTCTGGCTCTGGGTGCCTCTGAATTGTTAGCAGAGAGGGAAACATGCCACAAGTGGGTGGGTCCTGGGACAATCTTGTGGCATGGATCAAGGCACCTATTCTAGGACAGCTTTTTGGCATGGAGGGGTCTGGAGCATGGGGTATTTGTGGCTGTATGAACCTGGCAGTGTAAGCCCCTTAGCCATTGGGGTCTTTGCCAAACTTGAATAACAGTATAATGTCATCATTAGCAGCCTGCTCAAAGCTCTGGAAATGGCTACTGACATGTTGGAGCTTTTTTTCTCTTTTCATCCCCCATTCTCTCCCTCTCCCCTGCCTCATTCAATAGAAAAACCACATTAAGCCACCACAACACCTACCAGCTCAAATCCTAAACTCCCTTTATGATGAATAGAGACCTGCATCCACATTCCACACAGTTATTCTACCATCACAAAGAAAACTGCACAGCAACCCAGCACACCTGAATTAATAGCCAGAAAAATAAAATACACCAACTTCACCTTTGCAAAAATATTAAATCATAAAATTAAGACAAAACAAATCAATACAGAGCTAACATGTCTAGAAAACAACAGGCAACCTCAAAAAAAAAAAAAAAAAAAAAAA
>NW_006921755.1:4833140-4835849 GCF_000298275.1 Orycteropus afer afer
GGAAGACTTACTAAGAGAAAACTTCCCCCTTATCATGAAGGAAGAAAAGATATTTGTCCATGAAGCTCAAAGAACCCCATACAGGATAGACCCCAAGAGAAAACCATTGAGGCATATCATAATCAAACTATCTAAAACCAATGACAAAGAAAAAATCTTGTGAGCTGCCTGGAACAAAAGAAGTATTACTTATAATAATCAAACAGTTAGGCTGAGTTCTGATTACTCAGCATTAACCATTCAGGCAAGAAGGCAATGGGACAGCATGTATAAAACACTGAAGGAAAAAAACTTCCAACCAAGAATCCTATATCCATCCAAATTGTCCATCAAATATGAAGGCAAAATCAAGATATTCTCAAACAGAAATTAAGGGATTTTGTGAAAACCAGATGAACCCTGCAAGAAATGCTTAAGGAAGTCTTTCCAAGAGAAAACCCACAACAAAGTGGGACTCATGACATGTTGTTGTTATTAGGTGCCATTGAGTCATTTCTGACTCTCAGTGACCCCATGCACAGCAGAACGAAACACTGCCCATCCCCCACAAGCTCCATGATCCTTGCTATACTTGAACCCATTGTTACAACCACTGTGTCAATCCATCTCGTCGAAGGCCTTCCCCTCTTTCGTCGACCCTCCACCTTACCAAGCATGACATCCTTCTCGAGGGAATGGTCCCCTCTGACAACATGACCAAAGTAGGTGAGACAAAGTCTGGCCATTCTGGCTTCCAAGGAGCATCTCGGCTGCACTTCCTCCAGGACAGATCTGTTAGTTCTTTTAGCAGTCCATGGTACTTTCAGCATTCTTCACCAGCACCACAACTCAAAAGCATTCACTTTTCTTTGGTCTTCCTTATTCATTGTCCAGCTCTCACATGCATACGAGGCAATTGGAAATATCATCGCCTGTGTCAGGTGCACCTTAGTCCTCAAGGATACATCCTTGCTTCTCAGCATTGAAAGAGTTCTTTCACAGCCGACCTGCCCAGTGCTACATGTTGTCTAATGTCCTGACTGCTGCTTCCATTGATGTCAATTGTAGACCCAAGCAACATGAATTCTTTGACAACCTCTAAAACCAAATCAGAAATGTTTGTTGTTGTTGTGTTTGCCATTGAGTTGGATCTGACTCATAGCGACCCCTCCTTGGGTTTCCAAGGAGGTATTACTATAGAAGAAGATTGCCCAGCCTTCCTTGCAAGTAGTGGCTGGTGGGTTTGAACCACCAGACTTCTGGTTAGCAGTCAAATGCCTTAGGCACTATGCCATTAGAGCTCCCAAATCAGAAATAGATGCTCAAAATAAGACCATAAAACACTGTACACTAAAAAACAAGGAAGTCAATCTGCACATGACAACAGCAACTAACAAACTAGAGGGAATAAAAGTTCTAGGGACAAAACTTCCAAATGGAGAGGAAAAAAAAAAAAACAATGTCCTCATAGAACAGACTCTTCCAAAAATATAGAGACAAAAATTCACTCCAAGGTGATCACAGAGAAAATTAACAATACCCCTAAGCAAATCCAGAAGGAACAAAAGATATAGGTTTAGTAAGCACATACCCAACAATAAAGAATCAAAGAGAGGAAAGACTTGACAACAAAATGAACTCAGCACAGAGAAGTATATGTACCATGGAAACTCCAACACCACGACAGAAAAAAAAAAAAACAAGAGAATGACAGCAATCAATTCATATCTATCACTAATTACATTCAATGTGAATGGACTAAATGTACCAATCAAGAGAAAGAGTGGAAGACTGTATAAGAAAAGAAGACCCATTGATGTGCTGCCTACAAGAGACCCACCATAGCCACAAAGATAAAAACAAATTAAGAGTTAAGGGGAGGGAAAAAAAAAACAAAAAAACCGAGTCAATTGTAACTAAAAAAGAGCAGGAGTGGCAATATTAATTTCTGATAAAATAGATGTTAAGGTGAAAAACAACATAAGAGACAAAGAAGGTCAAGAAGGTCATTATATGATGCTGAAAGTGTCAGTTGACCAAGAAGACGTTACAATAATAAGTATCTATGCACCCAATGAAAGTGCTCCAAATATGTGAAGCAAATATTAATTGAATTGAAAGGGAAAATAGACAACTCTACAATAGTAGTAGGAGACTCTAACACACCACTTTCAAGGAGGGACAGATCAACTAGAAAAAACTTAGCAAAGATACAGAAGAACTCAACAACACAATCAACTAACTCGACCTCATAAACATATACAGAGCATTCTACCCAACAGAAGTATAATTCACATTCTTCTCCAGTGTACATGGATCCTTCTCCAGAATAGATCAGATGTTACGACATAAAACAAGGCTCAATAAATTAAAAAACATTGAGATACTACAAACCACCTTCTTGGACCACTGTGCTATACAATTAGAAATTAATAATAGGAAGTCAAGGAAAAAAAATCAAATGTGGACGTTGAACGACACACTGCTCAAAAACTACTGGGTAATAGTAGAAATAAAAAGTGAAATAAAAAAAAAATTCCTAGAAACAGATGAGAATGAAGATAGATCACAACAAAACCTATGGGACACAGAGAAAGCAGTACTCAGATGTCAGTTTATAGCAATAAATGCACACATTGAAAAAGAGAAAAGAAACAAAATAAACACTTTAACTCAACAACTCCAACAATTAGAAAAAGAACAACAAAAGAATCCTACAGTATCTAGAAG
>NW_006921755.1:4836020-4842873 GCF_000298275.1 Orycteropus afer afer
AGTAAACAAAAAGGGTGTCATCACAACAGAACCAACTGAAATAAAAAAGATACAGGATATTATGAAAAACTGTACTCCAACTGATTTGAGAACCTGGAAGAGATGGACAAGTTTCTGGAATCACAAGACCTACCTAAACTATCCCACTCAGAGATAGAATACTTGAACAGACCCATAACAAAAGAAGAAATGGAATAGGTCATAAAAAAAAACAAAAAAAAAAAAAAACAAACAAACAAAAAAAAAACTTCCTACAAGAAAAAGTCCTGGCCATGATGGTTTCACTAAAGAATTTTACCAAATATTCAGGGAAGAGTTGACACTTACACGACTCAAGCTATTCCAGAACATAGAAAAAGATGGAATACTCCCAAACTCATTTTATGAAGCAAGTATAAGACTAATACCAAAACCAAGGAAATACACCACTAAAAAGAAAAACGACAGACCAATATCCCTCATGAACATAGATGCAAAAATCTTCAACAAAATCCTAGTCAACAGAATCCAACAATATATAAAAATAATAATACATCCTGACCAAGTGGGATTCATACCTGGTATGTAAGGATGGTTCAACATCATAAAAACAATCAATGTAGTCCACACATAAACAAAACAAAAGAAAGAACCACATAATTATATTAATCAATGCAGAAAAGGAATTTGATAAAATACAACACCCATTCCTGTTCAGAACTCCCGGCAAAATAGAGATAGAAGGGAAATTCCTCAACATAATGAAGGGCATATATGCAAAGCCAACAGCCAACGACATTATTAATGGAGAAAGAATCAAAACATTTCCCTTGCAAGTGGGAACCAGACAGGGATGCCTCTATCATCACTTCTATTTAACATTGTATTGGAAGTCCTAGCCAGGGCAATAAGGCAAGAAAGAGAAATAAAAGGCATTAAAATTGGTAAAGAGGAAATAAAACTCTCTCTATTTGCAGATGATATGATCCTGTATGTAGAAAACCCAGGAGACTCAGCAAAAAACTACTGGAACTAATAGGGAGGTTCAGCAAAGTGGCAGGATACAAGGTTAACATACAAAAATCAGTTGGATTCCTCTACACCAACAAAGAGACAACTGAAAAAGAAATAAAGGAAATAATACCATTTACAGTAGCTACTGAAAATATAAAATATCTAGGAATAAATCATACCAGAGACACAAAAAGACATATACAAGAAAACTATAAAACACTACTACAGGAGACAACAAGGGATCTACATAAATGGAAGAACCTGTCTTGTTCATGGATAGGGAAACAATATTGTGAAAATGTCAGTGCTACCAAAAACAATCTAGACATTTAATGCAATTCTGATCCAGATACCAACAAAATTTTTTAAGGACATGGAGAAACCAATTACTAACTTCATATGGAAAGTAAAGAGACCTCGGATAAGCAGAGCACTTCTGAAGAAGAACAAAGTGGGAGGTCTCACACTCCGGATCTGAAAACCTATTACACAGTTTCAGTCATCAAAACAGCATGGTATTGGTGCAATAATAGATAAATAGAGCAATGGAACAGAATCGAAAACCCAGAAATAGACCAATCGATCTATGGACAGCTGATCTTTTACAAAGGTCCAAAGCCCATTAAATAGGGAAGAGATAACCTTTTTAACAAATGGTGCTGGCAAAATTCAATATCCACTTGTGGAAACATGAAACAAGACCCATACCTCACCCCATACACAAAAACAAACTCGAGCTAGATCAAAGGCTTAAATGTAAGACCCATAATTATAAAATTCATCAAAGATAAAGTAAGGGCAAATCTTGGAGCCCTAATTTATGGCATAAATAGATTATCAAACATAACCAAGAATGCACAGGTAGAAGAAAAGCTAGATGACTGGGACCTTTTAAAAATTAAATTATTATGGGCATCAAAAGACTTCACCAAAAAGATAAAAAGAGAACCTACAGATTGGGAGAAAATATTTACCTATGACATATCTGACAAAGGACTTATCTCCAAAATCTATAGAAAACTTCAATACCTCAACACAGAAAAAGACAATCAACCCAATTCAAAAATGGACAAGAGCCATGAACAGACACATCACTAAAGATGATATGCTGGCGGCGAACAAAAACATGAGGAATTGCTTACAATCTTTAGTCATTAGAAAGATGCAAACCAAAACCATGTTGAGATATCACCTCACCCCAGCAAAAATAGCAAAGTTCAACAAGATAGAAAATAACAAATGCTGGTGAAGTTGTGTAGAGATTGGAACTCTTATACACTGTTGGTGGGATTGTAAAATGGTACAACCATTGTGGCAAACAGTATGGCATTTCCTTAAAAAACTGAAAATAGAAATACCATTTAACCCAGCAACTCCATTACTAGGAATATATCCTAAAGAGATGAGAGGCAGGACACAAACAGACATATGCACATGTATTTTCACCGCAGCTCAATTCACTATAGCAAAGAGATGGAAACAACCTAAATGCCCATCAATAGATGAAGGGATAACAAAACTATGGTACATTCACACAATGGAATACTATGCTACATTAAAGAACAATGTGGATACGTGAATCATCTCACAACATGGATGAGGCTGGAGAACATTATGCTGAGTGAAGTAAGTCAATCGCAGAAGGACAAGTATTGTATGAGCCCATTACTGTAAAAAGACAAAGAAGGATTTGCTTAAGGAAAGGAACTTTGTAGGTTACCAGGATAGGCAGGGAAGGGGAGGGAATAATTTCGGGCTAGTTGGGGGCCACACACTGAGGTAGGTAAGGGGAGGGATGGTATAGAAAGTGTCTGTGACCACTATGATAACATTAGGGAAAGGGAGGATACCGAATTTTGCACATAAGAGATAGACAACAGGGGCTAATACCAGTATATCCACAATACTGCATTATCATCAACACCATACATTAGGCTACATATAAACATATAAGTGTCTGAGAAGATCAGATGGATGTCAGTGAACAGGATTATACTCCAGACCAAGGATAGATTCAGTTGAGGCTAATCCTGCATAGATACCAGTGATACAAAATACCTGCACTCCTTACAGAAACAACAGAAGACAGACAAAGAACAATCCCTCACAGTAAGACACTGTGGGAGAAAGATCCAGCAGATCTACCAATTCAGGGCCATAGTATTGGGGGACGCCAGACTCAATTGGCACAACAAAATACAAATAAATCTTGTTCCACAACCTACATTGGTGAATAGCGACTGTGGTCTTAAAAGCTTTTGAGCGGCCATCTAAGATGCAGCTAATGGTCTCCTATCATCAGAAGTGAAGAAGGGTGCAAAAAACCAAGGACATTTGGAAGCAATCAGCCCTAGGACATGATGGACCTCGAGACCAGAACTAGATGGTGCCTGGCTACCAACGACAACCATTTGGGAAAGGATCAAAACTGGAGATTCTAGATAGAGTGGGAGGAAAAATGTGGAATAAAATCAAAAAACACAATAATGACCAGAATTACTGGTCAGATGGAGTCTGGTGGGACCATCCATACAATGGTCCTGGGTTACACTTCAGGCCTGGAATAAAACTCACTCCCAGGGGCTGGCTCTCAGCCCAATAGTAAACAAGATGTATACACAGACCACTCAATGCAGGGTGACACACCCACATACTCTATGGAGATGCAGTCTTTAGAGCAATTACCCACAGGGCAACAGAGGGGCAACATTTGCATCGAGGAAATGCAGGACACACAGGAGTACATAACTATGAGAGACATGGGGTTGGGGGTTACTGGGAAGTGAAGGGAGGAGAGTGGGTTAGGGTTAGGGATGGTAATTGAGGAGTGAAACCAAAGGTACATGAAATGTTGAATGTAAAACAAACTCTGCTCTGTAAACTTGCACATAAAGCACAATTAAAAAAAAAAAAGTTATTGATTGATTTTCTGTGTCCTTAAAAATGTTGATGGAATTAGTTTGGGGATTGCATTGAATATACATTTTGCTTTGGTTGATATTGACATTTTCACAATATTCAGTCTTGCCATCCACGAACATGGCATGTTCTTCCATTTATATAAGTCCCTTGTAGTAGAATCTTGTAGTTTTCTTTGTACAGGTCTTTTGTGTTCCTGGTAAGATTTATTTCTAAATATTTTATCTTTTTGGTAGCTATTGTCAATGGTTTTGTTTTTCTTATTTGCTTTTCAGAGATTTCTTTGTTTATGTAGAGGAATCCAACTGATTTTTGAATGTTGATCTTGTATCCTGTTACTTGGCTGAATCTTTCTATTAGTTCCAGTAGTTTTCTCCTGAGTCTCTCAGATTTTCTATGTATAGGATCATGTCATCTGCAAATAAACATAGCTTTACTTCTTCTTTGCCAATTCGATTGCCTTTTATTTCTCTTTCTTGCCTTAATGACCTGGCCAGGACTTTCAATCCAATGTTTAATAGAAGTGGTGATAAAAGGCATCTTCTTCTGGACCCTGTTTGCAAGCGGAATGCTTTGAGTTTCTTTCCATTGAGAATAATATTGGCTATTTGTTTTGCGTATATGCCCTTTATTATGTTAAGAAACATCCCTTTTATTCCTGCTTTACTGTGGGTTTTTATGAAGAATAAGCTCTGGATTTTATCAAATGCTTTTTCAGAATCAATGGATATGATCATGTAGTTCTTTTCCTTTATTTTATTTATGCAGTGGATTACATTGATTGTTTTTCTGATGTTGAACCATCCTTGCATACCTGGTATAAATTCCACTTGGTCATGGTGTATTATTGTTTTGATATGGTGCTGGATTCTCTTGGCTAGAATATTGTTGAATATTTTTGCATCTATATTCATGAGAGATATTGGTCTATAGCTTTCCTTTTAAGTGGTGGTTTTACTAGGTTTTGGTATCAGGGTTATGCTTGCTTCATAGAATGAATTTGGGAGTATTCCATTTTTTTTCTGTGATCTGGAACAATTTAAGTAGTATATGTGTCAGCTCTTCTCTGAATATTTGATATAATTCTCCAGTGAAGCCATCTGGACCAGGACTTTTTGTCTTTTGGGGAGGTTTTTTTTTTTTTTTTAAATAATGACCAACTCTATTTCTTCTTTTGTTATGTGTCCAAGTTTTCTATCTCTGTCTGCATGAGTTTAGGTAAGTCTTGTGTTTCCAGAAATTTGTCAATCTCTTACAGGTTTCTGAATTTGCTGGAGTACAATTCTTCATAGTATTTTGTTATTATCTTTCTAATTTCAGTTGGTTCTGTGGTGAAGTCACCCAGTTCATTTATTATTCATGTTATTTGCATCTTCCCTTTTCTGTCCTTTGTTAAATTTTCCAGTGGTTTGTCAATTTGTTACTTTTTTTTGAAGAACCAGCTTCTAGTCATGTTGATTTTCTCTATAGTTTCTTTATTTTCTGCTTCATTTATTTCTGCTCTGATATTTTTTATTTCCTTTCTTCTGGAGACTTTAGGTTTCTTTTGTTGCTCTTTTTCTAACTGTTGGAGGTGTTGAGTTAAGGTGTTGATTTTGATTCTTTCTTCTTTTTTGTTGAGTGCAGTTATTGCTATAAATTGACCTCTGAGGAATGCTTTCACTATTTCCCAGAGCTTTTGGGATGTACTATTTTCATTCTTTTTTGTTTCTAGGAATTTTTTTTTTTTATTATTTAACACTTTATTTCTTCTGGTATCCAGTAGTTGTTGAGCAGTGTATTATTCAGTTTCCTTTTTTCCCCCCATGATCTTCATCCCATTGATTTCTAATTTTATAGCATTATAATGAGAAGATGCTTTGTAGTATTTCAAAACATTTAAATTTGTTTAAGGTTGGTTTGTGGCCTAACATTTGGTCTATTCTGGAGAAAGATCCATGTGTACTGGAAAATAATGTGTATTTTTTGTTGTTTTTGGGTAGAGTGCTCTGAGAATGACTATGAAGTCAAATTGGTTGTGTTGTTGAGATCTTCTGTATCTTTGTTGAGTTTTTTCTTCTAGTTATTCTGTCCTTCATTGAAAGTGATGTGTTAAAGTCTCCTACTACTATTGTAGAATTGTCTGGTTTTTCTTTTAATTCAGTTAATGTTTGTTTTATGTATTTTGGAGTTCTTTCATTGGGTGCACAGATATTTTTTATAGTAATGTCCTCTTGGTCAGTTGACACTTTTGACATCATATGGTGCCCTTTTTTTGTCCTTTATGCTGGTTTTCACCTTGAAGTCTATTTTATCAGAAATTAATATCGCCACTCCTGGTATTTTTTTGGTTGACATTAGCTTGATATATTTGTTTCCATCCCTTGATTTTTAATTTATTTTTATCTTTGCATCTAAGGTGGGCTTCTTGTAGGCAGATTGGTAGGTCTTCTGTTTTTATTCAATCTGCCACTCTCTTTCCCTTGACTGGTGCACTTAGTCCATTCACATTCTGTGTAATTAATGATAGGTATGAATTTATTGCTGTCATTCTTTGTGTTTTGGTTGTGTAATTGATGGTTTATTTCTTTCAAATATTTTTCTGTGCCGAGTTCATTTTATTATCAATTCCCCACCCCCTTTTCTTCATTGTTGTTGGTTTTGTGTTTACTAAGTCCTTATGATTTTCTCCTTTCTTATTTTGATTAGAAGTCTTGTTAATTTTCTTTGTGGTTACCCTGTAGTAAATTCTTATCTCTCTAAGTTTGGAACAGTCTGTTCTATATAGACATTGTCCCGTCTTTCTTTCTATTTTGAAGTTTTAAAATTATATCATTTAACATACTATACAAAACATTGTTCCACCTACTACTTTGGCAAGTAGCGACTGGGACCTTAAAAGCTAGGAAGCTGCCATCTAGATGCAACAATGGTCTCTCCTCGTCAAGAAGAAAGAAGAAAA
>NW_006921755.1:4843563-4856764 GCF_000298275.1 Orycteropus afer afer
TATAGGCACTTGACAGCTAACCAGAAGGTTGGCAGCTCAAACCCATCAGCCACTCCTCGGAAGGAAGGTTGGCCAATCTACTTCCGTAGTGATACCACCTCTGAAACCCAAGGAGGGGTCACGAAAAGTCAGCACATAACAACAACAAGAAGCTTATTTTAGTTTGAGAGTTCTTTTTCTGGGTTGGTTTCTAGATGATGGTGTCATGTGTCTTTAATTTGTTGTCTTCCATTGGAAGGACTCCCTTTTATCATTTCTTGTAGGGTTGGTCTGGTTTTCACAAATTTCCTTCATTTCTGTTTGTCTGTGAAATGTCTTAATCTCACCCTCACATTTGAGCAACAGTTTGACTGGATATATAATTCTTGATTGGCAATTCTTTTCCTTCAAGGTTTTGTATATATCATCCTGCCTGGCTTTTGCTGAGAAGTCAGAGCTTAGTCTTATTGGTTGCCTTTTGTTGGTAGCATTTCATTTTTCCTGAGCTGCTCTCAGGATTCCTTCTTTGTCTTTGGTTTTGGAAAGTTTGATTAAGATATGTCTTGGTCACTTTCTCTTGGGGTCTATTCTGTATGGGATTTGTTGAGATTTTTGGATGGGTATCTTTTCATCTTTCATGATATAGGGGAAATATTCTGTCAGCAAGTCTTTGACAATTTTCCTAATTTCTTTTAGCCTCCTCTTGTTCTGGAATTCCAATCAGGAGTATGTTATTTCTTTTCATATCAGCCCATATAACTCTTAGGTTTTCTTCATTTCTCTCATTCTTTGCTCTGATTTTGCCTCATTCAACTGGTTTCAAGAGATTTCTCTTCTAGCTGAAATGCATTCTTCAGCCAGTTCCAGTCTACCCTTTTGTTCTAATGAGTTATCTATCTCCGTAATTTTAATATTCACGTTCTGGATTTCTAGTTGCTTTTTTTGTACAATTTATAATTTTCTATTTACTTTGTGATTTTGCTCTTGAATGATTTTCCTGATTCTTCTAGGGTATTCTCTGTCTTCTCCTTGCTTCTGTTTATGGTTTCCTTGAGCTCTGATAAGGATATATATATATATTTCCTTATCATATAGTTCTATTATCTGTTCTTTCTTGGGAGATTTCCTAATTCTTTAGTTTGGTCACTTGCTTTCACTACCATGTTGTTTTTTTTTTTTTTTTTTTTTGAGATGTCTCTGAGAAATTTTGAAACTGTTGCCTTTGTTGGTTATGTGCTGATTTGTTTCACCTTGGTTTTATGTTTTCTTTTGTTTTGATATATCTGGAAGGGTGGGGCAAGTGTGCTTCTTTGGTTGTTAGCTAGACTGTTATGGGTCACTCCTGAGCTTTCTCTTGGTTGGTGAAATAACTAGTGGGCATGTGGGTGCAGGTCTCTGTTTGTCATTAAGAGGAGCAGTGTTGGGATGAATAGGTGTTGTCCACCATCTATCAGTGATCCTGTGGTGCAGAAGCTGTTGGTGTTATTTATCTGCTGGGTGAGATGGTCGGTGTAGTAGATATGGCTGAATAGTGGAGAGTTAATGTCTTCCATACATTAAATCAGGAAAAAACCAAGAAAACCAAGGAGAAGAAGAAGAGATGGAAAAAATGAAAAGATTGAATAAAAATAAAATAGAGAAAAAGGAAAAAAAAAAAGAAAAAAAGGTAGGAAGGTGAGAGGAAAAAGAATCTGGTAAAAATTAAAGAAGAAGAAAACAAAGAGGGGTAAACTGAACAAATAAAAAATAAGAAAGATTAAGGGAAAGGAAAGTGAAAAAATAAAGGAAGGATAAGTTCTTTGAGAAGGGACTTTTCTGGATATGGTCAGCCCTCAGCCCTGGGAGCTGGTGTTGTGGCAGAATCTGCTCATCAACCAGAGCACACACTCTTGTAGGTGAAAGGAGTCTGACACAAGGACGTACCTCCAAGAGAGATGGCTTTAAGTGTGTGTCTTCTGTGCTTATTGTGAGAAAGATCAGCCAGTGATGCAGGTGTCAGAAGGGACAGCTGCACTCCCTGGGTCTGCTTGGAATGGTTTGCTGAGGATGGCATTTGGCTGTCATCAAAGCCCTGTGGGTCAAACCCACCAGCCACCTTGCAGGAAAAAGATAGGGCAGCTCTCCTCCACAAAGAGCCAGAAGCCCGTAAACACTAGGAGTAGGTTCCACTTCACCCCAAAAAGGGTTGTTAAGAGTTGGAATCCATACAACAGCAGTGGGTCTGGTTTGGGGTTTGATTTGTTTGGGGAGAGAGATCTTCTTCCCTTTCCCTTACTCTCTCCTTGTCTGTAGCTGCTTAAGCTATTGAGGTCTGTTCAGCTTCCCAGTACAATCCTCTCCCACAGGACATTAGCTTACATTGAAATCTCCCTTTAAAACCATGTTGATTCCATGAATTTTTTTTTTCCCCCTCCTCCTCTGTGATTATAATTACTTGTTTTTGGCTGGTCTGGCTTTTGTTCCCTCCAGTCACTGACCTCACTCTCTTTGCCATCTGCACTCATTCTAATACTTTATCTACTCATTAGGTCTTCAGAATCCCAGGATTATTATTTATATCTGTTTCACTGAGTTTCTCTGCATCTATGCTTAAGAGGGGTTGGGTGGGGTGTGTTAGCAGGATGCCATCTAGGCGCAGCCTCTTTCATTTCATTTTTAACAACCTAAGATAAAATTTTGCAAGACCAATGACTTATTCATTGCAAATACCTTTTTCAACAACACAAATGGTGGCTATACATGTGGACTTCACCAGACAGAGTACACAGGAATCAAATCAGATTAACTATACCTGTGGCAAGAGGCAATGGAGAAGCTCAATGTCTTCAGCCAAAACAAGGACAGGAGCTGATTGTGGAACAGTGCATCAACTTCTCATATGCAAGTTCAAGTTGAAGCTGAAGACAATTAAAACAAATCCATGAGAGCCAAAATATGACCTTGATTATATTCATTCTGAATTTAGAGACCAGTTAAAGAATAGATTTGATGCCTTAGGCACCAATGACCGAAAACCAGAATAATTGTGGGATGACATCAAGAACACCATCCATGAAGAAAGCAGAAAGTCATTAAAAAGACATGGAAGGAAGAAAGACCAAAGTGGATGTCAGAGGAGACTCTGGAACTTGCCCTGGAGTGGAGAGTAGCTAAAGTAAATGGGAAAATTGACAAGATAAAAGAACTGAACATATTTCAATGACAATTAATATAATTAAATGTACCAAAAGGTGTTTTTTTTTTTTTTTTGGTGCCAAGAGTTGGCATTGGAAAACCAAAAGGGAATAATACACTTGGCATTTCTCAAGCTGAAAGAACTGAGGAAAAAAATTAAGCCTTGAATTGCAGTATTGAAAGATGTCATGGGCAATATGTTGAATGATGCAAGAAACATCAAAAGAAGATGTATGGAATACACAGAGTCACTATACCAGAAATAATTGGTAGATGATCATCCATTTCAGGAGGTGACATATGATCAAGAACCAATGGTATTGAAGGAAGAAGTCAAAGCTGTACTGAAGGAATTGGCAAAAAACAAGGCTCCAGAAATTGATGGAATACCCATTGAGATGTTTCAACAAATGGATGCCCTGCTGGAGGCACTCACTTGGTTATGCCAAGAGATTTGGAAGCCAGCTACCTGGTGAACTAACTCATTCCAAAGAAAGGTGATCCTGCAGACTGTGGAAATTATCAAACAATATCATTAATATTGCATGCAAGTAAAATCTTACTGAAGATAATTAAAAAATTGTTGAAGTAGTACACTAACAGAGAACTTCCAGAGGTGCAAGCTGGATTCAGAAGGGGATGTAGAGTAAAAGATATCATAGATGATGTCAGATGGATCTTGGCTCAAAGTAAAGAATTCCCAAAAGATGTTTACTTGTGTTTTATTGACTATGCAAAGGCATTAGATTGTGTGGATCCGAACAAATTATGGATAACATTGAGAAGAATGGGAATTCCAGAACACTTAATTGTACTCATGAGGAATCTATACATGGACCAGAAGGTTGTTGTTCAAACAGAACAAAGGGATATTGCATGGTTTAAAATCAGGAAGGGAGTGTGTCAGTGTTGTATCCTTTCACCATACTTACTTAATCTGCAAACTGAGCAAATAACCCAAGAAGCTGGACTGTATGAAGAAGAATGTGGCATCAGGGTTGGAGGAAGTCTTATTAACAACCTGCCATATGCAGACAACACAACTTTGCTTGCTGAAAGTGAGGATGACTTAAGAGCATGTATTGATGAAGATAAAAGACTTCGGTCTACAGTATGGATTACACTTCAATATAAAGAAAACAAAAATTCTCACAACTGGACCAATAAGTAGCATCATGGTGGAGAAAAGTTTGAAGTTGTCTAAGGCTTTATGTTACTTGGTTCTACAATCAAAGCCAGTGGGAGCAGCAGTCAAGACATCAAAATATGTATTGCATTGGACAAATCTGTTGCAAAAGACCTCTTTCAAGAGCTGAAGAGCAAAGATATCTCCTTGAAGACTAAGATGAGTCTAACACAAGCCATGGTATTTTCAATGGCCCCATATGCATGTGAGAGCTGGACAATGAACAAGGAATATCGAAGAAGAGTTGATGCTTTTGAGTCATGATGTTGGCAAAAAATGCTTAAAGTACCATGGACTGCTAAAAGAACTAAGAAATCTGCCTGGAAAAAGTGCAGCCAGAATGCTCATTGGAAGCGAGGATGGCCAGACTTTGTCTCATCTACTTTGGTCATGTTGTTAGAAGGGACCATTCTTTGGAGAATGATGTCATACTTGGTAAAGTGGAGGGTCAGTGAAAGAGGGGAAGGCCCTTAATAAGATGGATTGACACCGTGGCTTCAGCTATGGGCTCAAGTATATTAGGGATCATGACGCTGGCAAAGGACCTGCCAGTGTTTTGTTCTGTTGTATAAAGTTGCTATGTGTTGGAGATGACTTGATGGCATGTAACAACAACAACAACAATTTCCATAGATTCATACTTCGTACATTCCACATTTTAATTATTAATGAATGTTTGCAGCTGTTACTTGCCATTTTGAGTCATGCCCCATCAGATAATGAAGGTCCTGAAAGCTTTACTCCACCCATATCATTACAGTTTGTCAACTCTGCTTTGAGGAGGCTACTCTTCTCAGTCATATTTGAGTGCTTTCTCACCTAAGGGACTCATCTTCCAGCACCAGATAAGACAGTGTTTCATAAGATTTTCAGTGGCCATTTTTTTCAGAATTGGATGGTCTTGTCCTTCCCAGTCTGTCTTTGTGTGGAAGCTTTGCTGAACCTGTCCACCATGGGTGACCCTGCTGGTATTTGAAATACCGACGGCATAGCTTCTAGCCTTACAGCAACATACAAGACACCACAGTACAACAAACTGACAAAGGAGTGGTGGAATTTGCTCATAGAAACCTCCAATATTGTAACTCAAGTCTTAAATTATTTCTTCAATTCCTTCCCCTGCAGAAATGCTGAGTGTTTCTTCTCTATTGGTTTTTTAATGCCTGATCTTTGCATATTTCATTATATCCTTGACTTTGTCTTCTCAACCCACCCTTTGAAATCTTCTGTTCAGCTCTTTTACCTTATCATTTCTTCCATACACTTTAGCTGCTCTACATTCAAGAGTGATTTTAGAGTCTCTTCTGACATCCATTTTGGTCTTTTCTTTCTTGTCTTTTTAATGATCTTTTGCTTTCTTCATATATGATACCCCTCCATATATGATGAATGCCATCTCACAACTCATCTGGTTTTTGGTCATTAATGTTTAATGAATTCAAATATAGTCTTGAGATGGTCTCTAAATTTAGGCGGGATATACTCAAGGTTGTACTTTGGCTGTCATGGACTTGTTTTAATTTTCTTCAGCTTCAACTTGAACTTGCATATGAGAAACTAATGTCTATTTCATAGGCAGCCACTGGCCTTGTTTTGACTGATGATACTGAGCTGCTGAATCATCTTTTTCTACAGTTTAATTGCTTTAATTTCTGTGTATTCCATCCAGTGAGGTCTACATGTACCATCACCATTTATGTTATTGAGAAAGATATTTTCAATGAATAAGTTATTGGTCTTGGAAAATTCAGTCATGCACTCTCTGATGTTTCTGTCATCAAGGCCATATTTTCCAACTGCTGATTCTTTTTCTTTGTTTCCAAATTTCACATTCCAATTACCAGTAATTATCAATAAATCCTTATTGCATGTTTGATCAATTTCAGATTGTAGAAGTTGGTAAAAATCTCCAATTTTTTCATCTTTGACATGAGTGGTTAGTGTATAAATTTGAATAATAATCATATTAACTTGTCTTCCTTGTAGGCATATTGATATTAACCTATCAGTGACAGTGTTGTACTTCAGGATAGATCTTGAAATGTTCTTTTTGATGATGAATGTGATGTCATTCCTTGTCAATTGGTCATTTCAAATATAGTAGATCATATATTTGTCCAATTCAAAATGGCCAGTACCAGTCCACTTTAGCTCACTAATGCCTAATATATCAATATTTATATGTTCCATTTAATTTTTTACAACTTCTGATATTCCTAGATTCATGCTTTGTAATTTCATGTTCTAATTATTAATGGATGTCTGCAACTCTTTCCTCTCATGTTGATTCCAGGTGTGATGCCATGAATTTCTTAATGTGGTTCTTCTAGCCATGGTCTTTGTGACTCTCACCAAATGACTAGGTAGAACTATTCAAAGGTGAGGTGCATGTGTCCCATCAAGGGCATTGCATAGCTTGTTAATAATGTAAATAAGGTACATGACACACTTGCCGGGATGGGACCATGGAAATAAGGTGTATGGGACACTAATGTGAGGATTGGTCAGTTTTTCCATCCTGCCAGCTTAAAATCAAACAGCACAGAGTCAGGGGCAGGGGCAGAGGCAGGGGGGGATCTCAACTTCAATCAAGAAAGAAGAGTCAGAAGTGGAGGACATACTTTGGACTTAAGATTCCTGCACTGAACTGCCTTGACCCAGCAGAGAGAGAGCAAAGTAACACTTTGCTGAAATAGTGAGAGACAGCAAGAAATGAAAGCTGAGAAATGGCAGCAGCAGAGGCATGAGAACCAAGAGATCTGCATGAGATAAAGCAGTGGGCTTCCATTCTGCAAAGTGAGACAGCTGCGTGCTTTCAGGCAAGAGCCTTGCCAGTGTAGTCGAGTGTCTCTTTGGGCACCTATCAACAGAGTTAAAAGAGCTTTGTAACACTTGGCTGAGCAGGAAAGAAGCCATGAGGCCACAGGGCAGAGAAGACAAGGCCAGATAGAAATATGCCTTCAGCATGGCTGAGAAGATGTCCTGACTGAAGTACTATTATGAGTTGTTTCTGATCCTGAATTGTAACTTGTTATTTTCCTAAAAAATCCATAATAGTGTGAGTATTGTCTGTGAGTTCTGTGTAGCTATTGCAAAAGATTATAAAATCCAGTAAAGAAGTAGAGTACTGAGGGTGGGAGAGTTGTGTATTGGAAGGTGGTGGAATGTCTGACCTCCGCCTCATAGGAATCAGCCTTGGGTTGTTGATGTTCATCTTGCTCTTCCTCCCCACTTGTGAGTTATAGGATGTCATATGATACTGCCCCTACTCCCTTTTTCACACTACGTGCATCAGGAAACTTAAAATTAAGATACTTGGTAGAATCTGAAATGGCTGGCTTGGGTTCAAATTTGTTCATCCTATTTTCACCCTAGTAACTGCCATCTTCTGTGCAGACTAAATTATGTAGCTAAAGAAATGTTTTTCCTTTGTGATAAAATTAAGGATGCAAAATCAATGTTTCTGAGAGGAGACCTAAGTGCCAACCCTTATCTGAATCTCTTGCAAATATCCACAGGAAATATTCTGTTAAGCAGGCTGTTTCTAAGGAAGGAATTCCAATAATTATGACATAACTATCCAGCAACTCCCGTGCTATAGGAAGTCCCACTTTGCAAGCTTCCACTGTAGAATGTCCTGCTTATAAGCTCCAACCCCAGGAAGTTCTACCTTTAAATGATCTACATTTTATAAGTAGCAATCAATTCCTGCCTTGCAATGATCTAAATTTGTAACTACCAGTAAAGTAATGTACTTCTAATTCTTTGTTCTCCCCTTATAAAATGTTCCCACAGCTTTGCCATTTTGGCTTTCACTCTATGGAACACAGTCTCTTCCAGCTTGAGCTATCACTTTTCTTGAATAAATCTTCAGGTTTTATTTTAATCAGAGTATGGGTTGCTACTCATGCATGTTCTTTGGCATAGTCAGCAAGATGCAAAGGAGATGTAGCCTCTGCACTTTTCAAAAGTTCTGGACTCAGTGGTGTGGTACCAAACCTATACCCCTTGATGCCCACACACTTGATTCCAGGGGTTTGGAGCAGGTAAGGTCTCTTGAATTTAAGCCTGCACTGGATATCAAAGAAGGCTCTTTGGAGATTTATTGATTTATTGTCTGCTTGTGTGTCTTGCTTTTGTTTCTGCTCCCCTCTTGAATACCATTTTGAGCTAGCTGCAAATTAAGTTTGGTTAGGCTACCATCTAGTGGCTAATCCAGTTACTGAATTCTTTTTCTGGTGAACTGTAAGGCTCTACACACACTTAGGTCTCTAATACTTTCAGGTTTCTCAATAAGATACAGAATGTCACATCCAAGATTGAAGCAGGAACCATGCTGGGACTCCTGTAAATTTTATGAATAATCATTATAGTCCCAGTTATTTTGGCCACTGGCATTCACTTACTGGGAACTTAAAAGACGAATGGCCTTTATGGGGACAATTTGATGTAACTACATTAATCTTTGTGGACAGTAAATTAGAAAGCAAAGGATCCTGAATAAAACAAAAACAATGGGATGCCTCAGTTCATTGGTACCTGGAAGCCTCCAAAAAAATCAGAAATGGTAAACTTGCCTGGCTATAGAATACCATTTAAAATAACTAAGGAGCTCTGGTAGCATAGTGCCCAAGGCACTTGCCTGCTAACCAGAAGGCTGGTGGTTCAAACCCACCAGCCACTCCTTGGAAGGAAGATGGGGAAATCTACTTCCATAGTGATACTGCCTCGGAAACCCAAGGAGAGGTCACTGAGTTGGGTCCGACTTGATGGCACATAACAACAACAACAAGGAAATTAAAAACTCAAAATATCAGAGTTCTGTAACTTTGTGACTACCCACCCAGCAATAGCCACATACCCTCCCTTTTCCATGCAGCCTCCTGGCTCAAGTGGCATTCTCTGCATCTGTAGTCCACCCTAGCCTCTGGTGCCCACATCCTTTCCCCTTCCTCTGCCCCTCCAGTAATTACTCCCCTATATCATTTTTTGCCTACCTACTCTGTTGAAAACACCCTTACTGAACTTCTTTATCATCCCAAGGAACTTCTAGAAGAAGCAAAACTCATTTGTGAAATACCTTTTAAAGTTAGAGATCCAGAAAAATCTGGAAACCTTTTCATGTCACATTTACCCCATGGTCCAAAGTGGAACTTTGCACCCATTGTAAAGGAGTTTCCCAACTCCCACAAAGATCCTCACAAATTTACTCAGGAACTTAGGATTTTAGTTGAAACCAATGAACCCAGACCAACAGATTTCTATAATTTGATAAACATGTTAATTGGACCAGGCTATGCCCAGAGGTAGATGGAAAAGTCTAAACGGGGAAATCTAGCAGAATCTTTAGCCATCAGAACTAATGTTTCTGGTACCATGCTATTGGATCAAATTAAGCAATTATTACCAACTTTATTGTGGCCATCTCTAATGTATTTCCTCATAAAATAGACTGGGTTAGAGTTCAAGGTTGAAAGCAAAATAAAGACAAATATATTATGACTATAGAGATTGCTTAACTAAACTTTTCCAGGAACACTCATGTCTGAAACTTGAGCCAGAAGCCTGCATTGTTTTCAATTATATTTTTGTTAACAGCCTCTTCCCTGAGCTTTACAATCTGGTCAAATGTCACAGGTTAGATTGAGAAAATGTTACCCACCTTGAATTAACTACCTTTGTCTGCATATTGGCTCAAACTATAAAACAAAAAGCTAAAGACTGAACAAAAGACTAAAGCCAGGCAAAATAAACATGGCCCTACAATTGCAGCAATTGCAAACTTAGCTGATGGAAAAAGTCCCTTAAGAAACGGGTCACAATAAATAGTAATGAACCTGGAACTAATGTCTGCTTTTACTATAAAATATCAGGCCATTTAGAAAAGGACTGAATTGAATTAAAGAACAAATTCAATAACCGGTGAACTACAAAGCATCCACTTTGTAGCATGAAGCAGTTCTAGAGAAATTACTGGGGCTTTTCCTATGATGGCACTTAATTTACAAGGAGAAACAATTTCTCAAATAAATGAGGATGTAAATTTTGGATTGACACAAGTGCTACCTTATCTGCTTTGAAACCCACAAGTTTAAAAAAGCTCTTGCCCTGGAGTAATAAAATCCCCAAAATAGTGAGGGTCACCTATCAAGAACAGATTTTAACCCATTCCCAAACTAGTTCTGTTTCTTTGGGTTCTATAGAATTCATGCAAGCATTTTTATTCAATTTTGATATCCCAGTAAATGTACTAGGAAGAGATCTACTAGCAAATGGAATTGTTCTCAGAAACTGGCAAGATTACCTGAAACCAATCAGCAGATAGAGTCTATGATAGAAAGCATTTTAAATACAGAAGCCTATTGCTACTTAGAAGCACTCATCTTGCCATCACAAGAAGATCATTCCCCTGCTTTATCCAATTCTATGGAATATTTGTCTTCCATCCTTGAAAGTCTATGGACTACTATGTCTACCATTGTTGTTCAGGTCCTGTCAGCTAAACTGATCAAATTCCAAATTGAAACCTCCAAACTTTTACCTCTAATTTCACAATATTCTTTAAAATGAGAAGCTAAGGGAAGACTTCTTCCTATAATGCAAGAATTTTTGGCTAAAGCTTTATAATTCCTTGCACCAGTCCCTGCAACTTTCCAGTTTTTCCTTTTAAGAAACTCAACAATGAAGGCTGGAGAGTTACACAAGACTTACATGCTAATAATCATATAGTAATTCCAAGATTTCCTATAGTTCCTAACCCTCACCTGCATTTTTCTAAGGCACCCCCTGAAGTGACTCACTTAATAGTAATCAGTACTTGTGGTGCATTCTTTTTTAGCATTCTAGTCCATCTCAACAGTCAATACTTGTTTGCTTTCACTGGGGGAGGGGAGCAATAATTTGCTTGGACTCTTATATTCCAAGTCCCCCATCTACTTTTCTCACATTTTACATGCTGATTTACAGCCTTTGCAGTTCACTCAGGGGTCTACATTATTACAATATCTTGACAATTTACTGTTTGTTCTAACTCAACTTGCTTGTTTTACTGCCGGTATCCTGTTGTTGCAACATTTGGCCAGAAGAGGTCACAAAGCCTTCAGAGAAAAATTACAGTCAGCCCACTTTCTTGGGACAAATAATCTTAATGAAAGGACTCACTATAGACTCCAAAAGAAGAGAGACTCTCTTACCTTATCCTGCCCCACTACAAAGAAATGATTAAGACAATTTTTAGGACTCTGTGATTACTGTAAAATTTGGATACCATGTTTTTTTCTTTACTGGCTCAGCCTCTTTACCACTAACTAAAGAATTCAGAGACTGACCATTTTCAACTTCTGGAGCATGGCCAAAAGGCCATCGCTGAATTAAAAGAAGCATTGATAATTATAACTCCTGCTTTAGGATTTCCTAAATATAACTTAAATTTTTTACTTTTTGTCTTTTAGACTTCTGGGAGTGTTCTAGTTGTCCTTACTGAAAAACATGGAGAACAATAGAAGCCCATTGGTTATTATAGCATTCAGTTAGACCTCTTTGCTAGAGGTTACCCTCCTTGCCTTAGAGCAGCCACTGCAACTAGTACACTAGTTGAGACCATGAGAGGTATAGTTTTAGGGGATTTTCTTGACATTTATGTTCCTCTTGTGGTATGAGCCATTATGCATTCAACATTAAATCACCAGCTTTCAACCTGCTTGCTGACTTCTTGTGAAGTTCTCATTTTGGCAGCTTTCAATATTTGGTTGCATACTGTAATGTCTCTGAGCCCAGCTACATCCTTGCTTCTACCTAATGAAGATGACCACCTAGCCCATGATTGCTTAAATCTTACTGAACAGCTTTTGTTGATTAGACAAGATTTACAAGAAACCTTGTTATCAAATCTTGATTGAGTGATATTTGTTGATGGGTCATATTTAAAGTATGAACATAACAGTTCTCATTACCATAGAGGATATGCCATGACTACCTCCACTGAAGTCCTTAAAAGTAGTGTCCTTTATGAAGTCACTTCAGCTCAGCAAGCTGAACTGATCACTATCATAAGTGCTTCCAAACTGGCTTCTGGATGATTGGTAAATGTTTTTAAAGACTTGAGGTATAGATTTTGGATAATTCATGATTTTGTTATGTCATGGAAACAGATGGGGTTCTTCATTTCTTCCACAGCTCAAACTAAAAATGGCCCCTCAGTAGCAGAACTCTTAAAAGCCCTTTTGCTCCATGCTGATATTGCTGGAATTAAAATTTAGGCCCATTAACCTAAGAGGTTCCACAAACAGAAGAAATTAATGATAACAATCTGACTGATAGAACAGCTAAACAGGCCTCTTCCCAATTACCCTTTAAAGAAGTCTCCCTCATTCATGATTGCAATGCTGCTCACAATCATAATGTAAAGGAGGAAATAATTAATGATAATAGAACAGCTGTGGCACATGTACATATGGCACTTGTAAAATGTCCATCTAAATTTGACCCAAAATTATTCCGAGTCACTTTTTAACCAGCAACAATTAACTCCCATAGATAAAATGAAAGAATAGGATCAAACCAGCTGGACTGTGGATCAAGTCTAATTAACAACAACAACATTTTGTCAGAATGCTTGCATCTCTCTGGTCTGAAATAGCTGGCATGATAATATATGAATAATAGCAAATGAACTAATCAGGACTTTAGAAGCCTAATTTGGGGAAGATTTTTCTGTCACCATAGACCATGTTCTTTTTTACAGTATTTGAGATCACATTTCCTTTTGTTTCAATCATGTTAATCTTTCTCACAAACTTTTAAAAGTTACATATGGTCTCTCACATTGAAGCACTGCTTTGAATGATGAGCAATCCTTTCATA